>NC_092458.1:110689700-111007694 GCF_047495875.1 Pithys albifrons albifrons | reverse complement strand
AGTTTGTATTTTTTGATGATTTAGACTGATCAAAAATGGTGTGAAATGGCAATCTAGAACTTTGTAGGTTTCAACTTTTGGGGTGAAAAATGTTTTTGCTGGTCTGAAATTAATGGGACTAGTTCTAGTCTGGTAGTAGTGACTGGCAAAGCAGGAAAACCAGCAATTAATAGTCACAGAACTAATCTATATTAGGAATGACTCATAAAACTTCAAATTATACTTGCTTAAACTGAAAAAAAAAAGATTAAAAAAAAAAAAAAGAGAGATGTTAGAATGGCACTTTAAAACCTGAATTAACGTACCAGACTTCTGTATGAAGGTTATCTAGTCAAGAATATTGTGTAGGAGTGTGAATGGCTTGGTATCTGTAGGGAAATCTTATGGAAGCTCAAAAAATTAATAGATATCTAAAATTCCCATTCTATTAAAGTCCCTTGAGAAAGTTTGTTCAGATAATTTCAGTGTTTATTTTCTCACTTTTTAGGTTTTTTTTTTTTGTAAGTAAGAGCTAAATTCTCTTACCAATTTGAATGGAAAATACTTTTGATTCTCTACATTCCAGTGGTTTCCTTCACAAGTTCTTAGTTCTACTGGAAGGCACAAGGGCTTTAAAAATATCCTAGTAAAGTTTTGAGATAACAATGATAATAATATTGCAGAGAAATTTCTTCTGTTTTGTCTGTGATAAATCCATTGATGTAGTCCACAATTCAGTATGTTTTTTCACTGACAGATTTGAAACTTCATTAAATACTTCCTGAAAAAATCTGTTTATTCAGTGTTGTGGGGCATATTGCTGTAGAGAATGTATAATAGCCTATCTCTTTATTCCTTTCTCTTTTTGGCTCTAGGTTTGTCGTCTTACACTTCCCTACACCAAATTGCCCAAATCATTACTGATAGCTTTTCCAGCACTTTCTGCATTTTATTGTAATTTTTTTGTGTGTTGATGGATCCTTCTTCATTCTGTGGTTTGTTATCTACATGTTTTAGTAAGTTATCTCTCATTTTAATATAAATTGAACAAAGCAGACTGTGATGGTCTTGTGGCATTCCTTTAGTAACATCATTCCAACTCCAGCATTTTCCCTGATATGTATTAACTTAGCTGTTGTATGTCATTAACTATATAATCTCTTGAAGCAAACAAAATCAGAAAGCAGCTTTTTTTTTGCATTTCCTGCATATGAATCTTAAAATTAAACTCAATATAATAAGAATACAAGTAGCATCATAGTAGTTCTTTTCCTACTGAATCAAACCCTTGGATAAATGCTGAGGATACTTTACTGATGTGTCTGTGAAATTTTATTGTCCTGGTGTCCTCTTCAATTCTCCTCAGCATGATACAAAAACTCCTACATAATGCAGCTTTCAAAAGTACTAAATTAGCAAAAAAATGTAGTATGTGTTCAAATGTAAATGTTTTAATGGTCCCATTAACTCCTGTGACCTTTACATGAATTTTTCCACTGAGGTGAGTTATGCTCCTTCACTTCTCCATGTCAGTAAAGTTGCTCTGAGAAGCTGTGGATTCCCCATCCCCAGAAGTGTTCGAGGCCAGGCTGGATGGGGGGCCAAGAAATCTGGTCTAGTGAAGGTGTCCCTGCCCATGACAGGGAGATTGGAATGAGATGAACTTTAAGGTCCCTTCTGACCCAAACCATTCTGTGATTCTGTGTCCTGTTTTGTGTTGATGGATTAGGAATGGTGAAGCTTATTCTTCATCTGGAACTTGTCAAAATAACTGCTTTATTGTTTAGCCCCTGAACAACAGGATAAAAAAATACAAGAGAATAATATTTTCTGTTAGGTTTACAGGAACAATAGGTTTGTAATTTACATCTATTTGTTCTGAATCTTGCTATCTATTCACAGGAAAGAAAAATGCTAGAGGTGTGGGCCGGCTGTAGACTGTTTTAAATATTGATGTGTTAAAATTATTACAGCTAGAAATGCAGTATGTAGCTTGTCTTAGTCTGTATGGAGGCTGTAACTAACTGCTGTATGCCATCAGTGTTTAGACGGGATGTACAGAGAATCTGGTATAAATATTTACAGCATCTCTCAGTCAACCCAACTTCCTAATGCAGAAAAATAAATTATTGTAACAGTAAGTCCATAGTCTTAATACCTTCAAACAAAGTTCTGTCAAAGGGTAGTAGAGAGAAAAAATACATAAAATTACAAATTCTCATTTATTCTTTTCCTACTTCCCCAACTAGTAACATGGAATAATCAAAGGGAATGGGGAAAAAAGGTACAGTTTAACCCATAGCAAATCACAAAAGATTACCTCAGCATTCAATCACCTTGCTTACATTTTGGGATATAAATTGAAATGGAAAGATCAGATGTTTCAACATTTGCAGGTTAAATTTTGCATGAGTGTTACAGCTGCTGTTTAATTTCATACTTCTTAGTGCTTTCATCGGGATTGTCTCAAACAGAATTTTAATTCTGTAGGGGAAAAAAAAGACCCAAAAAGCTGATGAAAAGTGGCTATGTGGGTTTACCCAAAATAAGCAGTTTGAATTTATTTTGCTTTCCGTGGAAGATGATTTGTAATGCTGAGTTCCTAATTAGAGCAATTTATGACCAATCATTCTCATTTTCTTTGCATAACAGATCACTTGAAATGGAAAACCAAGTAATTCCAGTGTTCAGATGTCCAGTCTAGTACTTGTTTGTGTTTTTCAAGGTTCCATAGCCTGTACAATCTTACATCTGAAGGCAAACCAGAAATTTGACTTATTATAGAAAATGGTTATGACTTGTTCCATTTTAGAACAGATCAGTGCAGTCTATACATTGTACAACTTTCTACCTGATTGTGTTAGACAAAGCCCTTATGAAAGCTCTAAGCTGCTTTCCTTTTTCCTTTTCCTCCCTGACTTTGCTAACACATATGGTTTGAGCCTGGCCTTATGGGAGGTGGAAACTTCATTGGAGGGTTCGAGACTGGCACTCAATTACCTTAGTAGCATCTAATAGAATTATCCTTTGTAGCTTTAAGAATCATCCTCTGGGCAGTGATATTGAAAAGGTCTTGAGGTAGCTTGAGAATTAGGCAGGCAGCAGGTTTGCAAATGGTAATAGATTTAGATTAGATGTTCTTTAATATAGAGAAATATTATTAGTTGTAGCATAATATGCTATTCATATTTAACAAATAATGGTGCAATCTGCTCAGAAAGGTCTCAAGTATTTACAGATAAGAACTGTCAAAGAGATTTGTTAGAACTTAATTGTTGAGTATTATACATGCTTTTGGTTTATGACTGTAGATACAAACAACTCATGGTTTCAGCAGCTGTTTAACAATACAGTGATGAAAGACATAAGCTATTATCCAGTCATGAATAAAAGCATCCAATAGAAGAACACTGGCTTTGCTAGTGGAAATCTCAAAACTGGGCAACTGCCCAATTATATTATTTTCATTTATGTCAATTTCTTGGTTTCAACAATGGCTGGTGGTGACCGTTCAGTGAAAGAAGGCAAGGTTGAGGAAATAACCTGCAGAGGTTCACGTTGGATATCAAAAGGAATTTCTTCACTGAAAGGGTTGTTAAGCATTGGAAAGGGCTGCTCAGAGAAGTGGTGGAGTCCCCATCCCTGAAGCTGTTTGGGAAATCACTGCATGCAGCACTTGGTGCCATGGTCGAGTTGACAAGGTGATGATCAGTCAAAGGCTGGACTTGATGATCCTGAAGGTCTTTCCAGCCCTAAGGATTCTATTCTATTCTATTCTATTCTATTCTATTCTATTCTATTCTATTCTATTCTATTCTATTCCTGACAATATGATGATATTTCTCATAATATATTCCTTAATTTCCTAGAAATTAACTATTTAGAAATTTTATAAAGAGGAAACTATACCAAAACCATCTTGCTAACATCCTCTAAATGGAGGGAGTTTTCAGCAAACATTTTGATTTTGTGTCAAAATAACTACAATTTTGAATGTTTGTATCAAGCCTATTTCTTGTTCTTGTTTTAAGTCTTCTGCCTGATAATTTCTTTGGGTGAGTAACAATTACTTGGTTCACCGCCCCCTCATGATTTCCTTACATTTTGAGCAAACGCTCCTCCCCTTTTCTCCTCTAAGCTAAATGGTCCCATTCTGTTCAATTTATCTTTGGCAATGGAGTATACTGTGTCTACAATCTTCCTATGACTTGTCCCTTATCTATTCTAGTTCTTCTGTATGCTTTTTGAGAAGCATCAGCCAGACAGACAGTATTCAAAATGTGGGAAACCACAGATTCATACAGTGAGGTGGTGTGGTTTAGTTTTGTCCTAACATTTCTTTGTTGCTTCTTAACCCTGACTGTCAGTTCTTCAGTAGAAAACCATTTGGGGTAACAGCTCTGACTTAAGGGAAACTACTTATTTTTTTGTGTATTAGGAAGGGGAAGAACGGGCTCTATGAGGATATAACACGTATAGGCTGCATTTGTTTCTGCTAGACATACATTATTCTACATTTACTGATGATGAATTCCATTTCCTATTTTACGACATTAATATTTATAAGTCTCTTGTGTACCTGTTAGGAATCTGTTCTAACTTTGACTCTTCTGATTATTTTTGAAACACCAAGGGTTTTGTCATGTCATTCATCCATCCAGTCCTCCATAAGCAAATCATAATCATGTTTTGCTTCCAGTTTATCATGAAGTATCCCACTTTCCAAGTCTTCCTTGTTTCTACTGCAATATTACTTTTTCTGGGAATGTTTTCTGCTGTCTACTGTTGTTTATCTGATTTTTCATCGTATATTTTTGTGCATTTCTTATTTTAAGCGATAATTTATTCATTCATTCATTCTAAAAAAAAACCAAAAAACCCCAAAACCCACCAACCAAACAAAACAACCAAAAAAAAAAAAACCAAACCAGCACTTTTCCCAGGACATATGCTTGATTTTCTGCTTAATATTGTGATAGCTCTTCTGAGATACTGCAGTTTATATCAGTTAAATGACAAATTCTTTTATCTCATGACACTTAACTCACACTTACTTTTTTTAAATCCACAGGGAAGCCATCACAGTACCAAGCTGTCAAAGTTCAAGGACCATCTGGACGACGCTCTTAGTTACATAATTTGATTTTAGCTATTCCTGTGAAGAACAGAGAGTTGGACTTAAGGATTCATTTGGGTCCCTTCCAACTTGAGATTGTGTATGATTCTGTTTTATTTTACTAAAATTTCATATGTAAGGCAGTGAGAGGGTTTAGTTTGGACTTTGGCAATGCTATTAAGAAAGAACTTTTAAATTACCAGTATTTTGAAGGGGAATCTGTCTGATCAAAATTCAATGTTTTTAAAATAAGGAAGTCCTTCATATCAAGCTTTAATAAAATATTGCGGTTCTTCTTTATTTAGAAATGCTCTCTCCTGTTCCAGTAATATAGGAAAGAGGTTGTGACTTTTTTCCTTTGTTTCTCTAATAGTAGTTTTAAGTACATAATATGCATTACATGATTTTCTATAATTACTGCTGGAGAAACAAAGAAAATAAAATATGTGTTTTGCAAGTATAAGAAGATATAACCTTAAAGAATGCTTTTATTTATATTAGGATATTGGAAATCACCTTATTGTGTTGAGAATAAATTGTTGCTAGAACTTCTTTCCACTTTTACTTATTTTTCTCTTTGGCTGTTTTACATATTCATTAGCTTCTTATCAGAGATACTTTGAATATAATTTTAAAATAGAAAAATAAATATTTTCTTACTTTTTGTATCAGGATAGTTGTAAAGGAGTACATATTCTGCATGGTGTACAGGGAGTTAGGCATGCAATTTCCATTAATAATGAACCATGCAGAAAATTTGCCCTTGAGAGGTACATGCATAAGCATCACAAACATAAATTATTAAAGTTGTCCAGCATTCCTGAACTACTTTCTTATCCAGAAATTATAGGATATATAAGAATTTAATTTCACATTGAAACAGTTGGAATTCATCTGATTCAATCTGTGTGAAGAAATGTCCTTATACAAAGTCAGGGAAGTCATGTCCTTTGCTGTATTTTTTGTGGATTTCAGTGGGCAGACAGACCCTACCAATCCCCTGACGTACCCAGTGTGTTCAGTTCTAGAGCTCACTCTAAGATTCCATACATGTCCTTTTCAAGCAAGTATTAAGCCTATTATTTTTGTTGTCAGAAAACAGGTATGGTGGTTTGTTAGGGAGTCCATAAAACTTTGATCTGTCACTTCGTATATAAACTGCTTCTTTCAGGAATTTGCTACATTATATCACCACTTTCTGTACCTTTGTATGAGTACAAGGGTGCTTGTTTCCTTCCCTATCTAACAAGCTATCTCTCTTCACAGTTAGGCAACAATCCTGTAAATATTCGTGGATCTGCTTCTCATTGTAAGAGGTGTTAATAAATTCCATAGGATGCACAGCAATAAAATTAAGACTATATGTTAAAATTTGAGGGATTAGGGCTTTTGATTTTTAGTGGACTGGCAAAACCTGTTGGAAAATCCTGTAACCTTTATGGGAAATGCTGGGGTTTTTTGTTGATTCACAGTTGTAGGTGTAGCTTTTGCTGGGCTCAAATAGAAAGAAAATATAAACAGAAATATAAGCAGCAGATGTTCTCTTTGTTTTGTGTGTTTTGTTGTTGTTTTGAGTTCTTTTTGTTTCATTTTTTTCAGTGAGAGTGCTTCAAAACAGTTTGAAGACCTAATTCCAAAAAAGTATATATTATTATTCAAAATATCTTCAGACTGCATTTGAGGCAAAGCTGGTGTCTGCAGTGCCTGAAGAGGTAGCTAAAGAAATGTGAAACTAGTTTATGAAGCCAGGTTCTTATTTCATATTAGTCTTGTTCTTTTTATATAGTTGATGCAAGAATGCAAACAACCTTTTATTTTAACCTATATTAAAAACCAAGTTTTATTGCATTTTGTACAGACTTTCATTAAACTTTAGTTCTGAAAGTCATGAATACTGAGTGTTTGGAAAAAAACCCCTTACCATTAGTCTTAATAATGCTTATGCCAATTATAAAACACAAAATGAAGGGGGGGTTATGCTTTAAACTTGTCCTGGTTATAGCACACTTGATACCTTTCATACAAACTATGGATTCTGTTTTAGACCTCATAGTTTGATCAGCTGATATCTTGACAGACAATGAGATTTCAGGGGGGTTTCTGAATGTTTTACACAACTGGTAGAAGAATTCAAGGAGAAAAACAGGTATTTAAGAGTGATGATTTCTTGCAAGTGAGCAAACAAAAAACTTTAAAGTTTCTTAGGTGAAAAGGGTGCAAAATTTCCATAAGTGTCCTTGATTTTTGGGGATGTCAGTGTAGTCTCAAAGCTAACATTTCTCCACATAACATTATGTTCTAGTTTTTAGACTCTCCCTTCAGAACAAAAAGAAGTGAATCTGATAAAAAAATGTTGGTTTCAAAGGGCACTTCTTCTTAGAGTATTGCTGCTTTCCTTCCAAATTGTGTTGGTTTTGTTGAGCTACTTTGACTGAATCAGCAGAGGGACAAGCAGTTGCTTGAAGAAGATCACATCAGTCTTTTTAGAGAACTTCATTATGAATAAAATCTTGATGAGATGAGTTGAATTTATATCAAACAAATCAGACTTGACCTTAAGCAGTACTTCTTTCCTGACTAAACATTCTTCATACCTCAAGAGCAAGCATACATTTGGAATGAGTAATGCCATGTTAAGTTCTTAAATTCTGAGCTATCCATCACTGGAGAGCCAAGCAATAACAGCAACCTCCAAGTAGCATCATTCTCAGTTGTTCCGATGCTTAAGGCAAAGACTTATAAAAAATGGCACATTGATACTGTTTCTCTGGTACAAGACTAGTCTGAATGCAGCACCTCGTATTTCAGTGAGTTACAGAATACTGCACATGCTCCAGTGAGTCTCAGTGAACAGAAGGGAGAACTAAAAAAGACGGGGAAATAACATTTAGCAGTTTAACTGCCTATAATCTTACCACAGTTCTAACAGATGGCTTTCATAGTGTTACTCTGCATCACAAAAAAGCTGGCAGATAGCCTCAGTGCAGTTAAATTCTGGTATTACCTTAAATACATGATGTGTTCACTATGTGGGAGTGTGTATGTAAACATATTACCTGGCCAGAAGATACATCATATGAAAAGTCAGGATTGACAATTCTTGTGATAGCATCATGACTCTCTTGGTATTCAATACTAGTGTATCTTGTTAAGATGCTGTAGAAGCCAAGAAGATGCGGGATTAATGTGTATGTCACAAAACATCGATAGTCAGATGGCTGTGGGGCCAGCCAAGGACTGTTGGTAGTAGCAGCCAGGGTTATCAATGAATAGCACACTGTGAGAAAGAGCAAGATGTGGCTGGAGAAGAGACCCTGTGGAGAAAGGCAGCATTTTATGGGACAAACATCCTCATTTTTAGTTCCTAGAGACAAGCACAACACAGTACAGTGCAAGCACAGGAATGAGGTCAAGAAACAGGCATGAACTGCAGGAAGGGATTGAGACAATCAAAGAGCCCCAATGCCCTTTGACTCATTTGCAGAAAAGTCTGGAAGAACAAACTGTGCATGATAACTAATTTGCATAGAGAATGAGAAGCTTGGCTCCAGGCTGGGGAAAAGTTATCTATTAAGAGAGTATCCCCACCAAGCCTGGGTGGTCCCTCAAGGACTCTGTATATCCTATCAGCTGGGTTGACACTGGAGCCAGGATTACTGATGATCTCTTTCTTTCTCTCTTTCTTCCTTTCATACATGTATTTTGGGGTTGCTCAGTGGAGGAGAGATGATAGTCCCAGACAACAGTTCTGGAATAGCAGGGACAGTCACGTATGTCTTAGTGCAATCAGAGCAGCTGTTTAAAGCTTCCCAAAGGTAAAATCTTTGACTTCTGTTATGGTTTCAAAAAAGGAATGGAGACAGTGGGTAAAAGTAGATCAAAAGGCAATAGCTAACTACCTGTCCTACAAGCAGAAAGGAAGAGCATCTCATGTTGTAATACTATATCTAGGACTGAGCAAATGAGACTAAGGAAGATTATGGGGAGCATGGATAATTGAAAAACAACTGTGAAGGATATGGAATTTAGAAAGACACAGTACATTCTTGTTACATATTTTTTTAGTTAGCAATAAATATGCATTTTTCTACTTTTTAATTATATGTATATGTTTGACTCAGAGAATGTAATTAGTTACATGGAATCATCAGTGTATTTGCATACGGGGCAGCTCAGGAAATGTATAGGGAACTTTCAGTTCTGCTGTGATGGTTTTAAGAAAAGGGTTCAAAATTTCTAAAACTGTGGCAGAATAATCAAGGAAAAGCCTAAAATATTGTCTTACAAGAAATTGTAGTGAAAATGTTCCCTAGACTTTTGACATCTAGATGCTTCTTTCCTCTAGCTTTATTGCTAACCAGTCCTGGTAACCTCTTCTACAAAGCTGGCAGCCACGTTGAGAGACAGTCACAGAACGTTACCTCTGTAAGCAGCTTTCAGTGGAACCAAAGCCACCCTGACATTACACAGACAAATCCCAGCTCTGCTTTTTTGTAAGGGATAACAGAGGTTGTCTTGAGAAGACAGAAATAATTTTGCATTGTTTCCTTTAAAACTAAAACTACATATCCAGTATTGTATTCTGTTTCAAAAATTGGAGACTGCACTGAAGAGATAAAAATGTCATGGTCAGGGAAAGTTGGCGGAAAAGTTAAAGTCAAAGAGGCATAATGTAGGAGTTCAGACACACTGTAGAAACACCAAGAGAAAAACTGAAGGAGATCATGAGTACTGCTGCTGCTTACATTGCCTTCCATTCATTTGTTTTCCTTCCACATTTTCTTCTCAGAATTTCCCACTTAGTTTCTGAAGCACAGAAAACCATAACTACTTCCCTAAATGTCACCTTAATTTCAATCCAGTGAATTTAATTGGAAGTAGTACACAATGATTTCGAGAAGATGTACAGAAGTACAGATCAGAGCCAATGCTAATACCACTGGGGCTTGGTATATGCAGAGGATTCATTGCATGAAGCTCAGCAAAAGATCAAGACTAAAATCATTAGTTAGGCTGACTTGAAGAATTTGGAAACTGATTCTGCAGTGACCTAATTTGCATAAAGCCTGCCCTGTGATATTACTTATAGGCATGGACTAAAATGATTTGTAAGACTAGACAATTTCCAGATTACTGGGTCACTTGAATCAAAAATATTATCTTTGTCAAAGAATTTGTAATCCAGTGAAATCACTGCAAAAGATAGACCAGAAGATGCAATATCATTTTTTTCTTACAAGTGAAAAATCTTAAAACATAAACCTCACAACAGATGAAGACCTCAATCTAAAATAGCTATTTTAAATATATCTGTAACTCCAAAAAAAATAAAAAAAGACTGTAAATTATTCTATTGTATTTTGTTCATGCAGAGAAGGTGCTGTCACTGTGGGAGAAGGGCTGGCGAGGTTTCATAGGAGGAAAGAAGGCAGGAATAAAAAAGAATAATGCATTCATCTATAGTTAAAGATCATGTTTGATTTCTTTTTGATAATTCACTTGTCCCAAAGGTGAATTATCAGCTTTTGTCAACTCAACAGAGAGAAAATTAGAAGCATAGCTTCAAATAGAGAATAATGAAAAGAAAGCATTCATCATTCCAAACTGACTAGAAAACAGCAAGAATAAATCAGACAAATCAGACATTGTGGTAACTGTTTTACAGTCATATGCTTCTTTACACCTATTATTAATTGAATGACAATTCCTATTTATGGTGGGATATTCAGGTCATTTGGATTCAAAATGAAAGACTCTTGAAGTAAAGGACTTTGGTATGTACTGCTGAAAAGAGTCTACTAATTTAAGGAATAACTTATTGCTGGATGCAGAAAGGTAGTTGCTCTTTCATTCTTTCTTTCTTTCTTAGTTATTAAAAACTGGTAAATGAATCTTAATTTCCAGCCAGGATTTTAGCCGCCATGGTAGCTGAAATCCCAAAGCACGCTGACATCCTGATGGCAGTAGAAGTGTCACAACAGGGGACCTTTGCTCAAAGGTTTGAAATTGCTGACACATATTCTGGTGAACAAATACACCTGTGGCGACATTTATGAGTAGGATCTATTCAACATGAAAAATATCCAACTAAGTTAATAGTATGGCTGACAGAACTTGAACAGTAGTGTTAAGCCTTTGTATCTTTGATTTCATTAGGCTTAAATCTTGCAGGATTTGCCATTCTGTAACACATTGTTTGAAGTTACTATAATTTTAGGTATTATAAGAAATGTTTCTTTTTATGTTCCCCTTCTTCTCCGGCTAATTACAATAGCGTTTGAGAATTTTAAAATTTTGAACAGCCTTGGGCTGTCCAGACCAGCATGACCCTATTTCTAGGAATCAGCAGGTTTCTGAATGTGGTTCAGGTGTTGTTTAGGGTTAAGTTTGTGGTTACTGTAACCTTCTTGGCAATCTCTGAAGCTATTCAAGCGCCAGTACTAGTTGTGCTTGCCCTGAACACGCTGTATAATCTATTGGTAAGAATCCTACACATTCATAGAACATTAAATTCAACTTGCAGCATAATATACAGAGAAGAGTATCCTCCACTCTACTGCGTGGTCATCATTTTCCAGACAAACTTCTATATAGGCAAGAATAAAACATTAAGTATGACTTGCAGTAAACCTACTATGAATCCATTTCTTTTCTTTCACAGTCTTGAAAAATAGCTTTGTCTTTGCAAACACTTTTGCTTCTTTTAACATTTTGTTTCACTTGGATTTAGACTGTGTGTTGACTCTGCTGTTCACTCTGGATAACAGCTGTTCTTGCTGAATTGGTTGTTTTGGTGTCATCCTTTTCTGCACAAGGATTTGTTTGCTCTCTCTTTTCCCTTGGGGGCAGGGTCTTACTTATGGTACTCCAAAAAATTTTTATTTTGTGGATACATCCTCCTATCCAGAATTTTAATGCAACTAAAATTTCTCTGTCTCTACTAGTTTTATATGTGAAAAGAAAATAAAGGAGAAGACAAAATTGCTTCAGTAAGTTCCCCTTCCATGCCAGTTCATTGCAAAGCACTATAGCATGCCAACAACACAGATCAACAGCAGCAAGACTTTATGACCAGGGATAAATTTGTATCATTAAGATAAATTCGCACTTGGAATGAATGACTGGAGTGCTGAAATTGAGAAGCACTCAAAGATGAGTAGATATAATCTGTACACAGACTACTACACAGTTTAACAAAAGTGCAGCAGTAAATTCAGCTTTGACTGACAATGAAATCAGTTTTACTCTCTTTCCCAGCAAACAAGTGGTAACTTAAACTGTCAAAAACCAAAATAGGAAATGGAGGTGTGAGTTACTGATTTATAGAAAATATATATGTAAATTCATAAATAATGTTTTTGGAGGCAAAAGGTCATAAAAAGTGGATTAATTTACAAACTTTGTTGAGAAATACAAGGCCTATTCATAAAGAAATATCACCTGTCTAAAAGAAGCTTTACTCATTAGTGACTTGATAGTAGAAAAAACTTGAAAAGACAAAAAATATGTATTTTTAACTCTACTATAATCTCCATGTCAATATACAGCTGAAAAGGGGAGGGAAGGGAATTAACCAGTAGGAGAAAAAAAATAAAGAAAATATAGCAAACTCTGAATTTCTTTTAGAGGCTATAGTTGCATGGGCCTCAAAACTACTTCAAGAAATTATTTTAATCTATTCAATTGACAAAAAAAGTGAAGTGTATCTAATATGAACTTTCTTTGGTGTTTCAACATTTCTTTACTTGAAAGAAAATTCTACTCAAAATCTTTATTTTTTTCTGGACTAAATCACCATTATTTTTTCAGTTTTTATTCAAACAATATATTTTTAAGCTTACCCTCAGTGATGGATTTGCTCAGTAGTGAAAGATTATGCTAATCTCTATAGCCTCTGAAATTATTTTAAATCTATTGTGTAGCAGCTAATATTACTTTTAGTAGTTACTAATACTGCGCAATACATTGGAGGAGATTGTTTAATTTAATGGGATTTTGCAAGCTAGAAAATCTTCTTTAAGGCTGACATATTAATCTATTTCCTTAAACCTAGGTAGCACAGGGGTTAAATTTAAAGTGCAGTAGTGATAAAAACTCTGAGATGTAATTATAAAACACCAGAATTCCAGTTCTGCACATTTCCTGACTTTTGCAATGTTTTAAGCTTCTATAAATTTGGAAAACAGGATTGTAATAGTCTTTTCTGCAGGAGGAACCCCACAAAACAAACTTGTTCTGGGATTTCCTTTTTCCTCCAAAGTATACTGGGTATTTTGTAGTCAATGACATAGCACTGCACAGGTGAAAGTATTATTTCTGCCTTCTGTGCTTAATTTTCATACAATGTGTAGAATAACAGTAACAAAAAATAAAGAGCAAATGCATGGACAGAGAATGAGGTTTACCAAACCACAGGATACAAAACCTTCTTAAGTTCAAGATATTTTCATTAATTGAATATTGATACCATAGCAAATAGCAAGTTTTACAGCACAAATTCATGTCATTAGGCATTTTTACTGTCTTCCAAAATATTTTTGAAATTGTAGCTGTACTGGGAAATCTGCTGATTATTTTTTCTTTCATTTTGCTACATGTCTGCTGTCTTTCCTAAAACATTTTTGAAGCACGTGATTCCCTCTTGCTTTTTTATGAATGCAGATTCAGTATGTATATAGCAAATACAATATTTTTTAGGCAGTGCTATGAATTTTTTGTTATATTGCTGACTTGTGAATTCATAATTTGGAAGTTTGTCAGTTATGACTTTCACTCTGTGCAGTCCTTTCTGCCCCTCATGTGCTTTCTTCTGGAAAAAGAAAGAAAAAAATCCCCTTCTTCTGCAGATGGGATGCAAAGGGCACTTACAAGAATTAGCAGCTGCCAAATGCCATGCTGCAGGTTTGCAGGCTGCTTCTCTAATCCAGTGTCATTTGCCACTGCATCGTTTGTTCATCTTATACAGTGAATGTAATAATTTGAATATCATATTGCCCAGCTGTAGTATTCCTACTGTAAGTACATTATTAAGACATTTGGACATACAAAAAGTCAGTTTCTTTTCTGTATTTGCCTGGCTGTCACTGATTTTGACCCACTCAGGTTTCTTCTCCTGATTTGTATTTTGCATAGAAAACATTTCTTTTTTGGTCCTTTTGGTCAGGTGCAATGAAAACTGTCTGCAGTTCACTTGACAGTGATCCCTGAGGTGCTCCAGGCCTCCATCACTTCTGCAAGTTTCTTTGGTGTACCCCTTAGCAATTGTGTGATTTCCCCAGAGTAATTGCAATTTTGATCAACTCCTGTAATTTTTGAATGTTCGTTTTTTATTCTGCCTTGATGGTGTTTACATTATACATGGTCTCCCCTGCATCCTGTGGCTGCTGTGCCTCGCCCAAACCCTGCCCTCCTGGGGGTCAGAGTTCTTGCCAAGCTCCATCTGTATCACCTTGCAGGAAAGCTGCTGAATTGTGCACCTGCACCTGTTTTGAATATCTGAAGCCATTTTGCTGTTCCAGCAAATATTGTGGCATAATCTGAATATCTGAATACCCTTTTTTTTAATATAGAATTTATTCAGGAAATTGATCACTTTGGGCCTTTTTGAGAAATGAGTCACAGTAATGCTGTACTGTACCATTGAGTACACTCTTGACAGCTATTCGGGAGATGTAGTTTGAGTTTCAGATTTAGCAGCACTAAGCTTTGGTTGATGTAAGCGTTGCCACTCTCCTGCTCTTACTTGCCTGTTGATAGAATTCTGGGCAATCTCAGCCCTGCCTGGCATTGTAGCAGCATCTCTGTCATGTTCTCTCCACTCTGCAGGTCTCTGGAAGGATGTCAGTCTTCACAGGTGCCTGTGGATTGGGACTGAATTATATTTCTTGGCAAAAATCATCCCTGGATATGCAGTTGTTTCTGGAATATTTGCTTATGTACCTTCTTGTTTTCAGGTAGGAACCTGCTTTCTTTAAATTCCATAGAGATCTATTGATTAATCACTTGTTAATTATCATTGATTAATCAATGATAATTAAAGAGGTCAATAATATGCTTTAAATATTAATCATTCACATAAATGAATATTTATGGTTTTATTAATATCCAGAGTAGATTAATTAACTGTGGTCTTTCCTGTTAAGTCATTTAACTTGTACAGTATCTTTTTCTAAAATACATTTGTAATTTCAAATAATCTCTAATCCTCTTTTTAATCCATTCTGTGCTAATTTCCTGTTGAGCATTTATACTTTGGAAGTGAAAATGCTTTCTTTTTTTCTTTTCCCCCTGTGCTGTTTAGCTGCTTTGGTCTGGGTTGCCTACCCACAGCTCAACTCTGGCTGTCCAGCATTTCAGGAACTCTGTTCTGCTTTTCCACTTCTGAGGAAGGCGTTCTGAGAAGTGTTTGGCTGCTGGATTTGATACGATACAGCGTTAACCTAGAGAGTGTAAACTTTCACAAAAAATGCACCTTCCTTCTATTTGCTGCCTTGGAGAGTACTTTTGCCCCAGAGAATTTCTCAGGATAAGTTTGCTGTTTCTTTACTGGTATTTTCATACTTAAAATTAATAGCAACCAATAAATTATTATTCCTTTCTCTCTGCATTCCTAGACCCTTTACCTGCAACAGTGTGGGTTCTTTTCTTTTGAATCTTCTGACCATCATATTATAACATTGGAACTCAGTTATGGAAAATCACATTTTATATTTAAAATGATAGAATCTATACTGTTATGCACCTTCCTGGAACTGTTGAAGTTTTTGGCACACAGTTAGGTCTAGTGAGGATACACTGACATTTCTGCTTTAGGGAAAAACATTTATTCTTTCCAACACCTTGTCAAACTCTCTAGCTATCACACTATACATAGAACAATTTAATTTATTCCTATGGCTTTTTTGTTTCTTGCTACTCCTTGAGGCTTGTTCCCCCATTGATGGAACTTCTGCAGCACCTTGTTACTCATTTTGTAACTTCCTCTTTTGCCCTTTCTGCTTATATCAGAACCAGTTCCAAGATCCTGGCTTTGATCCTTTCTTAGCTGAGACTCTAGGAGAAGTCACTGCACAGGATTTGCAACAAATCCCTCTATAATTTGTTTTGTCTGGTAGGCTTGTGTGATTTATGTACAATGCTGTTCTCTTCCTACTCCTGCTGTCATCATCTGCCTTAATAGCATGGCTATGACGATGGACGATATTATTAATCTCATGGGCTTGCATAGTATCTTCTCTGTGGAAAAAAAGGAACTGAATGAAACAAACATATGGGTTTTGGAGGAAGAGGTCTATGAGTCATGGTACTTTATTCTTCTGTCTTTAACTTCTTAGCCCCTCTCCTCTCACCAGTGTAAACTATTTTAAAAAAAAAGAGAATTCTGTACTGCTTTTCCTGTACAGTTTTGGGATATGAAAAAAAAAAATATTTAAATAGTCTAAACAGTCATTTCCAGGATACTTTTTATTAAAAAATCAAGCTCTAAATCTTAATCCATGTAAGTTTCTGTTATCTAAAGATAACAGTTCTAAATAGTGTATCAATTCTGCTGCATGTGGCTTCTTGTGTGGCTTTTCATTTTGACTGATAAATTCTTTTAGAGTGAATTTCCTTATGTGGATGAGACTTTTGAATTATGAAACTATATAAATATAAAATATATTTTATCTAAACATGCTATAACAAAATAGTATAGTATATATTATAGTATATGGCATTGTATATATAATATATACTATATTATATGTTGAATATATAACATATACTAGTAATGTATGCTATATAATATGCAGTATGTAGTATGTAATATACAGTCTAATATGTAATGCATTATATAATATACAATATAGAATATATGGAGGGAAGTGGTCTTCCCAAGATTTAAAAGTAGGAGAATAGCATTTTATTAACAATACTGTAATTCCCATCATATATATAGTTTTTATCTTGTGTTTCTTTACCTCAGCATTAGGAAGATCCTATAGCAAAATAATGTAAGTGCCTATGTCCACTGATGAATATATTATTGGCAATTCTTTTACAACTTCTGGAATTTCTCAGATCAAGTGCTAATGAAAATTTGTCTCAGTTTAGCTCAATTTTAAGCTAGATACCTAAAAGATTAATGAATTAATCCCCCCAAACCCCAAACATTTTTGAAGGCATTTGAAACAAGACAGAAAACATGTCTAGGAGACTATATAGAGAATCAGAGATTTACTTTGAGATGTTTCAGCACATTTAGACTGGAAAGAGCATACAATTTATTTTAGGTGCTAAGAACTTGTTTGGTGCAAGTGATTTGGAAGACAGTGGTAGGTGTAAGACTGGTTCTTGAGAGAGGAAACACATCTCATCTGCCAAACATGTTAATGTAACTGTAGGGTAATGGCCAATGGACTGGGATACTGGGGCAGGACAAGCAGCTGGGAGGACAGATGTGGTCACAACAGTGACCCAGAAAGAATGGAATAGCTCAGGTGTGGAGTATGGGAGTGGTGGAGAACACAGCAATGAGTGCAAGCGTAGAGGGAAAAAGTGTGGAGAGTTACTGTTAAAAGACATTAGCTCTGCTTCCTTGGGGAATATGCTAGAAAAAAAAAAATTAGTGGACAGGCTCCAAATCCCACATTTATTGTATTCTAGTAATGGAAGTAGTTCTGGTATACTTTTTTTTTCTTTTCCATACTTTTAATGATTCCCTTGATTAGATTGGTTATTTACATAATACAAACATAACTATGATCCATTCTGCTATAACTGATTTACAGATCACCTAAATTGACTACTCGTATTGTCTACTAATTTTATTATTAGTTTGAATGGACTATTCTTGTATTTGAAGGACGTTCTTAAAGACCTGCCAAATTTTGAGCTCCTCTGCCCTTCAGAGCTGTCTTCCATAGGATTCCAGATAGTAGTTTTCTGAACAAGGTGTTACAAGTAGCACGGTTTTCTTGTTCTGCACTTTTCTTCATATGTGTTTTCTCATTTGTTTGTTGTTTATCAATTATGTGTGTGTGTGTCTTTTAATTCTGAGTAAAAATGCATGACTTTTTTTAACACAAAACAACAAATTGGACTTGCTGGGTGGGAAGTACCATTAGTGAAGTCAAGTACTTTCACCACAAAACACAGCTGTCCAGAGGCTACAGCCCTACATTTTTCTAGCTTATTTTTAAGCCTACTGAATTGCTACAATAAAGTTCCATCGTGTAATATATTTGTCCTATTTTCCTCTCAATACTTTCATTCTGCGGTGGAAGCAATACCCTACTTTTCCTAAGGAACAACAATCATTCCTCCATCACACTCGCCTAGGAATACTTTCTAGCACCAGAAATCTGAAGCTTAGAACTTACTTTTGTAATAATAAAACAGTGCAACAGAACTAGAGAATAAACGTAATTTTCAGTCTAATGTCATTGCCTTTCCCCGAAATCAATTTTTGCCAACGTAACTAATGACTTGGCAAAACAAGGGGATTCCATGAGCCTGCACTTCATTATTATGTATTGAACAGATGTAAAAAGATCATGGTGACTTAGTTTGCTATGGTTTATTTCTAAGTAGGTAGGCTTTCTTTAAAGAAATTATGTAGCTGAATCCGAGAAACAACAGATTGTTCCTGGCCCTGATGAATACCCACAGGAATAAAGAAGGCAAAAAGGGATCTGTTGCCACCTGTGTGCATGACACCACTTCAGGCTGTTCTTTGTTCTTGTTCCCCTTTGATGTTATGGTTCATTTGACATATAGGAAAGAGCTTCCTAAAATGCCAGGGTGTGAGAGTATAAGCACACCACTCAAAGAGCACTGGGAGCTTCTGTGGAAATCAGGAAGGTTCAGTGTGTTTTCCCACAAGTAAATACCATTCTATACCCCCTCCAAGCAGGCCAATGCCACAATCTGCCCTTCCACTTTTAATTCTGGGAAAGTTCTGTTCTGCCCCTCCTGAGGTTTCTGCCTTGCACACGTGTGTTCTGTGCACTGCTGGGCTCAGAGTTAGGCTCTGTGGGTGATCATATGGCACCACAGGCCCTTGTACATTCTGTAAACCACAGTGAAGCTGATAAAAGGGAAAAAGGGCATCCAGGTGAATTGCCAGAAGCAGCCTTCAGGTTTCATGAGCCTCCTGAAAATAAGATATGGCTAAGCATACACTTTCATCCATTGCTGCTAGTGTATCACAATGTTCCTATACTTGAAACTACTAAGGTTACATTTTTTAAACATAAGTTTTTGGTTTTGGTTTTTTTTTTCCAAAGCTAGCTGTTAATTATGTGAGTACTGGGGGAATTCCATTAAATAAGAAACACCTTTCTTGCCAAATTCCAAAATTACATTCGTTCTTAGCTACACGTTGAACTCTTTGAACTTAAATGGTTTTCATGTAGTATAAGAGACTCTCCAGTGGGTGAATATCTAAATGCTTAGATAAACATGAAAATGTATACAAATTTTTATTCCTATTTCAGCTATGTTCCTAAACAGATGTTTCAAGGAAAGCAAACTAGATAGAATTCTATCCTAGACAGACTTCACAATGAAGTAAAGTTTATTTCAAACTTAGCTGTGTATTTAAATCATCCAAACAAACAAACTGTAACTGAAACCCCAGGCTTTACAACAAATACAGCAATGAGAAAGTGTTCTGTCACATGGAGAATAACTCAAATGTTTTCTCAGGAGAATTTCTCCATGATACTTTTAATATACTGTCAAATACAAAATTTGGTAAAAATTTTGTTGATCTCATTGAAAGATTATTCATCTGTTTTCCCTTTACTGTGAAGTAATGCTTTACTGGGATGACCTCAATTCCATTTTTGCATGTTGTTATGTAGGTGGGAAATACTTGCTTAGGTAAGCAATGCTTTTTTATTTAAATGGAAATAGCTTGCTTGGGTAAATGACTGCATGGTTAGACCAATTGTTCCTCCATTTCCTCAGTATTTTATTCTGCCTGAAAATCATCAAACATGTATCTGTTCACTCTGAAATGAATATAAAAAGAAAAAAGTTTCATTCTTCAAATTTGCTGACACAGATTTTATCTGATGGGCCATTTCCTGGTTCAGTGGGATTTCCAAATTTATGAAAATTCTGTATGAAGTAAAGTCCCAAGAGTTCAAGTCTTTACTAAAAGGAAAAACAAAACCAAACCCTCTAACTCTCTAATAAAGGCATAACTGGTGTGTTTATAACTTCTTTTTACTTAATCTATGAACCATAAATTTAATATATTTTCTGTTTTCCCTCCTGCCCCCTTTCTTAGTCTTTCTGGATTGACTTGGGTGATCAGACCTTGCCAGGGCTGCACAAGTAGTGATACAGCAGAAAACACTTCAAACATAACCCTTAAGAACATGTCAATGTGAGCAGCAACAAATTTGGCCTGATTAGAAGAGGAAAATTACTGGGAAAAAATCTCCTGAAAGATACTGCCAGAAGAAGGCCTGTCAGCCTGGAAGCTGGATCCTAGGAAGTAGCTCTGTGAACCAGAACCTTCCTTGAGAAGTGCAGTTTTTGAAGCCAGTGGCACCCTGAGATCCCACCAAGAGGTAAATAAACAAGGAACTGATACAGCAACTTATCATCTGACAAGGGAGTAAATAATCTGGAAAAATCAATTTGCTCTGAAATAACAGAAAACATCATCACCTGTTGGCTATTACAGCTGCATAATCAAAATTAGCAGCATCTGTTGCCTGCTTCAAGTTGTACATCCTACATCCTCTTATATTATAAAAATGACTTATTTTACCACATGGAGCCTCTTTCTCTCAGAATATCCTGGGCTGCACATAACTTTCCCTAAGCAGGGTGAATTCTCAGGGGCTTTCTGTAAGAGTTTGGACTCTCTCCAAGGATTCCCAGATATATCCAGGCACTGTGATGTGGATCATCTTGGAAGGGAGGCTCTGTTATCTTACTTATCCTCTGCGCTCACTTTTAGGGTCAGTTCAGTTTAGCGGCTTCCCCTTTGAGACATTCGGATTCCCCTCTAGGATCAGTTTGTTCTCCCCTTTAGGATGATTTGGTCCCTTCTGAAGTCTAATTTACTAGATATCAGTTTATTTCATATAGACAATATTTATCTTGTGGGGTTTTATGCATATTTCTATATATCTCTATATCTCCATATAAGTAGTCTATTACATCTGCTATTATGTTGTTGATAAATTGCTTCACTGAGGATAAGTTTATAGCAGACTATAGTGGTATATACAGACTGGGCTGTTGCTGTGATTGATTATTGCTAAACAATTGATTGCTGCTCTTACTGATTGTTCCTATACCTTTGATTGATGTGTATTATTCCTGGTAGTAATTTGCAATAGCTTGAGGTGTATTTGCTTTGCTAGTTGTGGTATACTTGCTACTGGTAATTTCTGTAGTATTTTTGGTAATCTGTAATAAGAGTCATTTAGAGGATAAAACTTCTGTGTCCTTGTTTATTATGGAATCTTATGAACTTGGTGGTGATCTCTACACCCACAGGCTGGGTAACACTTTAGGTCATAAGAGTAGTGCATGATTGCTTGCCTGTTTATTGCACTTTTTTTATTCAGACGCAAATTCACGATTTTTTAAAGACAGATATATGTATTTATTTTAATAAATAAGAATTTTTGAGGGGAAAACATTCTTAAAAACATAACTTATTTTCTCCATTCACAAGGTATTTGTTTTCTCTGGGTTCTTTTAAGAATAAAAAAAATCATTGAGTTTATTAATAGCATTATGTAACTATAGAGATTACAAAGGACATTTCTAGATGTACTACTGGGAATGAAAACTAGTGGTGAAACATCTAAGCAGTATTACTTTTCAGAACTTTGTTGCAAGGCTCTTGGGAGATTACATTACACTTGAACTCTGTCACTTTTCACCAGAACATTTTCATATCTAATGTTTTTTTTTTTACCTATGACAGAAAACCAGCAATAACTGTAAGTCTTCTCTTGTGACTTCTTTTCTTTCTTTGAATTTGTTCTAATCCCCCCTTTTATGGGAAGAAAAATGGAATCGCCTTTAAATCCTCATCAATATCCATGTTCATTTTAATATTTATTTTTAAAGTTTGAACTGTAGGCCTCACCGTGACCCACTTACTCTACTTAATTTTAATTTCCTTCACCTTCTGGCTTTTTCAGGGCTTTTCTGACTACTGTGGACACACCTTCATCTATGACCCTCTTGTAATAATTTTCAAATTTTTATTTTAGACAAAATCTGGAGAGCTACAGGTAATGACAACTATGACTCTTTGATTTGATGTAGAGAGGGTATATTACTAGAAACTTATGATTTTTGTTTCAAAAAAAGATGAAATTTAGCACAAAGATATGTCTTACGTCTTACCATGTATGTGGTAAGTGAAAATCTCCTACAAAGGTTTTCTGGAAAAGTAATGCAAGACTTCTTCAGGGTCAGAGATAACTCAGAGTCTAATTCTCAATTCTTTTATGTGTCCTAGAGAATGCTTTTTGTAAAGGCATTCGTAGGAAAAACAGTTGAGAAATTAAATCAAAACAGTTCTCAAGATGTATGTTTTTAGAAGTTCCTTTAAAAAATATTTCTGCTGGGTTGGAGAAAAATAGTTAATATTCTAAAATCTCTTATCCAGCTGTCATTTAGTGCCTTGAGAGTGTTATTATTCTTTCACATATTTTTTATCCTTGTATCTTCTCTGACTTGGATTTACAACATTGAAATGGAAAGCATTTACAAATATGATCTCATGTCAGCTGAAAAGTCTGAAGAGAAGATTTGATCATATCACAATGAGATAGTCTGGAAATAAGGACAATGACTAAGAAAAAAAACCATTTTCCAGTGGTAATCATTCTTTTATTTTGAAATAGTTTTACCTACTAACATTAATGGGCTAAGTGAAAAATAAAACTTTAAATGCTGCCTCATATCTAAGAAATCCTATTTCAATTTAAAAGATGGGGGAAAATGGGAATTTTATTTAATTCCTGATACTTAAAAAATAACAAAAAGAAAAATCAAAGGCAGAGTCAAGATTCTGCAGATAATTGTGGTTTATTGTCATTGAAGGGCTATGGTAATAATCATACAAAGAGATAGTTTGTTGTTTTGGCAGTTTTATTTTCTATTTATTCAAATCACTTTTTCCTGAAATTAGGCTCTGTACTTTGTGAAGGTAGATATTTCTCACTACAAGACCTGAGCTGAATGTTCTGTTGAAAGCCACTGGACTGACAGATGTGGAAAGCATAACTCTCTATTTAATTAGTACATTTAACTCAAATACCTGACCCTGTGTTTTTGGTTTGTTACCTTTTGGTGGTTTTTTGTTTGTTTGTTTTCACGCTGTTCTGTTTTCCTCTGTTCTGAGTGAGTCTCAAGTCTGCTCTGGAGTTATCACCTATATCTCAAGAGTTAAGTGTTTTCTATGTGTAGTTTTAATTAGTCTCCATTTTGCTAGTGAAGGCAAAGTACTGCATGACTTTGAAGATAAACTGCCCTACAGTGCTTGGATTTACCAAAGAAATGGCAAGTTGGTCACAGGTTTTGGCTTTTACAAATAGTTTGAGAGACAAAGATTTAACACGGGGCACAAAAGAGGTATTAAAAGAATGTCCTGGTTAATATTGTTGTGATTTAAGTTTGAGATAGTTTATTTGAAATGCCATTATAGTGAGAATCAACAGGATCTAATATTAAAAACAAAAAACAAATGAAAAACAAAAAAAAAAAAAACCAAAAAAACCCAAAACTCTTCCCACAAAGAAGGATGGCTTGTACACCAAAGACTATTCCGTATGATTCAGATGCTTTGGATGCATGTGTTATACTGTGTAGTTATCAATGTAGATTTATTTTTCAATTCATAACCTTTTTTTTTTGTCATTTGATTAAAAAAATACTTTCTCATAATATCCATAATAGTCTTTCCACTTCCATGGATGTGGAGGCTACTTTAATTTAATCCACACAGCTTTTACAAATAACTTCTAAATTAAGAAAGGAGTAGTTTAATATTTTTTATATGCAGGCAGAAATACCATATCTGTGATTTATAAAATATTTTTATATATAATATTGTTTATAAGCCTTGGAGATACTAATGTTAGTTTCTTTGTTAATATACTCCTGGATAATCTGTTCTGTGGCTTTTTGTATTGCTGACAGCCAATGTTCAGAAGGCTTTTTTCCTCACTAAAACCTGTTGTTTAGCTTTGCTATCACTAAAGCTTTTTATCATTTACCCTGTTTATTCAGCTGCAAGTTTCAATCCCTGTCCATTTAGTTTCTTTAATGTCCCATGTCTTTACTTGCCTAAAATTGTTATACTACAGCTTCCTATTTTTATGTAGTAGCATCATCAGGTTTTAGCTTAGAAAGACGGCAGCTGGTCATGTGTGTACAAACATTTATAGCTTATTTTAGGTTGCGGTGTAATGTTTAGTATTTAGGAAACTGAAAAGTCATGGAAGTTCAAGGGTAAAGCAACCCAGAAAAATTGTAGAAAATAATATAACAGACAAAAATAGAGGTATTTCTAGCCAAGATTTCTAATAAATATCCTTTTCTAAGAAGTTAAATAAAATGGACTTAGCTCCTGATTTGTCTTGTTCATCTACACAAAGGGATATAGAAGAATAAGAAAGTTCTTTGCCTGGCTTTGCAGAGACTACATTAGCACTGGGTTCCTCATGCAGGAGTAAGAACATGTCATGGAATCATTCTTTCTCCCATCTCTAAGACAATGGACAAGTCAACTCTCTACCTCTTGAATCATGTAGCTCAGAATAGCTGAGCAGACAAGGAAGAGAGAGGTCAAGCAGCATTGGGATACACAATGGTGTGAGCTGGAAGCAATCTTCT
Source organism: Pithys albifrons albifrons (assembly GCF_047495875.1). Classification (NCBI taxonomy): domain Eukaryota; kingdom Metazoa; phylum Chordata; class Aves; order Passeriformes; family Thamnophilidae; genus Pithys; species Pithys albifrons. The sequence continues at coordinate 110,982,736 of NC_092458.1, read as the reverse complement.
TATCCTGGGATAAAACTATAGCCTGTGGGTAGTCTTTTCAGAGTCTTTCAAGTCCTCTGACCTCTGATTTGCAGACAGCTGTTTCCAGAAACAACATTTTGTTCCATACTAGTTTCTAGTACCAGTTATTCAAGTAGGTAAAATAGACATTGCATCCATGAAATCATCTTTATTCCTAAGCAACGTAACTGAGAAAAAGGCAGTTAAGTCACCACTACACCTCTTTAATATACAGTGGTCTAGACAAACTACTTCTGAAATGAACTCCTGCATGGCAGAAATAGGAAAGGTTCAATCAGGTGCTCAACCTAAAATGCTGATTTTTTGAAAACAGAAGACTGATCTGAGCTCACAGACATGCACAAAGCTGCATCTGTGTATACAAATCTGGTATTTGTACAGAAATCATTCCATATGTACATATCTGCTTTAAGGAGACATAAGTCAGTCTGCAAGAATGTGTTCCTTAAAGCCATTTTCCAATATACAGCTTCTTGGAGAGAATGCCATTTCTGATATTTTTTGAGATAAACATTTACTTAAGATCATTTTTTTAAAATGAACTTTAAAATATTTTGTGGCGAGTTTGTCACTGTGACTAGATTCTGACTTAATTCCAAAACCAGACTAGAAAGTAGGTTGAGAAAAGGAACTTTGTCATCTGACAATGCAGAAAAGAAAAATAATTTATACTGATATTTTTTAAATGGAAAAATGTAAGTATTTTCACTGTCTTTATCACAAATATATATTTAACAGTATGCCTTCATTCATAACAATCTTTCAGATACCTTTGCTGTCAGGATGTTTCATAACATCCAGATTATTTCCTACCATGTTTCAGCATTAATTTCAGTGGCATTCACTGCTGACTGTTCTTCCTTTTCTTCACAAAGAATTATGTCTGCAAAGGACTGAGAGTTTTATAAGTGACCAAAGAGACAGGAGCTTTGCTGTGTTATCATTATGATTATTTGGATAACCAGAAATGGATAACACCAGGGATTGAAATGTTGTCCCAGCTTGGTCCTTAAATCTAAAAGAACTTTTATGTAGCAACTCTTAATTGTTGGCATCTTTAAGGGATTAAGTTATGGCTTTTGAGCCCTCTATTGACCTATGCAGAGACTTTTGGGCACCTTTGCCTTTGTCATGCTCCCTATCTGAAAAATCCAGTATTGAAAACCAGAGGCAGATGATGTTGCTATTTGAATATTTTACCTTATGATAAAGCTCTTCTGTCTGATATCAGATCATGCTATTTTTTGTGCAATATTCTATCGATGAGAAAGAAATAAGCTATAACATTTTTGGAATCTAGAAATTAAAATTATTTTACCTCTTACCTATTCAAAATTTCTCTTCCTGTTATGTCCAAACTGATGAAGTTAAATAAAAATATAGTGAGATCCAATACTTTGACCTTTGTTGCTCATTATATCCTAACAGCAGAAATGCCTGCATTTTGAATCATAATGGCTCTTATTATTCCTCAGTTGGTAAAGGACATGTATGAGAATGGCCATGTAAATGTGGCTTGTTATTTAACTCTTGAACTAAAATATCAACCACTGTAGAGGTTGCAGCATATAAAAAAGCAAAACTGAATACCAAGAAGGACCTGATACATGGGATGTGTCTTTTACCTGACAACAAGGATTTACATTTAGTAGACTTTTTTGAGAAAGCACCTTGCTGGTAGAAAATAGTCTTGTGCTATTGGCAACGTTCCCCTTTCCCCAGTTATAATACATGCTTGGGTTTTTCATGCATTACTGTGCTAGTTATGCTCCTGTTAATGCTGCTTAGGGTGCTGGAGGCCTTTTTTGCTGCCTAGAATACCCTCTTGCTGTCTAGAATACCCTCAAGTCCTCTTTTCTACCCTCTTCTATATTTTAGGTGCCATGATTTGGAGTAAACTCTGTCCAGAACAGTTAAAGGAGCATAAGGCTGCACTGTGAAAAGGAATCATTAAAAAAAGTAACATGGAGATCAGCATTCCTGGAAATCTCATGAGAGTCCTTCTTGATACTGATTTTTTTCTTCCCCCCAAGACAGAGAGAGGTCATTTAATAGCAAGATGCCTAAAAAAATGTGTGTTGGCAGAAAGAAAGGCACTTATGCAAAAAGAAGTCTCATCACTCTTATGCTTATGGCTGTTTATAGCTCCAAAGTTTGAAATATCTAATAAATGAACAGTGCTCTGGAAAAAAGTTCTTAAAAAGACTTGTGGTGAGAGTGTTGAATTTCCAGCATTTTTGAAGGACAGTAATAACTTGTAATTTCCTGGGGTTTTTTTTTTTCCCTTTGACTTTCATGTTGATATGTAATAAATGCCCAAGTCTTGTTTAAAAATCAGTTGCTTCCTTTGCTCAAATCTCTCAGAAGCATGACAGCACATATCTATTTCACATCACAGTACCAAAAAAAAAATGATACTCAACATCCTTCCCACAAGAGACAAATTGTAAATAGAATTGGAGCTTAGTCTGAACTGCTTGGAAGAGCAAAACTGGCAGTGGAGTGAGTATGAATTTGCACTACTTTGACCTTGAGTCATCACCCCTGAGAGGCATAGACAGTGAAATGTAGATGGCCAGAAAAAAAATCAGTATAAGAGCTGGTGAGGTATTGAAGGAAGTTTAACATGTTTTCTTATTAGATATTTTAAACACTTTCTTTAATAACACTTGAAGAAACATAATATAGAAATATCAGCATAGGCTTTCAGTGGAGAAATGCCCATTTAAAAATAATTTTATTTTGTATTTCATTTCTAGTTTATTTTTCTGTTTATTATTAGTGTTATAACAGAAATTATATGCTGGCCCATTAACTATTTAATGGTTCTCTTCAAAAAAACACTTCATGGATTCCACATAAAGAACCAAAATCATCCAGGTCAGTAACTCAACATGAAAGCAGCAAGGCTCCATATCCCTTCTCATGTTCCACAGTTTCAGAACAGTAAGTTTCAAAACAACACAAACAATGTTCTCATGCAAATTACTCATCTTAAGCTGACCATTACACTCAGTGAGTAAAAAATTTCATAATTCCACTCTGTGGCTGTTCATTTGTTTGTTCTCCCTTAGAACGAAAGTCAGTAGCTAACGAACCACATCCCAGCTGGATACTGAAGACTGAAATCTCCTTTGCTTTGAAAGTCTGTACTTGACATAGAAGGATACACTTGAAGAACCAAAAGGAAAGATGTTTATCTGTTCATCCATCCATCCATTCTTTTGCTGCTTCCCTTTCTGCCCTTTTTCTGATATGCTCAAGTTGTTCAATCTTCATTTTGAAGTTCGATGCTTCTGTCTGAAAAATGTAAGATTTTTTTTAAACCATGCTGCAAATGAGATGGCAGTTTCTCAGTTGTAGTCCATGAAACTTATTATTGCACATTGATTGTTAACTTTTTCCTAGCAAACAGCTTTATCTCACAGTGTGATCTTTCTCCCCCCTTCACAGACTTAAGGTTAAAAATAAACTGAAGTTTGCACAGTTGTTACTTTATTTTCTCTTAGCACATAACTGACAATTGGACAAAACCCACTTTTCACTCCCCATTTCATATTTGTCCAATATTTCATTTTTGCTCCTGAATATTTCTGAAGAGTATACATTAATTGTTTGTTTCTTCTTCTGCAATATTCCTTCCTTTCAATACTTTATGAGTTCTTTTGAAGATATCAAGAAAACAATGTTGCATGCCTGCCCACAGATCTTTATTTTGCTGTACTCAATTATTTGAGAATTAAAGTCAGCCTTCTTGTGCTGACAGGTTTTGCTGGTCATTTGTTTAACAGAGCCTTGGGCTATTCAACCATTTACAATTCTAGCTGAAGGCAGCTTGTGGCATTTTCATCTGCAAGGCAATAATCACTGTTACCTTATTTTGTGCTACTTGTTATCCAATCCAAATGTGTTGAAATTGTTAATATGGAAAACCTCAAATGCTATTAGTCCTTTTAAACTGTAAAAAACAAAACCCAAAACCAAACAAGAAATCCCACAAAACAAAAACCAAAAAAAAAACCCCAAACAAAACAAATACAAATAAAACAGTAGTCCAATTATCACACACACACAATGTGGGGTTTGTTGGGGGTTTTTGGTTGTTTTTTTTTTGTTTTTGTTTTGTTTTGTTTTGTTTTGTTTTGCCATAAGATTCACATTTTCATGAAATAGGTATGAACTAGAAAAAGACACCTGAGAAAACCTTCAAGTAAAATCCCTAGACCCCTGTTGCCTAGAGAGGATTCTGTCAGCCGGAAGCACAAAAACTGCAATGATTAGGCCTTAGTCCCAAACCAGTAATGAAAGCAACTGAGTTACAGATGTTGGCAAGAGTGCCTTAAATACAGCAAAGATAGAAATGCATATTAAATTTCCAGTACCTACAGACAAGCTTTTATTATTTTCTTTATGTTAGATGGATCTTTGAAGAGATGGTTTGTTTTCAAGCAAATGTATCTTAGAAATGTTAATTTGCTACAGGCTTCCAGAGGAAAAGTTTAGAGACAAAAGTGATAACTTTAGTTACTGTGACCTGTTCAATGCTGCAGTCCTATGATGCTGGAAGGACACATTTATATCTGTATCTCTGAGTACCCTTTCACTCCATTATAATCTGTTGTGTAGAAATATGTCATCTTCAGGTTTTTGAGACCATATCTACCATATTTTAGGAGAATGTGGGCATGTGAATGTGATACAGATTACAACACTCATTGTACAACCATGGCACATCTGATGTGTGTTGTTCCTGTTACATCCATAAGGGCTGTGAAACAGCATGGAACATACCATGTCTTCTGCTACTCTGGAAGTTCCAGCTCTTAGTTTGGAATAAATTAGCAGCCTAGATATTCTTTTCTGGACAGTTAATAGTTACTCCATCATTAGGTAAATAGTATTTTATTCCTGTTTTCATGGGTTAGTCTGTTCACAAATCAGACATTAAGGAGAGATACATTCAAGGGGATATCAATAAAAACTTGATCCAGAGTAAACCAGACATTTTTAAGAAAGAAGTGAATTTTGCTCTGAAACAACTCCCTTTGCCTAATACATTGCTATAATTGTGCCTGCTGTTACAGACATTTCTTTGCTGGTGTTAAGAACAGTATGTGTAATTCAAATTGGACTCTTTGTACTGAAAATGAAACAAAGAAACTTAGAAATCAAACAGACGGGAAAACCATCTTGTACCCATGTTATGATCTGGTTGGGTATGTGAGATGTATTTACGTAACTGAGTAGATAATGTTTAGCATCCCACAGTGAGAGCATGAAACAAGCAATTTTACTGATGATTCTGCAAGGCTACATTTGTTTTAAATCCTGTAGATACATAATATCAGCATAGTAACAAACTTTTGTGCAGCCTAGTCCTGAATAACAGAAGATATTATAATGTTCCTTCTCTGTATGCTAATATCATTTGTTTAGTAACAGAGCTGTAGAAGCACATTTTGGAGTTCTTTACTTCTCCTTGGCACTGTTTTTATCCCATATTTAGTACAACTGTGGTCAGGAAGGTACAGAACAGTGAAAATTGTTCTGGTGAGGAGACTGGCACATTGCAGTTATACAAAAGTGAACTGTGACAAGAGTCAAGAAAGCCTAATTGCTCCTATCATTAATTTACTAACAGTGATTCTGGTGCTATTATGTCCCTAAATTAATCTATCTGAAAGTAGGCTTCATTGATGGAGCTCTATGAAATTAGTTTGAAGGATTTGCTCTTCTCCAGAAATGCTTCTGTATTTGAATTAATACAGTGAAAGAGAGGGACTTCATGTTTCCTGATTCACTTATGGACCCAGGCTCTTTGGAAGGTGTCAGACCCAAGGCTTCCAAATCCTATCTTCATTTGGAGTTGCTTGTACAGCTTCTTCAAATTCCCCTGGGAATCTTTGTCTAGTGAATTCCTTCCATGTAGCTGCCTTTCTTTTGGCTCCTTCAGGGTCCAAATTTAAAAAATAAAAATGATATTTTTTTCTCCACAAGAAACAATAAGATAATTTTAAAATCTGATGACTTTTTAAAATTTAATTTTGATGTATAAAGATGGAAACAATTCTGAACTGTGTTTTTGGAACACAAGGGGGGGAAAAAAAGAGGTCTAAAATTGTTTTCTCCCATGAAGGTTTTGAGTTTTGATCAAAATAGGCTTTTCTGTGATAACTTAATTTTGAAAAAATGACAACAGTTTCCCTAATGTCTTAAGCTTTGCAATTAAATGACAGAAATTAATCATCTCATCATTGTCTCGAGTATCTCTGTTATAAGGAGAGTCTGGAAACTGGCCCTATTCAGTCTAGAGAAGAGAGTACTGAGCAAAAATATCAATACATATAAATATTTCCAGGGCAGGCGTCAAGAGGATGGCGCCAGACTCTTCTCAGAGGTGCCCAGTGACAGGACAAGGAGTAATGGCCATAAACATGAGGAAGAACATCTTTACATTGAAGGTGCAGAGCACTGGAACATCTGTCCAGGGAGGGCATGGAGTCTTCCTATCTGGAGACTTTCCAAACCCACCTGCATGACTTCCTGTGTCACCTGCTCTGGGTGACTCTGCCTAGGCAGGGGAGTTGGACCTAATGATCTCCCACAGGTCCCTTCCAACCTTAATTAGTCTGTGACTGCGATTCTGTGATTCTGTGACTTCGTGATTCTGTGACTGTCTTCTCTTCAAAATTGCTATTTGGTTTTCTGAATTCTAAGCACATTCCTTACAAAGAAAAGAAATAAAAATGCTTACTATGAAAATGCTCACATTTGTGTAGAAGAAAAACAAAAGTCATCAAACAGGCAAAGAAAAGTTGCCTTCTTGTCTTGGTTTGAGAGGAAAAAACCAAAATGTTTACTCACAAGCTGGGGAGGGGGCCTTCTCCACAATAATCACGCCACTCTTTATCAAATTTAAGAAAAAGGAATTTTAATATAAGAAGGATAACTGTTCTTAACTGCTATATATATATATATATATATATGTAAACAGACTAGTCCAAACCACTTCCCCAACACCACAAGAGAGAGAAAAAACAAACAAACAACAACAAAACCCAGCAGGTTTTTCCTCCGGGAGGAAAGTTATACTTAAGCAGTGTCAAATGTCACAGTCGGCTGGCTGCGGAGTGAGTTCCCAGTAGTTCCCAGTCCCTCTCCAGCGAGACAGACGAGTGGTGAGCTCTCATATGAACTCTGTGTCTCCTGTCCCAGATGAAGGAAAAAGAAAGCTGAAAGTGGGGAACCACCACGTGTCCTGCAAAAGCAGCTGCACACATTTCTCTCCCGGGTCACTGCCCCAGCCGGGGCGGGCAGGCCGTGACAGTGCAGGCAGTGGTGAGACTGGAACAGAGGCCGGGATCCCAGACGCAGGAACCAGGAGAAACAGCCAGGACGAGGAGAAAAACAGCGTCTCAGCAAGAAGCCCTAGCAGTAGCCAGCAGAGCAGCTTCCCTCCTCGGCAGCCACCGCTCCCGAGTTCCGCTGAGCTGAAAAAAAATGGAATCGTGTCCCCAAAAACAAAAGAGACAAACCTGCCCCCACCCAAATGATCGACAGTTAACTACTTTTGTTAACTGCTGGCATGGGCAGTTAGTGGCAGGGGAGAGAATTTACATAATAATACCAAACTACAACACTTCTTCATTCTACGTGTAGAAACCGTGTTCTTATCTAGGGTGAAAATCACAGTAGTGTTCAGGATTGTTGGAGCCAAACAGTGGTTTTGTGTAACTTAAATCTGCCAGTTCTGATAGTAAAATGTTCAAAGTAATTATGAGAGCAATGTCATTTGTACATAGTCTGGTCTTTCATGATCATCAAAATAAACATCCTGTTATTGTTAATTCTAAAAGCCATCCATCTAGAACTTTACATATATATATATATGTACATTCATATATATATATATATATGTGTGTGTGTGTGTGTGTGTGTGCATGTACACATTCAGACTTACAGGATGACCAGAAGCAGGGCAGTAAAACATGGCTCTCTCCTATAAATACTTGCAAAGCATCTCAGTTCCTTTGTCATCAATGGCTGCAGCAACACCCCTAACAAAATACAGTGGCTTGCTGTACTTTCAGGTTTGTTTATAATCGTACGTGCTGCCTGTAGATTCTTATCTGTGTCCTTAAACTCACTCACGATGATAAAACTTTGATCTCAGATATCCCTTCTGCCAGAAACATCCTCTGTGGAGTTTTCAAAGTGTGCTTCTTCTTGAAGAATTATGTTTTGAGATATAATTGAAGATCTGCAGGAATCACCTTCTTCCTGTTGGTAAGGATGCACAGTGCTCTTTCACTGTCTCCTAGATCTTTCTTTCATTCTCTTACACCATTTCTGTCAGTTTTATTTTAAGAAGGATTTCTCTGTGACATGTACATGGGGCATAAGATGTCAGGTTTTTTAATTACTGTGGTCAGTTTGCTTTACATCACAAAGAATCTGTCTTCACATTTGATTTTCTAATTAAAATTAATATAGCAAATTCAGACCTGCTGTGAGTAAATATTGTATATTAATTTCACTGGACATATTAGGCCTTTTGATGAACCAGAGTTGTTTTGACTTGACAGAAGGTTAGCACAAAAAAAAATCAGAACTGTTTGTATTGCTGCTCTTGGTAAAACTGCTCAGTGTCAAATAGAGGAATACTCTCATCTATTTAGTAAGAAATTAAGGGTTAAAGAAGCCTAACATTATTATATGTATAATTTTTACTAAATAACATATTCATCTCAAGTCTAACAGCTTCTTGGTTGAACACTTTTTTTAAAAGCAGCTGAAAATAATTCCTAGTGTAACTGATACTCTGTTTCTGATCAGGCAAACTTAAACACTGCATTCTTCCTCTCTAGTGGCCAAAATCCACCCCAAGTAGTAATGCTTTCTTTATAAGAGCAGATATCAAATCCTCTCCAACTGTTCTCCATTGAGAAAGAGCTGCAGGCAGCCTTGTGTACCCCATAGATGATACAGATCTCAAATGCTAATTTCTGAAGCCCATTGATGAAACGCATTACTTGGATTATTCTGTGCCTACTTTGGAGTGTTCTCCTTATTCCTTTTCCTGCACAAATTATGATTTGTGCATATTTTATATTATCTAATTAAGAAAATTCTCCTCAAACATTTTTCCTCCTTCTTTTGTAAAATATCATTGCCACCTATGGAGGTGGGTTAAGCAGAGGAGCTCTAGATTCTCAAACAGCCCCATATTTCTACTGCTGAAATGGTTTCTCACTTAGCATGTTCTGGAAATACTCTAGAAGCAATTTGGAACAACAAAGTTTTTTACATCCTTCTGATCTCATTAATTTTTAACAAAAGTAAAAGAAAACTGCTGTTTAATGTCAGGCAGGCAAACATCCCTGACACTCTGCAGCCTGGGAAGAATCAACAGTGCTTTTCAAAAAGCCTGTATTTTGACTGGTCACTCCAGTGCTCAGAAATGAGAGCAGCGATTCTTGGCACAAGTATTTAATATTAAGGTTAAGTTTATGGCCAGTTCCTTTATTCACCTGTGACAAGGAAGAGAGAGATGACACATCACTAAGTTGGATTGATGTGATGCATACAAAGAAGATGTCAGTGAAACTGTGGAGAAAATCATCCTTTGTGCTTGCTGTTGTTAAAAAAGAAAAGCCAACCATCATTCCCAAAAATTAAGGTACAATTCTTTTTTGTGTGTGTTAAAATACAGTTCTTTTTGTATCACTGCATTTGTTTCGAAGTTTATGAGGAAGTTAAGATTTTCTAGCATCAAAAGAAAGCACATGTGTTTCGATAAAAGTAAAATCAATAAAGCCACAAGTCTGGATAAAGTTATCATTTTTTTCCCCCAGTTTCTTTTCTTCTATGACTTAAAAGTTCAATAATATTAAAAAATAATAAAACTTAAGTTGTGTTATTGTTTTCTAAATAGCTGCCAAACATAAAAATCCTGTCTTGTTTTTTCCTAGCAGAGAATCATTATAGCTGCAGCAAATCAAGTGTCTCAGGGAATTTAAGTTTTCCTTACTCTGCCATGCATAGAAGAAATTTGATTCTTATGCTGAGTTTCTTATAATTATTCTGATAATGTAACAGCTCACTGAGTTACCTTCATGAATTTCAAGACTTCATTTTTCAGAGACAGGTAAAGAAAGCTTATGGTGGATACCTGCTAGGTACTGAATGCTTTCTGGAAAATTAGAGAAATGAACATTGGAACTAGACAAGAGCTTAAAGCTGTGGAGGCGTCAGTCCTAATTTATGAAAAAGAAATAAAAAGAATAAAATAATGTTTTTAAAGAGATTAAGCATTATACTAGGGCACATTCAGAATCATAATGTTCCTAATAAACTGTTTTTTTTCTGGCCATCAGTGATCTCTGGGAAGGGACTTCAACCTTCAGTTCTTTTTTTCTACTGGTGATGGGTAAAGAACACCCTTTTGTAGCTGATTTCATCTGTCACTTCAATCTTCTTCTCCTCCTTTGAAGTCAGAATTATCTAATTCCTCAGTTAAATCAAATGTCAGTTTCTGTTTTTATTTTAAAAGAATTGTATAAGACACACTGAACATTCAGTGCTTCAGGAGAGTGTTTATCTTTTTTGTCTCATTGATTTTGCAGACAGTTTTCTCTTCTCTTCAATGTGCCTTTTCTCTTTGAGATGCCTACTGTGCTGCAGTGTTGGTTTTTTCCACAATGCCAAAATAGTATCTCAGCAAGCTTTAAGATGTGCACTTTATTATAAGAGAGAAATGTCTGTCATGCCTGTGATTTTGGATTGTTTTGTTTTTAGAAGGAGAATGCTGCTTGCAGAATGGAGGTCGGATCAAATATATCACATCAAACCTGCAGGTTCCAGAGACAATGCCTTTGTCTGGCTTTCAGGTTAAAATCTCCTGTTAATTGAATGCAAAACTGAAATGCCAAATGAAAAATGCTTCTTCAAGGAGCTATAGATTATGGAGCCAGATTTCTGCAGTGAAGATGCAGTGTTAACAAAAATATCACAACACAAACCCCCTAACTGCACTTTACTGTGGCTTTTATTAGACAATGGATACTCCCTCATTCTTTGGTACTGTTGTTTCTTAGGTTCTTATCTGTGATATTCTGTGATTCAGAAATCACTGGATGAATCATTAACTTCTCAAAGGCCTTTTTCATGTTACCCTAAGTACATGAATACTTAATCCATAAACAAAGCTATGATCCTTGGTTTCACAATTTCCTGAACTAACAACTGGACCTACTCTTGAGTCAGGGTGCTGATAATAAAATTGAATAGAAGCTTCAGTATTACTGAATCAGGTTGAAAATTTGATTTCAGTCACACTGTACTTCTCCCTCTTTTTGGATATAAACTGGTACCGTAATCCAAGGATAACTTTGCTCAGGCTTATAATTGATGGTAGAGTGCACTCAGGGCTGTGTTTGGGACCTAGACCAGTTTGCACAGATAATTCCAAATATCCTTTCAGTTTTAAAGTAATGTAGTGGGTTGACCTTGCCTGGACACCAGTGCCCACCAAAACCATTTTATCAATCTGTCTCCTCAGCTGGGGAGAGATACTGGAGTATTTTAGTTTTTAAATCATAAGAAAAATATAGCTGATCACCCACCTGACATTGGATAAAATAACTTTCTAACCTTTAAGCATCAGAGACTAGGATTATGTTTTAGTTAAATCCAACCACAATGTTGTTGTATGAATATCATGGAGGACCTATCAGTCTCTTGACCCTTACCTTACATCTTCATTTTAAGTTAGTGACATCACCAAAGACTTGTATTCAAATCCAAAAAGCTAGTGATAGCGAATAAGCTGGGTCCATGATTGGATATTAGCATGCTATCAAAGGTGGATACCAGAATCCTATCAAGGTAGTAACTTGACAGGCTGAAAGAGTTGGAGTTGTTCAGACTGGAGACGAGATGATCAGGGAAGACCTTATAGAGTCATCCCAGCACCTAAAGGGGGCTACAAGAGTGCTGGACAGGGAGTTTTTACAAGGGCATGTAATAATAGGATAAGAGGAAATGGCTTTAAGGTGAAGGAGAGTAAATTTAGGTTAGATATAAGGAAGAAATTTTTTACTGTGTGGGTAGTGAGCCACTGGAAAAGGGTTTTCAGAGAAGTTGTGGATGCTTCATCCCAGAAAGTGTTCAAGTCAGTTTGGATGGAGCCCTAAGCAACCTGACATACTGGAAGGTGTCCCTGTCCATGGCAGAAAGTTTGGAGCTGAATGATTTTTAAGTCCCTTCTAACTCAAACAGTTCTATAACTCTGTAATAAATACTGCCTGTATTATTCTACATTCTAGATATTATGCTAAGAGATGATTGATGTATAAGTTCTCTTTCTTAATATCTAAAAATATTCTTTGTGAAAGATGCAAGTGATGAAAGTGAGGTAATATCTTCTTAAAAGATGTAACCAGCCCCCAATTTATGGTTTCAACTAAGAGTCCTTCAGAGAAGTTGTCTTGATCTAAACTAATTTCGAAATTAATAATGAAATACTGTGAAGTGTCTTCTTCAGCGAGAAGTAAAATGGTACTTTGCCATAAAACTCGTACAACATGTTCACTACAGTTTTAGGACTCTGACTCCTGCTGCTAAATTTTTCATATTTTCAAACCAAGGCAGTGTAAGAATATGGCCTTGCAAAAAGCACAGGATATAACTCGGGAAGATGCTGCCACTTTGGGTGCAAATCCTTAGGACTGTGACCTGCAGAATAAGAATTGCACTGTTACTTTAATGGGATAAACGTGTAGATGTCTTTCTGTGTGGAAAGTCTCTTTGTTTTCAATTGGCTTGTAGAAAGTAGTTTTCCCAGAAAGCTTATCTAACACCCATTGAGCTAAATTGAAAAATTACTATTGATCTGAATGAGAATAACATCAGCTCCATGCTGGGAAAAATGACATATGTGTGTGTATATGTATATGTATATATATATATATATATACATATATATGAATAAAATAGTTAATGCCAGAAAGTAAGTAATTCCTTACTTGATAATTTCATTTAAATTTAGCAATTAATTGCAAAAATTAATGATAGATTCTAGAATTCTATTCTATCCTATGTTTTGAAGTGATAGACGTATCACAAACTATCCTTTTTTTTCCCTTGAAATGTAATAATTTTACAAAGTGCTATTTCTCCTTTTGGTACTTGAAGGATTTCATGAATCACAGTAAGAGTTAAAAATATATCATGAGTTGTGAGCCTATGAAAAAAAAAAAGATATTATACTGTACTTGGAGTAAAGGCATAGTGTACTATGTACATAAGGACACGGTCTTAACCAAAGAAAGGATGTTGCAAAGGTGACCAGAGCAAGTTCCTGGTATGACTTGGAATGCCTAAAGTTGTCATGATTAGTCCAAAGCCATTTCTATATCTCCCTGGTAAACATTCAAATGCAATAAACTGTACAGATGAAAAATTAACTAGTTGAAGGAACATGCAATTGTTGTGGAGGTAATCACTTCCAAAAACATAATCTTCCTGTGTCTGGCTTTCCAAAATGAAATAAAATTAATTACTGAAAGAAAAATTAAACTGCAAAAAGTATGGTGATATATAAATCATCACTGAATAAATATGAACTTTCATTTTTGCAAGGTGTTTCCTAAACTTGAGTGGCATTTATGCACTACATTAGGCCTGGAAAAGAAAAGACAAGGTCTGTATAACAGGAGCCGGATGTCTTCAAATCAGAGGGGTTTCTCATTCTGGTAGAATTTCAGGGGCATATGGGGAAATAGGGCCTCCTGTCTTCTGCCTGTGCTGAACAGATAGAGAACAGACTGTGCTGATGGCAGCGATATCTGCTTCATAATCTCACATATGAGCTGTGACCAGTCAGCAGCAGCACCATGTTCGAACAACCAGCCAAGACAAAGGTGCCTTGGAAAGGCTTGTATTAACTGCTTCATTATCACCTACATGAGGGACTTTTAAATCATTGCTGATCCCATTCGACTGCTATGCCAGTCACAACAGTTGCATAATGGAAAATGCATAAAGAATGGAAAAAATCAAGGAACTGTGAGCTCAAAACCATTCCAAGTCTTGTCTAAAACTCCAGCTGTCATTCATGACACTGGTAGTGAGGAAAAGGCAAGTTTTATGTGATTATGCAGATTATTGACTATTACCTAGGGGACAAGAAAACTGTTTTGATGCCAATGATGATACACTGAAACTTCAGCTGAATGAAGTCTTCCTTGGCTAGACTCTATTACCAGCAAGCTGACTTACAGGAAGCTTTGACATAGTCTAATCAGATTAACCCAGAGGAAAGATGAGTCCTGAAATGCTAACACTGACAAATTGCAGATATGTGCTGATGAAAGCCATGCACACTTGCTCTTTGCTGATCTTCTTGCTCAATATGGTACATGACAATGAAGATCAAGAACAGAGACAGAAACACATAAATCACAGACTGTGGAGTTATAAACAGGTATTGTACCTTTCAGCATCTTCTCATTGTCAACATATCCACCTCTTGAGGCGTGTGAGGTGTCTTGAGATATCTATTTTCACCTCAGGTAAGCTGCCAAGTGTATGTGAAATGAACAGCGCAGTCATGTCCATCTGGATAGCAAGGCAAGCAGTTTGCAAGGCATCTCTTCAAAAAAACCTCACAAACAAAAAACAAAGTGCAAGAACCCCATCAAGTGATTATGCCATCTCTTTTGCAAGTTTTCTCCTGGTTGTGTGCTAGAATTAAATTTTCATGATGGATTAGGTTGGTTTCTGTATACTGATAGAAGTGAAATTGCAGCAAACACACAAACAGATCTTGTTTTAATTGTTATGTTGCATAGCCTGTGATACAAAGCAGGAGCTCTGTTGTACAAATATTTCAGCAAACTGGAGGCTCTGTCTGTGCCAGTAAGTAACACGAGACCAGTGGCTGTACCAGAGGGCAAGTGACATGACACAACTTGAATCCCTATAGCTCTTTTCTCTCCTAAAATAAGGTTGTCTTGTTTATACTGCCTATGAAGATCCTGAATACATCCCTCAGGCATAGCTGTCCGAGTCAAGGTCAAGTCTGCTGGCCTGCTGCCTGTTCAAGGTCAGGGCTGTCAAGTGGCTCTCCTTGACCCTGAGATGATCTCAGTTGGTTAAAGGATAATGCTGAATAACACCAAGCTTGTGGGTTTGATCCCCGTATGGGCTTAGGACTTGATGATCCTTGTGGGTCCCTTCCACCTCTGAATATTCTGTGATTCCAGCCTTGGTTCAGAGAGTTGTGTGAAAGAGCCATTTCTTCCCCCTTCCTTTGGGGGCTGCACTGAAGTTTAGACCCTCATTGCTGGTCTCTGCTCGAGCTGCTCTGCCACTCTGCCTGCTCCTGGACAAGTCCCCACCTCTGCCCCTGCCCCGTAGGCCCCACTGCCTTGACCTGGGACCTTCCTCACAGCTGTAGGCTTGTCTGACCCACACTGAGCTGTTGGCTGCCCCTGGGCACTTGCATCAAACCCACCCTGGGGTGCTCTCAGATGACTTCTTGCTGGTCAGATCCCTATCCTTGCCGGTCAGATCCCTATCCTTGCCTTGCTGTCATGCTGGTCTCCTGGCTTCCTCTCTGTGGAGCAGTTGGTATGGCACACACGGTGAAATTATAGCCCTTATTTACACATTCAAAACCCGTGATTTTCTTAGTTTTACATTGCAGTTTACACAACATATCTAGCTAGAATTTATTTTCCATAATATCTCATAAAAATAATGCCAGCAGGTAATTTTCTTAGCAGCGCACTATTAAAATAAATATCAGATTTCAGTAGAGATTTTATGTTTTTCCTGTTTGAAAGTAATCTGAAAAATGTCCTTGTTTTACTCGGCATATGGAAATCATGTTGAATACAAGATTGAACTTTCTCCTTTACTAACAATGTAAAATATATCCCACAATTTCTTGTGAGCTTTCTAGCTATTAGTGCTACTGCTTCAAGATATAGAAACTGAAGATAGAGAGGCTTTACATATAATTTTTATACATATGACTGTTTCTTTACATATATTTTAATACATATAATTTTTCTGTCTTTAACAACTAGTTTCTCTCATGAGAAAATAAACAGTTCTTTCCAAGGTCATATGGAAAAGTTCAGCTATGTCCCAGGTTTTATAATATTTTATTTTTAATTTTCCAGACATATTTTTTCTGAAGACCGAGAAGGATTTGCTCATTGTTTTACACTGTTCAAAATCAGAACACCTAATTAGAAGAAAATAACATTCTTGATAACATTTCTAGATGGGACAAGGATCAGTGACCTAGCATGCAGTAAAAAGAATAAGAATTTCATTGTTAGTAAAATAGCAGTAAAGAAAATTATGCTTTTTAGTATGTCCAAGTATAAAATTATATATTTAAGAATTTAAAAAAAGCATGAAAGCCATCTAGACTTTCTTGGGGTTTTTCCCTGTTTGTTTGGGGGTTTATTTTTGGTTTGTGTTTTTTTGTTTGTTTGTTTTGTTTTGGCACTGAAGTAATTCTTCAGGAATAATTTTTTATTTCTTATTGATTCCAGTTAAAAAAAAAAGTCATTGGCCTGGGGAAATTTCAAAGAAGAGCTAAGACAATGACTAAAGAAGTAAGAAAAAAACTTACAATGAAAGAACCAAGGAACATAATTTATATATTTTGTGAAAGACAGCTTAAATGGAAATGTTATTAAACAATTCATTCGGGTATGGCCACATAAAATGTGCCTTTTTTGTTTCCTTCTAGGCTTTAAATAAAGGTGTTGGCATAAGTTTATATTGTTATATAAACAATTTAAAAAATGCCAGAGAACTATTTGACCACTGGAATCTGAGCTGATTATGCTATTTGTAACATGCCCCTATCATGGTTTTGATCCATTCCCTCTAGGATCCCATTTATCTCTGGATCAGAGGTGAAGAGCCAAATGTCAGAAAATAGAGATGTGGTCTTTCTTACCAGGCATTTGAAAATACAACAAAAATAAGCATAGTTTGCAAGTAGGTTTCTTTTTTTTTTTCGACATTGATTACAATATGTGAATTCTTTGTTCAACAAAATGCAACTGACTCAAGCCTGTTTTAAATTTTTTATTGTGTAAAGCAAAGACTGCCATTCCCCAAACATGAATCTGATGTTAGAATACCACTGTTAAAATGGCTAAATTTAGTTATACTGGGATTTTGCCTAAATAGTTAAATAAGATGAGTACTTAATTCCTAGCTGGTCTATAAGGCACACTGCTCAAGGTTGCAAACAGTAAAATTGTCTCATGTCTTGATTTAACTAAACACTCACCTAACCTTAGGAACACTGACACCATAAACTCCAGTATGTTTTGCATGTAACAGTGACAGAATTGCAGCTACCAGGAAAGTTTTATAAGGAAAAAATATGTCAGCTTTCAGTACTGTGTACTAAAAGTGCTACTTTTAAATTATCTTTTTAACAAAAATAACTTTTTATTTATAAGCCCCTGTGGTTGAGAGCAGCAGTGTTTGGATACAAATTTTTGTTTTCCAAAAAAATGTGCTGTGATACTTGTCCCTTGATTTGTGACTGTTTAAGACAAGAGTGGTAAGGTAACAATCATTTATTTGTATAAATTCAAGTTCTTCAGCTACAATGATTAAACAGGCCATGTTCAAATTGCAATATTGAAATTGTTGTGTAAAATCTGTGGAATCTGGTAAAAGCACAGAAGTTCACTGATGAGAAGTGCTTCTACGCTGCTCTCTGCATGCCAAGCTGACATCATGCTGTATTACTAGGATAAAAAAGAGTCTATGGACAATCATAACAGGCTATTTCAGAAGTAACAACAGTTCTCCAGAATTAGATTGACATGATATAATTACTTATTCTTTTTGAACAGAAAACGTGATGGTATCGGTTCATTACTTTGCCAGACTTGATTTATCTGGGCTTTTATCTCTTATGGGATTATTTTGATGGGTAATATTAAAATATAATAAATTATGTATAGTTACACCACACAAGTGGATAATCAATCAAAATACATGTTGATATTTCACCAACACTTACAAGTACCAGGCTTTTGAAATTTGTGAGGTTAAAAAAAATTAAAAAAAAATGTTTCATTACTTTTTGAAATGTCAAAATTCACTCTTTTCCCCAGAGTTTGTGGTTGGCTTTAATAAACATTTAATAGCAACTTGTTTTTCTAATAGAAAGCTTTACATGAAAAAAAAAACCAATTACATATTTAAAATACTCCCATTTTCCCATTTACAGCTTGATAGTCTTTCAGGCACCTTTTAACATTGCTATAGTGCACTTTAGACCAAAGATATTGCATATCTTTGAAATGTTTAAACAAGAAGCAAAACCAAGGAGCTAATATGGGAAAATGCACATTGCAACATACATGTTCACAGCGTTACTGTTAATAGTGTAAAGAAATCAATTTTTCTCTCGTGACAGTGACAGGGTAGGTTATGAAAAAGGCAAGTGCGGCTCCCCCGCCGGGGATAAATCTCAGCTGTGATGATGCAAACCCTATTAATTTGTCTACAAGGAACTCCTCTTGCTCTGTTACACTGCGGGGGAAGAAGGCTGTGCTCTCTCCCAGTGCAGTGGTGTGTGCAGGAGGAGGAGCTGCTCCCTCGTTAGGGAGCAGGAGGGATGGACCATCAGAAGGAGGACACCATTAGGAGAACTCAGGGAGAGCTGAGACCTGGGGCAGGCTGGGGATGGTGACTGGCGTCACTCCCAAGTGCCACTGGGTTAATCCCCAACAAATATGTGCTTCATTTCCAACTTTGCTCTTGGAGGCTCTGGAAGGGGAAGAGGAGCCTGGTCTGTAATCATGGGCACGTTTAAGCAGTGAAGCTTAAAGGGCTCAGCCCTTTACAACCACACTCCTTGTCCTCTTCAGAAGCTGCCATGTGCACGAGCATAAAGGCACTGAGGGACTGCAGAGACTGCTCAAAGAGCCAGAAGAAAGTACCAGAAGTTGCCCACTAAACCAGCTCTGAGCAAAACAGATAGATTTACATTTTGCTTGCTTTGTTCCTATCGTTTCATCCATCAGCATGTGAATTACATCAATTCAGGCTCCCGAGGCCTCATTCTCATTTGTAAGAAGGGCACTTCACATCACTCTGCTAATATAAAGAGGCATTAAAATGGGCGTAATTTATATTTACATTATTTTTATGGCTCTGTTACTACTAGAAGGGTGTAAAGTGGCATTAAGAGGAACCACTATCAGGCTCCTTAGGGTCTTTATTTTCAGGGATTAGAATTCAGAGCCTAAATGACTGAGGGATTGTAAGTGAGTGCATCTAAGAAAGGCATCTGTGTCATAAGGTATATATTAGAAAGACCAGGAAGATATACTAGTTTAAATCCACTAAACTCACTCATAAACACCTGGGACATAAGACATCCTGGAGCGATGCCATTGAATTGTCTGAAAGCTGTTAACCTTTGTCACAAGACTATACTGAATAAAATGTTGCTATCATCAGACTGTTTGCCACTCTACATGATGCAAATAAATTTGAGATAAATATATTACCTACTGGAAGTATATTAATTTTATCCCAACACCACAGAAAACTCAGAAAAGTTGTCAAGGATTTATAATAGACACAAAAATAATGAACTTGAGGACTGAATGCTCTTCCTGCTGATGTGGGATAAACAGACGGGAAAATGTTGGAAAATGTTTCATATGTAACTTCTGAATATTTGTACAAATCCACTATATTTCTGAAAGATTTTTGTATCTTAAATAAAACATTGATAAAAATGGCCTAACTGCACCTTGTTTATTACAATATCTCAGCATTAAGAATGAATTTACAGATCTCAATCACTACTTGAATCTATAAACTCTGATTTCCACATTGTTGGCAACTTGTCACAGAAAAAGAACAAAGTTTTTATGAACACCAACCACTTTTACCTATAACTTGTAGTGTTAGTTGACATGAAAAAGCATTAGTAAAACAGAATTAAGGAAATAAAAGAAAACCCACTTTTTCCTACAGCTTGTTCGTATCCTTCTACTCAATATCTCTGCTATGTATTTTCTCTCAGTATGTTTTACACCCACGGGGCCAATTTTTTCTAGCTTGCAGATAGTCTCTCTCCAGTCTTTTTAGGTCACTTTGCAATTTATTGTCTTTTTATGTTTGTCTTCTGTTCCTCCAGCTTCAGTGCCACCCATATGATTAAGAAAGAAATAGGATGGAAACAAAAAGAAAAAGGTAAAATTAGCAAGATGCACAGAAAAGCTCAGTGTTCATAGATTGGTTGAATAAAAATCTCCAAACCAATACATAAAAAAACCCTCTTCTGAAATTGTAAAAATAACTGGACTTTGATATAGCTTCCTAAGCAGTCACTGAACACTGATAAATCTCCTTTTCCATCAAAAGGCATCCTCATGTTCAGACTATATTGGTCCGTGGATCATACCTATAATTCATGAACAGTAATTAAACCATCTAAAAAACTTCCAGTAGTCTGTGCAATGATTAAAACTCTGGGAGAGTCAGATTTTTTATAGAGGTAAATGGGTAAAATGTTAAAACCAAATAATGTGATTATGAGTTGCTCACTCACATCTGATAGACACCAGCAACACACCCACACACCTGTGAAACAGCAACTGAAAAAGTTTTGACATTCTAAAAAATATTTTTAATGACGTATGTACAGTTTTGAGTCATATGGAAGTTAATATATTTCTGCATTCAAATCACTTTCACAAACCATTCCTATAACAACTCTAGACTGCTAGGAGAGTATAAAAGGGTTAAACCAGGCTCTGCTGATGCTAGGAGTGTAAAAACTTGGCTCCTCATAGCTACCTTCCAGAAGGGATAGCCTGAGTGATTTCTGTGCATTTAGCTGTTTTGCAACATGACTGCTGTCTGGGGACTGTTGTTAGTGACTTACCTGCAACCTAAGAGCACTATTCTTTCCTCAGAAAGGAAATAACAATGCTGTGGTCCTAAATGCAATTAGGATTTGGATTTTCTTCGATTCTCTAATGCTGCTGAAACAGAGAAAATTCCCTTGAGACTTGGACACTGGGCTAATCCTCCAGGCCTTGAACCTCTACCTGCCAGGATTACGAGCAATAAGTAAACACACAGCGTATGCTGCTGCACTTCCAGAGGGAACAACTTCATGATGAATTCTTTAATTTTAAACTATTGCAAGGAGTGTTGTCCAGCTCCTGTAAACATCTGTCACTTTTCTCCTCATTGGAAACTCTTGATGTAAGAAAACAGTTACAGCAAAAACTATTCCACCTTGGCTAAACAATTAATAAACTTGCTCTACTTTTTTCTCTTTCAATCATTATCCTCCAAGGGATTCTTGGACTATTCCACTATTCTCAGATTAAAAATTTAGGACAATAAAGAACTGCAAATAAAGTTTATGTGCCTCCTGGGAGCAAGTAGCCAGAGATTTTTGTGTCCATCACATCTGCTCACATTAGTAGACAGCTGAATGGTCTTAAAGTCGCAGAAACTGGACCAGCTTTGTTTGTACCAGTGTTTCCTGCAGCTCCACAGTCCAGGGCCAACAGCAAGTGAAAGTCTGAGCATCCATCATCCACAGTGGTTCTTACACTATGTATTATCAATTTTGGCACAGAGGTCTGTCATTTGA
Organism: Pithys albifrons albifrons; assembly: GCF_047495875.1. Lineage (NCBI taxonomy): Eukaryota > Metazoa > Chordata > Aves > Passeriformes > Thamnophilidae > Pithys > Pithys albifrons. The sequence goes on along the minus strand of NC_092458.1, from coordinate 110,961,036 downwards.
GTCTGCAGAGACAGTTAAATTCATACAACAATGCCTGTGATTATTGGTTCAGGCTGATAAACATGATTATTTGGATCCAGTTTCAGGCCTGATACTCATGTCAAATTCAAATTCTTCAGACTCATCACTACAAATAAAACATATGAAATTAAATCCTACTGAAGTTAAAAAAAGGTCTGTCACATTTCAGTTTGTGAAAATTCAGTAACAGGAATGTGAGAAATATGAAAATAAAAATTTAGGAGCTATGATTTATCATGATGTGTAACTTGCATATTTTAGGTAGATATTGAAAGCATTTTCTGGCAAAGTAAAGAAATATGCACTTGCTTCACGTTATTATAAATATTTTTAGGAAACTTTTATAGCAAAACGTAACTTTGTTTTCTCCTGGAATTTCCTATTTTGTTCTATAAATTTACCTATCTATAAGTGAGTGCACATGATTTAATTTATAATTTAATTGACTCAGGAAAAATGTACAAAACTAAGCTTTTATGCTCAATACTTTTGATGGTTTATTTTTCACACATTGTTCAGACACTTGTCATAGCAGATATCCAACCAGGATCTGGATTAGTCTTATATATTTTTTCCAAAGTAGAATTTTGCCTTAAGATGTTTATTATAATAACAAAATTTCGCATATAGTTTTATCAGAATAATAATTCACCCTTACTGAAAGAGGAAGCTGAAATTCCTCTTTTTCTCTTCCTTGTGCTGACTGCAGCTTGCTTGGCCCTTTCCATCAGCTGATTTGACTTACTAAAAGAGTAGAAAACCATTTTTTAACATCCCACTCCCTGTTTGTTTTATGCCATTTTAGTGAGTTGTATGGACTAGTGGAGCAATCTGGCAAACTCCAGAGCCAGCATAAGGTGAACAATGGGAATGTGTGTGTTTAGAAACAGGGAAAGGATCTTAACTTTTCAACAGTTCTGAGACATATTTTTCTTCATCTGGCAACATTATATGCAAAGGCTCTGACTCTAGGCTTTAGTATAGGCATCAGGAGAGTAGGTTGTGAGCTTGATTGCTAATCTAAATAATTAAGGGGAAAAACAATAGAGATGGAATTGAAGGGTTTTTTTTTTTCCTTTTAAAATCTAAAAATTTGGGGAGTTTGGTTTGAACTGATTTTTAATACAATTAAGACCAGAATATTTCACTTTATTTTGATATTATTTAATATTTTTGTCCTATTTTTAAGTCTGAAGTCAAACATAAACAGAATTTTAAGGATTTTTTAAAATAAAAATTGAAAGATATTACTCAAAAGGGAAAAGGAAATATTCAAAAATTACTGAAATTTATTTTTTTCCTCTCTTCCTTTTTTTTTTTTTTTTTTTTCAGAAAACCCAAACACAAAATTACAAATAGTTTGGCTCCTTAACACTTTCCAATTCCACTAGTTCATTAACTGATGTAAGAATGTGTGTCCACCTTGCATCATTATAGTTTGTAATTGTATTATGCACATTAGCTTAAGCCATGTAGACCCTTTTGCCAGAATTAGACTTTTGTAAAATCATTTCTTTGAAGCGTGGTCCTTTGGCTTTGCAGTAGGTACCCAAAATTTGGCAGGAGAATAGTCATTGGGCCAAAGACACCTCTGCATTTGGCTGGGGTATAAACTTCTGAAAATCATAATTTACATATGCTCAGTAGAGCATAGTCACTGACCTGATAAGATCTTTTGGAGCATTGTATCATCCCTGAGGCTGCTCCAGCACCAAAGGCTTTGGGACATGCCAGATTCAGAGGAATTGCTGCCAAATTCCACTAGGTTTCCTATATAGTCTGTTCTCAGCTAAATATTCAGAAAGGGCATTCTGTCCAGCCATTACCCAAATATCCTCTTGGTTGAGAAAATGGAATTGTGATTGTCTCATAATTAAAATTAAGGAATTGGGTATATACATCCTATTGCTGCCCTGTTTCACTGATAATTAAAGTTAAAATGTGATCAAGTTAACCATGACAATGAAAGTTAAAATATGGTGAAGTTATCCATGATAAAGGCCAAAGAAAAGAAGCAGAATTCTGATATGTCAGTACTTCTAGTAATTCCTTTGCCTTTCAGCATAAAAATGCTAGATTTCAGTCCTTGCCTGTGTTGACTTCAACTGCCTGAAAGTGACTCACAGTGTTATGTCTTTACAAAGCAGGGTAAATGAAGGCTGCACCACTATACTTAATTCTAATATTTGTTAGACCATCTGTATTAGACTCTTATGCTTTGTTATTCAAATAATTTGTAAAATAGGACTCCTTTATCTGCAATTTTTGTGAAAGTGCTGAGGTAACATATATCCACTTATAACAATAATGCAAATTTTGGTCTGGCAGTGATAATCATCTACCCTGTGTTCAATTCAGGGAGGAATATCAATTTTACATGTTTATCTGTTAAGAGTAATGGAGTTGTGTGACTTTATATTTAATTTGCTTTTCCTTGAAAATAGAAAAATTTTATTAAAACAAACAAATGAAAACAGACCAAAAATACATTAGAGATTTTTTTCCTCCCAACTAAATAGCTCTGTTTAAAATGACATGTAGGTCTCTACATACATTTCTCTACATACATTTCAGCTGAAGAACTTTTGAAGAGTTCCTCAGTCAGAGACTTCGAAAGTTTATGAGCACTGACATTTAAGACAAGTTCCTTGTTCTGGCTAATTAGGCCTCCTTTGCAGGAATTCAAACATCTGGTTCACTTCTCTCTCTGGACTATGATTTGCCCTTCTGTCCTTTGCAAATTTATTCTCCTTGTTGTAACATTTAAAGCAGCTTCAATGTTGTGTTTGTGGTGATGGATCTTCATGTGGTGAAAAGAAGCCTCGTTCGATGGATTGCTGGGATCTACTTCAGTTCCCAGCAGGAATTAATCTGGCTGAAAGTGTTCTTTTTCCATTTTTTTTTCTTAACTCAAATTTCTAGAGAAGATGAGAGTTTTGGTTTTGCTGCTTATCTGAAGTTAAACCAATGTTTTGAAATGTTGACTAATTCATTTACAATGTGTTCCTCATTTAGAGCCTGCTAATGTATGAGAGCATTGATGGTGACAGTGGTGTTGCAGATAGATATTGTGGGTCTAAGCAAGTTATCTTGTCACTGTATGGGTCAGGATTTAAAATATCTTTTTGTGAGGAGAAAAAGTTCAGTCAGAAGGTGAAAAGACAGGGGCACTTTGGAGGAGAAGAGAAGTCACTACTGTCAGTGCTTAAGAATAATATACTGTACTCTAATGAGTGTCAAAAAGCAAACTTCTGATTCATGCTCAATTTAAAATATTTCTGTAAAATAATTATTTTACCCACAGACATGTCAAGAACTGTGTTACTTCTCTGACAGTGACTGCAAAAGAAAACCTTCAGGAAGAAGGCCAAAAAAGATGAATGCTTGTTCTTCACTGTGTGATATTTGGCTACTTACTCAGAGGGATTTGTGAATTGGGTACTGTATCTGGAGCACAGCAATATTCCCTACATTTCCTGTTCTAGTAACTTGATAGTACATTTGGTATTTCAGCATTTTTTTCCAAGTTGTGTCTTTTCAACATTTATTTGTTTATTTTAAAATTTATTCTGCAAGGAAATACTCCCGTAATGCTCCTGAGAATTCTCCTTTTTAAACTGTTATCTATTACAGTTAGAAATTACATTTAGTTTAGGGCATAGGCTTGTTTTTATTTTTATTTCCCATATATGACACCTTAAATAACATTCAAGATATCAATAGATTTTTTTTCTGAAGTTTTTTTTAAATAATTAACTGATGCATAGCTTTTATATGACTATGAACTAGTCCCTAGTTAGTATGGCAACATGTCCTTCTTGAAACTATTTAAAATTGCTCTTAAGAAGAGGTAAATACCTTGAAGAATTAAAAAAAAATCCTGTTCTCTATCTGCTATATATATATATAAAATTCTGTACTATGTTTACAATGAATATATGGTTCTTTTTTCTCTTCTTTATTTGAGGCTGTTATTTGACTCAAAGTCCATTTAAGGCAGCAAATAATGATTACCACACTGTGCAACAATACACCTTAGTACTATAACTGAGATTAACTCTCAATCATTACAGTTTGTGAATCAGTAATTTTGAAAGGTTTCACCAATTTTCCCATGTGGAAGCAATCTACCCCCTGCTCACAAAATGATGCTTTTCTTTGGGAATGGGGAAGACAGTGTAGTGGTTCTTTAAAGCATTTTAACCATTGAGACAGAACATTTCCAGCCAAATATAATTGATGAATTTAAATCTGAGATAATTGTGATTCTTATTCTTGAGGTTTCATAACTAATGTCTTTGTTTGGATTTCAGAATACAAGAAAAAATGGGTATCTAAATATACTTAGATAGAATATTTTTAGTAAAGTGGGAATTGTTGGTAGTATCAGATGAGGAAATCAGGAGTAAATTGCTATGGCCTAGTTCAAATTGAGTAAGTTAACAGTACAAGCTATGGACTTCAGTACTGACTTCAAAGCAAGTAAAGCCACAGCATAATGTGAAGGCACAGATTAAAAATTGAGAGGTAAGATAAACATGTATATAATCTACTTATATAAAATAGGATTTAGGCAGAGTTTAATTTCGGACCTAAAACTGATTCAATCTTTTTGGTGATTAGCTAAATAGTAGTTAAGTCTGCTTCTGAAAAGAGATATTTGCCTCTTTACATCCTGCAAGGGCTCTCACCTAATGGATATACTCAGAATAAACATCATCTGTGTGTAAAGATTAGTCTCTCTAGAAGATGAAGTGTCTAAACTCACATTTTTCCCTTCCAGAAAGTGGTCTAATTACCAGTTTATATTTTGCTTTGTGTATACATGGGAGAGAGGAAAAGTTTCACTTAAATAACTGCCTGTGGAATAATCTGAATCAATAGCTTCTCAAACTAACTAAAAAAAAACCAAAAAAAACAAACCAAACAAACCAAACCAAAACAAAAAAACTAGAGAATTTTTTAATTACTATAAGAGTACTAAAAGAGAATGTAGATGGCCAAGGAAGTTTAGCCTGACTCATAAAATAATAGAAACATCATTTATGAGATCTGTAAACAAAATAAAGGATAACTAGGATATAATAAATAATAAGGAGGGGATAAATTATAATTAATGTCAAGCAGAATGGTTGGATGTTTTCCACCAAGATTAAAGGTCTTATTGATAAAAGCAAATGTGTTGATGCAGTACATTTGATTTTCCCCGGTGTTCAACTTGATGCTACATGACATTAAGTTTCAGAAGTTTTCATAAATAAATAAATAAATAAATAAACAAACAAATAAAGAAACAAATGAACGAACAAATAAAGAAATATATTATTGAATTGATTAAAAGCTTGACAGACATTATGATGTGGTTATTGAAAAGGATTTAGAGAATCATATCTAGTAGGGTTCATAGAGTTCAGAGCTTTTTTGCTGGATGATATTTGTATCAGTGATCCAGATGACTCTGTACAATCCTGCTGGTGAAGCCTAGAAATAACAAAGATTTGAGGGATAATATATAGTATAAAGCCAGGGATATATGAGTCACTTGGGATCAAACAAAAGAAAACATGTTTAATTTAGCCGGATGTAAGGTGATGCTTCTGGGAAAGTCTAAGAGGGTGGGAGAGTGTGTTTTGAGAACTCCAATAGTTCACTGATTGTTATAGAGGTAATCCTGAATATTTGCCTCAATATGAACTTTCAGTAAATCTTAATAATACACAGCTAAGCACATGAATGATGTTGCTGTAGAAGACAATGACTCACAATTACTTAATGTCTGGAGAGTGAAAACATGCATTTCTCTAAGAGCTATTACATGATTCTCCTTTTAGAAGAAACTGTTTTCCATATGTTTATAGTTGAGTGTTACTTCCATATGTGTGTCCTGAAACCTCCTCCCTCTAGGTGGGAAATGTGAGGTAGTCTTAATATGAAATTTGATTATAATTAGCTTCTCAGAATGTGTAAATAAAGGACAGTCATTGAAACTTGATCTCCTGCAGTTCTTCAAATAGTTATAGTTATACCCATGTTATTGTACTAAACAGACAACCATAATAGACACAATAGAGGCATAGATGCTACAATATTTTACCAAGAAATTTATGGCAGAAAGGAGTCTTGTGCATTAACAGGTTCAAGTCCCTGGATAATACAGGCAGACATAGCATGCAAATTGCTTCAGATAACTTGCTTAAAAAATAAAATTTAAAAAAAAGACAATTAAATTCCTGTATATGAAAGAAACACCACACATCACAGATTAACAAATACTCTTTTGTTGTAGGATTTGTTTAGTGGTGATTCAGATTTTATCTGCATAGCTACGAAATGTTTACACTGGGGTTTCTAGTTCATAAATCCTTTGGTTTATGCAAGCTTAATGACAGCCAGTCTTGCCAAAGCTTATATTTATTATCCATTTTGAAAAATTGGTCATGACAGTACTACTTTGTTCTGAGACACCAAGTTTCCCTTCCTTCATTGTCTATTCTCCTGATTGCAGAAATGGTAGGTTTTGATACAGAATAAAGCTCTAATAATGCAATGTTGATTAAATAAAGGTGGTTTTTTTGACATACTGAAAGAGACCTAGTATCTAAGAGGTCATACGACTTCAAGGTTTTAGCTCCAGAATAAAGTGCTAATCACTTAGATAAAAGGTATCAGATATGAATAATTAACTATGCTAAGTAGGGCAAATAGTTGCATGATGCTTTTGGTACTTCCCTGTCTTTAAACAACATTAATGCAGGAGAACATACAAGGCATTCAAATCCTGCTAGCTTTCCTGGTCATCTCTTGATGTTTAGTGTACTTAATGTATTTAAAATGCTGGTTGCTTTTCATTTGTTCCTTCTTTCTACTCAGGTTTTCTGTGTAATTTCTTTCACATGTTTAAACAGGTCCTACTGTGCATGTAGGAGTTCCAGCACTAGGATGTTACACCTCTGTTTGGCAAAGCAAAAACACCTGCACTTACATAGAGTCAGTTGGTGTCAACAAGCTCCATAGTTAGCTGGAAACTAGGGATTAATTTGACTGGTGTTTAAAAGTGTCAACACATTAAAGTAATTTCTGTAGTTGTGATTCTCTAATTTTTGTGCTCATACAATTGCATTCCTTGGGTTATCTTCTTAACATTCTTCTTTCCCTGGCTTTACTGTTTGTTCTGGCTGGCTTTTTTCATCACAATGCTCTTTAAACATCCCTTTATAATGAGTCTGTACTTCTAACTGCAATCAATCCTTCCTTAGGTATTCGCCAGACTGAGGATCCCTGATGCTATATACTGACAAATAAATCCCCTTTTCCTCTGAATGTAGAACACTTGAAGGAAAAAAAAAACACAACAAAACAGTAATGGTAAGAACACTAATTCCTACCGATTTCTGAGACCTCTAATTCCCTGTAATTTGTTTAGGACAAATAATTACTTCGACATGTTTCTTAAAAGGACTGTTCTATCAGGTAGTATTGACGAGAGTAGTTGTGTGTCTAACAAGGTTGTTTATAGACAGTGCCCTTTAGCATGATTATTGTTAAGAAGTAAATTTAGATTAGGATTTGTATGTGTGTTATCAGCATCGTATGTATCTGTTTTGGAAGCTGAGCATAGTCCATGAGGTTTCCCAGACAGATCAGCTTGCTAAGATATCTCTCTGGGCTGGAAGAAAAGATGTCTTATTACTTTCAGCATTGAGCAGGTTTAGTTAATCAATCAACCCACTTTTAGCATCAATAGTTTGTAGGTTTCATATCTCAATAGCATTCTTAGATGTAGGCTAAATCCTGTTCTGTCTATCTATTATAATATTTAGGATGGGAAGAGGAGGGAAGGAAAAATGTGACATTTCTTTAGGAGATAAATATGGTTGGAAAAGTATCCCATTGAATTAAAGAAAATAGTGAAAGAAAAGCAGGTGTTCCAACACTGGTGGGTATCTACATTCTGAAAAGAGAAGCCTTGACAGAAAGGGCAGAGCAAGATTTTAGCTGATGGCATTTAATATGTATCCTTAATATAATCTATGAGTTGATCCCATGACTCTATGATTTAGTCTGTAAGTACTCTTTCAATGAGGAGAAGATGGAAAACATGGAAAAGTGCCAATGCAGGACTTTCAAAATCAGACCTGTTCTTGTTCAAATAATACCTCAGATTCTGTAGTGTGCAGATCACAGCAGTTAGATATCAGAGACATAATTAAGATTGATGGGGATAATATTCAAATTGTAATACATATCAAATTATTGAAGAGCTATTTTAATGAAGAATGAGCAGTCTGAGAAAGTGTTGGTTACATTCACATACAATGCTGCAAATTGCTTACTGCAGGAATTGTTTCATGCTGTCTGTCAGCTCTGTTACAGTGCTTATTAGAGCTGTTTCACTGTGTATTTCAATTTTTTGGTAATTCTTTTGCTTGTGAAAACAACATAATTTTATGACTCCAAAGCAGGATCTTCCTTGCCATCTACCCCTCTTGTCTGCTGTAATTGCATCCCCTTCCTAGCCCTAGGTGGCAGATTGCTTTAGGTGGGAACTAGTCTGGCACAGGTGGCAGCTTGGAATTTTCACAGTGTTTCTCAAAAAGGGAAGAAGACCTATTGATCTCATATCAGATTTTTTAGATGACTTCTTTTTTAGCAAAGTTGGTAAAGTCATGGGCATTTGTGTGGATCCCAGCCAAAATAGGCTTACAAGTTGGCAAATTACCCCTTCTTTAAACAAGTTTGACATTTTGCAAACTGTTATACCACTAACTGGTGGTGAGAGAGAATGCAATTCTGCTGCGATAGCAAATACACATATATAAAAACATGTAAGGAATTTGAATGTAAAACAGAATTTCCATTATTGGAAGGAAATACAGTTGTCTTGTTAATTCATTTAGTATGAATTCTGTCCTGACACTGTTCTGATCATTCTGATCTTATCTTCTGTCCTATAGCACCACTAATAATTATTGTACTTGCAGCTGATATCTGCAACTTTATGAAAACATTCTGCCAAACCAAGCATGCTCACATGTATTTCCTTGATTTTTCCCAATACCTTTGACCCATCCTAAATTCAGAAGGTATTGCAGAATGATTTTTGAATAGATAGCATCTATTCAATACACAATTTTTATCTGATACTTTTAAACAGAATCTTTTGTTAAAAATCCTTGATTTAAAAAAAAAAAAAAAAGATAGCATTTCTTGCATTTCCTGGTAAAAATTTTAGTGCAGAACTCTATGGTATTCAGAAACTCTATTACTCTATTCCAAAGTATAAGGCAGATTTGGTTTCCGTCATCCACCCTTAAAATAAAGATGATATTACCCTCCATGCGGTCCTCGGGTCTGTCTTCTACTCTTTCAAAGGCAGAGCTCTGTCACATAAGCTAGATGTTACTCCAAAGGCCTGACTCACATTCTGTGTGACAAGCCACTTGTTGGCTTCTCAAAAATCAAACTGTTCTGGAACTTGCAATTCCTGAGTAATCAGCAGGCTCAGAGAAAGACTGTGGAAAGAGAAACATATTTTTGCTGATACAGTTGCCCAGTGGATGCTTTTGTAAAAATCTGCCCCAGGCTTTATGACCATCAAGGACCCTGGAAAGAACAGAGTTGAAAACACCAGGAAATTTTAAGGGAAGAAAAGAGAAGATGGGGAATAGGACCATACTATAAAATAGTGCTGGGATCTTTGTGAACATGGAAAAAGGATATAGAAATAATTTAAAAAGACAGGTTTTTCCTTCATTTATTAGCTTTCCCAGAGTTCCAGTTCATAGTTCCACTGCTACAAGAACACAGGCTAGAAAACCGAAGTGTAGTTTGATGTGAGCTAGTGTGAAGAAATGCTGAAAAATTCAGAAAGAAAGGAAGACCCTGGCTGTGCCGAAGTAAATTCTCACTTTCTGAAAAGAGAGGGTAAAAAATAGAGTTGTCTTTAACTGCATTCCCAGCTCAGCAATGATACCAGGAAAAACCAGCAGGATATCTCTAGAAACTGAGAGTCAAGCTTTCTTTTCACCAAACTTTGAATGTGGGATTCATGAACCAGCAGAAAGCATCTCAGAAAGGGATAGCTTATTCTTTTGGTTGGTGCACTAAGCTGAGAAACAGGAAGGGAGAACTAAAACATGTGAGGCACTGACAACAGAAGGAAAAGCACTGATCAGCAAGAAAATAAAGAGGCTGATTTATTTAATTTTGGATGGGTAAAACCCCTCACAGTCTATGAAGGCAGCTGATTATGATAATAATGCGAGACCACAAGCGTGTTTTTTAAATTGTATCACATCTGCTCTTTATTGGACACACAAGAAGAAGCTTCACTTTGAGACACTCTATGAAGTCTGTGGTTTTATTCTTCTTATGGTCCAGAACATGTATTGTTTTAGGAACATCATGCTAATAATCAAATGGGTCTTTTTACTTCCTCTCCTCCCTTCTGATCAAGGACCCATAAACTCATGCCTCTGTTAAGTTGCTACAGCTTTTGATATTTATCATATCCTTATTTCACTGACTCGAGCAAGTGTGTATATTTTTCATCTGTCAGTTTGCTACCATAAGTCAGTGCTATAGTGACAACGAGATGTTAAAAAATCATTTGGCTTTCACATTCTACAATTTAAAGCTGTAGATGAATAGTGTAAATCATGTATATCTCCTTTAAAATACTTACAGTAATCTGTTCTTAAAATCAAAACCAGACTCTACCAGGGAGGTGAATGAGCACATAATATTTTGCTTGCATCAGCAGATTTAGACACACATTTTGTAACTTCTGTCCTCTAAAAGTTCATTTTCTCACTTTACAATATACATTTACCCCTCTGTCTAAAACAAGGAAAAAAGGAGAAAAAAAATCCATTTTATAATTAAAGTTCAGTGATCAGGTGATCATGTATCCTTAACTTCTGTTCTTGCACCTTTTTCCTCTCTTTGATAACAGTGTCAAGACTACAAAAAAAATTTTTTTTTCAATGCCCACTTTTGCCCAGTCATGGCAGCACTTTCATTTTTTTTCCCATAAGTACTTTATTATTATCATTTACTCTACAAATAGCCTCTTCTGTTGTCTGGGCATACTGCATTTCCCCCTCCCATTATTTTCAGAGGCCTCTGTGGCCTATAAATTTGGAAGAACCTATTCTTGCTTTGAAAATACATCTGTTATGTATAATTTGTTTACTGAATAAAGCAGGTGAGGTAGCTACCAGATTCTAGAAGATAATACACCAGAGCAGCATTTCTGTATTTGGGGATTTTTGTCCATTAGTATTGATATTCTTTCCCAGATGTGGAGAAAATTGTAAAAAAATTGAGGTGTGCATAGTATATCAGCTGCAAGGTAACTGTGACACTAATCTGTTCACAACAGAAATCACAAATAATCAAATTAGCTTAAAAGTTCTTAAATTATCAATTAGATAGCTAATGAATGACTGTAAACAAATCAGGTATTCAATTTTTGTTTCTGAGCTTTCCTCATCATTCGGTGTGTTGTGTTTGCACACTGCATGAATCTGATACTTCTGGAAAGGAAACTAGGAGTGGAGGAAGGAAGAAGTTGGAAGACTTAATAAAAGAGGGAAATATTTGTCTTGAGAGTCACTTTCCCTAACAATGGAAAGCATCAGAGACAAGAATGTTACAACAACTTGTTGCTCATATGAAATCAGTGACAGCTGCTGGACAGGGCAATTGGCAACACTGCTCCCTGTGAACTCTGTTAATAATTTACTGGCTGGATTTTCAGCAAAATTTTTTAATTGCCTACTACATTCCACTGGGAGATCATTAAAATAGGCATTTTGCAATGGTGAAGGCTAAAATAAAGTTCTAAAAAACTTGTCCTCTGGCAGAGTAGAAATGGACAAGCTCTAACCTCATCAAATTAACAAGGAGTGAAAGTCAAGGCTGCTTGTGACCAGGAGATGCCAGAACAGCAGATAAAAATCTAAGTGCAACTGAATTATTTCTCTTTGGTGTCACAGAGATACCAGATTTTAGCTTGGATTCCAGAGGAAAAAATAAAAAGACTCTGAGTTGTTCTTGCATCCTTTGACAACACATCATGAGGAGTTGATGAAGTTCACTGTGCATGTGCCTGTAATGTAAATCCCCTGTACCTTAGAGGGCTTCTATATTCAAAGTTTCTTTGGCTTCACTAAAGCCAAAATTCACTTTAAAATATACTCTAACTTGATAGGAACTTAGGGAGCTAAAATTTAAAAGTAGCCTTTAGTAACACATGACAAGGCAGTGATGAAAGATGGGTTGTTAAATCAGAATCATCAGGGCTCCTAATTTTCTTAGAAGTTTAACTTCCCCTGCACCCCTCCTACAATTTTATGAGGTCTTCTTTTAGGCACCTCCAGTTCCTCAGAGACATCAGAGGTCACTGTAATGTGGTTTTTGTGTGATTATGTGAAACTGCTCTTACCAGAGTCCTGCACCAGGACTCCAGAATGTAAACAGTTCCCTTTCTGACAGACCAGCCAATGCTCTCCATTTCTTCAAACTGTAGTCTTCCCTTCCTGCCTTCCTTATTTATCCTCACACTCCTTCTGTTCCATAGTGCTTTTTCTGTCTCTCCATGTTTCATCTTTTTTTTTTTCTTTCCCAAATGTCTTGTTATAAAGCATATGCAGTCAGTGGTTCATGGTCTAATGTGAAGAACTAACTTATTGAACTCTGCATCCTCACCTTACACGTCAACTCCTTGATGTGTCCTCACCCAGTATTCTCTTTCTTGCAAGAAATGACAGTTTTGTTGAATCTCTGAGAACAAACAAATAGTTCCTCTTCATGTGGCATGTATTTCAATCAATAACATTGTTACACAGCTACTTGAGGTTATGACCAACAAACTGCAAATAAAATAAACCCCAAGTAGCCTGCATAATATAAAATCAAGAATCAGCCAGATTTTCCAAGGGTGAAAATGCAGTTCTACAACATTGTGGTGTTGATGTATTTGAAGCTTTGTCAATACAATACATGTAGACAAACATTGTGCATTTTATGTTGTTCATGAAGCTTATCAGTACTCCATGTGCAGGAAAATACACCCTCAATTAAGGATGTTCAGTCTATATCTAATTTCTATTTATTATAGTACTCATGTGGTGTTTTTTGTTTTTTTTTTAACATGGGAATTTTATGTGAAAAGATAATGAAGATAATGGGATCAACATTGGTTCTATTATACTGTCCTAGAAATCTAAAAAAACCCCAACCCAACAAAAAAATTGAAGAGGACTTTTGTTTGGCTGGTTTGGGTTTGTTTTTAATGAGGCTGCCATTGAACTCTTGAAATACGTGGTATTTGAAGATCAAATATCTACTTATCTACTTTAAGATGCAAGATTAATAGGAATATCTTCAAAGAACATTCTGGTCATTGTTAGGTATTTCCTTGACTTTTGCACTGTAAAGATTTTAAAGAAAGAAATTAATTCCTATATTGTAGTATTCTAAGACATGTTTTTCAATAAATACCTATAAAAATATCTGTATATTGTCTGTTAAGTGCGTTCAGATTAATTGTTTTCTTTCACTGTTTTGTGGAAAGCCTAGTCACTTTGAAAGGAGATACTGAATTTCAGGAAATAAGGAGCAGGCTTCAGAGTCTGCATCACTCCTTTGCCAGGTGGTAGAGCAGCTTGCTGCAGCAGTTAAAAGTCACAGCCATATGGCTCTGATCCACTGCAACTGCTACAATGGAATGAAAAGTTTGGAAAACAGAAAAAAAAAAGATGAATGAATGAGTGAAGAAATAGTCAGTTACTTTGACGAATGTGACAAGGGCTGTTCTGAAAAACAAAATAGTCTCAATCTGTAGAGTTTGATAAGTATCTGCTTTGAAGGGAATAAACATACAGTCTCTTCCAGCTCCAAGAAGACATTTAGGCAGATGGACCCTTATGCCTGTGTGACTTTTCATCAAAATTGACGGATATATAAGCTTAGAGGTTTACATGGCCTGATACTCCAGTTCTGGAGAATAGGGGATAACCCAGCATGGACTGTGGGGAGGAAATGGTCAGATTCTGTCCTTGGCAGATGTAAGGGTGGATAAGAGAACTGAACAAGATAATTGACTTGTACATCCTGGGTGGATTTGACATTAGAAGAGTTATCCAGTTTACACCAATAAAGGTTTAGCCTGAATTTAGCATTTGTATTAGAATTTCATAGATGGACACAACTTAATATTGGTATGTTCCTTCTTCCCACCTCCCCAAAGCTTCTACAGTTAATAAGTAAGAGTAGAGTATCTCTGTATCATCTTGCATCACTACAACAGTTTTCTGAAAGTCTTAGAAAATAACTTAAGAGTATTTTGCTTCTCGAATTTATGTTATGAAGGATATAGTCTCCTTGACAAAATGGAAAGTAAGGCTAAAGCATTATATAAAGAAAACACCAATAAATTGTCAAAAATAGAATGAAAAACAGTCAATTGCTTCTGTTTTGAGATAAATGTAACTAGACCCTCTGGATCCCCAGGGAAGACCAAAGAGCTTTTAGAACTAGTAAATCAGGTGTTCTTACAAAAAAGGAATGGGATGCCCACCCTTTAAAAGTAAAAATGGACAGATCAGAGTAAAGTGGGATCATGAACACCACTCCTTCTACCCACTGTGTCTGCTTGTGGATCCTGGCTCTTGTTTTAGTCCTTCAGTGCTATTTTCTGCACTGTGTAAACTTCCCAGTCTTTCTGAGTCCTCTTGAAGGCCAGTCCTTCCTGGGTACCTGTTTCTGCTCCTCACCATGGTCTCCACATCAGGTGCTGTCTTTCTCCTCTGACTCTTGGATCCAACACACTGTAACCCTCTAAAGTTCCTGTCAAAGCCAAATCAAGTGCTTTCTAAGGATCCTCTAAAGGGTTTCACTGCATCTGTTACTTCTTTCAAAAGATGTAAGAGATGTAAGAGATGTGAGAACAAACTGGGAAGATGAGTACAGTGCATATGCACAGTAGCTGCCCTTGTACAAGGAAGAATTTATGACTTCATTATTTTTCCAGGGTTAAATCTGATAAACTTCTGATGTATTTCCTTTACGATGAGCTTATTTGTATTTTTTCATAACAATTTTGCTGTAGAAAGACAGTTTTAGACAGGGAATGCTTAGTGTTTGGCTCCAAACCCTAGTTCCAAAAAACCCCTGTTTTTCCTAAACTTGCATGCTCAAATAAAGCTGAGTGTAGATTTTCAGGTTTCATGATGGATCTGGAACTGCAACTAAGGAGCTAGACAATTCCTGCACAATAATTTATGCTTGTGAGGGGTTTTACCACCAGCAGAGCATTAATAGGCAGCATTTGTTAGTATTCTGTTTTTTTCTGGAAATGATGAGGGACGAGGGTATTGAATATGACTTGTTAACTTTGAAAATAAGGAATTTTTACTTCTAAACTGACAGATATGGAAATGTATTAGGGAACTATGTAGCACTGACTGTGGAAGTTTGTGGTGTTGCAGAGATATTGAAAAAAAATCCCAATTTTATGGCTATGCTTGAAGCAGCTGACAAATTTCGTTAAGTGACAATATTCAGCACTGTTTTAAAAGTTTACTGAAAGAGGGATTTTGTATTTCATAGAAATATATTTTGCAAAGAGCTGGCAACGTCATCAAACATTCAAAGCTCTTAGCTAACAAAAGTATTGGTCTCCATTTGTAATTTTATGTCAAAGAATTTCCCCAACTCTTGAAGAATTCTCCCTTTTCCTAGGAAAACCCTCCAAAAAACAAGATAAAGAAGTGTATAAAATGAAAGGTTTAACATGTGGAAAAGACCAGCATTCCCACATCTACTATTCCTCCTCTGCAATGATCCACAAGTGGCAGATTTTTAAAGTTTTAATGAAGGATTTCGAATATGAGTAACAAAACCCCCAAATAATCCAGTTACACCAATTGTGATTTTTCCAGGATTGTCATCTTGCTAACATTACCTCATTAATGTTTTGTTCATTTGACAACTCTATTTTCAAATTTGTGCTTTATACATTGGTTCAAATTTTGTACTACATTAAGTAAGATAAGATTTCAGCCATTTTAGTTAGAGAAAACTCGAATCATACCTCTTCTATCCAAGTTTAAAAATGCTGATTCAGTGGGTTCCTCAGTTTTGGCTTTATTTTTGCATAATGTGTTTTTTCTCTATTGCAAAAATACTAATTTTTTTTTTAATGCATTGTGTTGCTATTGAGCGAACATAAGGAAATTTGGATTTTTAAGTATGGAAATGTGATAATATGCCAGTGATATAATCACTGTATTGACCCTATTGGAAATCTCAGGCACAGGAGTAGTTTTGCTCAAATAAGTACTTTATGAAAATTTGAAGGTCGACTTTTTTGAGAAAGGATGGCCACTGGAAAGGATTTGGTGAAACAGGTATATAGGATCTAAAATTTGGGGAATATCTAAGCCTTTAATTTTGCCAATCCTTATTTGGGACTAATCATGGATAAAAAAGTTTGCACTGAATACTCCAGGTACTCTCAGATGTTAAAATTACATACGGTTACAAAAGAGATTAAAAAAATTTCTTTTGTTAAAACTTCTTTTTTCAAAGGCCACATGCCATCAATTTTAGGCTGCCTGCATGTCCAGCATTAACATGTAATAATGCAAACAGTACATTTAAATTTTCTGTTTAGTGTAACAAAAACTTTCCCAGGTTTCTCTATGTTCTTATAGGAGCTGAGTTCTACTTCTCCACACAAAGACTAAGGGAGAAGGTATACCTTGAAACAGCTTTAATGGGCTTTGCCTTAGTAATATCTATCTTGATATTGTGATTATTATGCAATGCTTAATCCCCTTAGTGCAGTACGACAATTCACTAGTGAAAAGAAAGGGGGGTTGGGTGTGTTATCCTGTTGCTATTGTTAAAAAAATAACATTCATCTTCAACAGGAGATTGCTGGAAGAAATGACCTATGCCTAATGTTTTAATATTCAACATAGCATAAACTGATAGAATGTGAAGGGCACTACAATGACATTAGTGTGTTATTCAAAATATAATTTGAGAGTAAGTTCATCCACTTAATATTTCATTAAAATTATTTTTTGGAATATAAGAGAAGGCATATTTGCTTCATTCTTAGATCTATACAAGCCTTTCCTCTTTCTCCTGAGGTCAGCTGCCTGACTAAATAAATGTACTTTTATAAAGCAAAGTGGCAGCAAGAAACTTCTGACAGAAAAAAATGGCCTAGTATGCTCATTTTTCATAAGTGCAGCAAAAAAATGAGGTGCAAGCCATGACCACTCTGTGCCTTGGTTCCTTCTTTCTACATATTGTTTGTACCCACCCTCACCCAATACTGCTTATTGTCTGTTTGCGTTAAAATTAGTGATTTTGTGAAAAATCATCAGTGCTTTGTACTGAAGTGTTTTAGCTCAGGTGCTGAAGAAAACCTTATGGTTAATGTGGTTTCAATAATACATGTCCAGGGATGTGTTTGTAGAGGGTAGATTGAATCATCTTCTATGTCCATCTAATGTGTGTAGTGCCTTTTTAAATAAAGTAATTTTTATCTCTGCTGTTCTTGATGGAAACAGAAGTCTCTGGTGGTGTAATTTACTTTAGCAGGAATGTAGATTTACTTTTAACTGTGGATTCCAGCCTATAGGAATTATTTTTCTTGACATATTTGCCTTTTTAAAAAAATAGTGTAGAAGTAAAAATCATCTAGGAAATATCCTGAGAATAAGATCTCTCCACCTGTGACTGCTAGATGGGAACTAATCAGTTTCTAAAATAAAAATCAATAGAAAAGCTGTCAGGCAATGGTAACTGGTTTACAGGAAAAAAAATGTCTTTCAAAATTTCTTTGATCTTACCTTGCTTTATACAGGTGGATTTTTGCTTTAATCTATTTAAGAAGACTAAATCTCCTTTAAGAATTTTTGTTAATCATGTCTTCAATGAGGGTACCAGTTTTTATACATATCAAGAATGTTCTAAAAATCCTATTTTTTGATGGCATTTTAAATCTTTCAGGGTTGTTTGTCTTTTTTTCTGAGTTTTTGATTTTTTTTTCACATGAAACTCATAGTGTATTATCTACTTTGTCTGTTCTGTAACTGACCTCTTTAAACTGTTTCATTGTGTTTCACTCTTACCTGAAACTAATGCATCTGGGATCCCATCTTGAGACCCTGAGGACTAACAGCTCTTAGATGATTCTGAAAATCTTCTTTTAAATTATAAGACCTTGTCTAGACTAGGATTACTGTTATAAATGTGTTTGTTGGCTAATTCTGATGAGTCCTTTCATATCAGTTTAGATAAGGGGCTTGTGTGCTTGTTAACATTTTCCTGCATTTTTAAAGAGAGTTATGGTTTGATCCTCCTTTTTTATTTTTAGTGTGTGCAGTTATCTGTATGAAATATGGACATATATGTCATTTATACTTTTTCATATGTATCACCCATTTTGCACAAATATCTACACTAGCTGCAAGGGGTTGGATAAATAAGCCCCTTGTGTGTCTGTGTGTATGTGTAGAACATAATTAACTGATCTCTGAATAAAAGACTAATAGAATAGGTATTATGAGGGGGGAAATGGTGCTTCCATCCTGTTTTAACAGAAAAAAAAAACAAATCAAAACAAGGGAAAAAAAAAAAAAACAGGGGAAGAAAAAAAGTAGGAAAAGTTTTCAGAATATTTGGAAATTGTGCATAAGTAGAAATCATAAAATTATAGAAATATAAATAAAAATATTGCAAAAGTAGGAATTGTAATATTACCAAAATCATTTTGATGGAGCACAATATGGAATTAAGAGCCCTACCATTAGTAATACAGAAAATGTATATTTCATGAATGCAAAATAATTTTGATGTTATGATGGGAATAAACCACATTTTCAAAATTCTGACCAGAGACTTGATATCCTAAAGAATTATCAACTTCCAGTTCAAGTTGACAAAGAAAGAAAGAGAAAATTGATGAATGTCTGGACTGAAACCTCTGTGCCTTAAGACATGCACACAAGACTGGATACTGCTGTAGCAGCATTTTATGCCTCACTTTTACAAATAAACATAAAAATGTGTGAGCTATGTTTTTGTTTGCATTGCATATATTTATCCTTGGACTAGAAGATCTAAACCATAAAGTCAGTAGCACTAGCAAGTAAGGCATGTCTAAGGGGAGGAAAAGTGGATGGGAAGGGAAGAAGTGAGGGGGGTTTAGTGAGAAGTAAAATTACTCCTCTTTATATCTCCTATATAAAGCACCAAAGGCTGAGAATTGTGTCCTGAGATAATTTCTTGTCTGGGAAGAGCAGGTGGGTATGCAAGGAGCTGGGTGTAACACTTTCAGATCCACTGCATTTTCATATAGAGAATAGCTGTTATTGCCATTCCTAGGCCACTGTGGAAACACTGAGGACAGTGTTGATAATCTGACAGCACTGACTTGACAGAGCAGAGCTGTCCTGGTTTGTCTGCCCCAAAGTGCACAGTCCAGGGCACTGAGCCACCCAGTGCATGCCAGCCCTGCCAGCTCTGTACCACCAGAGGAAATATCAAACTGGTAGAACAAAAGGTCTGACATAAGGCAGGGAAATTCTCTTTAGGGGACTTCAGAGTTCATTCATTATTACCTGTATCTTTAACCAAACAACTTCTGCACAAATATTTTAAAAATGATTGCATACACTATGGTTTTTTATCCTGCCTAAGGAATATACCTACTGATGACATGCAGAGGGGAGAAGCAGACTAAAACTACAAAAGAAATTTAATTTAAAAGTTAATTTGAAATTTGAAAGTATAAAGGCTTTCACTGTACTTTCTTTATTTATTTTGTAGTCAAAGAGAAGTTGCCAGGGAACACTCTGCCAGGATCAAACATGAATCCACTCTGTCTCCTTTTGGAAGCAAAACACAAAACCTTACTCCTGCAAGCACTGTCACTCAATTCAATCTGCAAATTTAAAGTAATCTTCCTCCCCTTTTTCCACCAAATAAGTATATTAAAAAAAAAAAATCTCAACAGAAGCCTATTTGAAGTAAAGCTCTTACATTTAAACTGGGAAAAGCCAGACTGAAATTCAGTATGTGTTTCAGTTGTTCCTTTTACATGGATGGTGTCTGTCTACTGCTGGAATAGTGGCACTGGGATTTTTTTTTTATTTTGTGTTCCTTTTGAGCCATTCTGTTCTACTGACTAAATATGTATATGCAGAAACTACTAGGATATGAATTCTGAAATTGTCTCAATTGTGCAGTTACATGCAAAAAACCCCCAAATTTTCAAAAGTCTGATACAGAGGTTGGATATTTGTGCTTTAGTCTGATATAATCCTAATTAATTTGTGTAAGTGCTGGACTATAAAATAATGAAGACATTAACACTGGAGATGATACTCCAGTGGCCAAAGTACTTTCAGAATTTCGTCTTGTATAAACTGCTTGAATTCCAGTCCTTGGAGAAAGGATGCTCTTACAAAGGAAAACCTGTATTTTTGCATGTGTCTAACAATATTAACTCTGTTGCCGTGTCAGGACAATTTTTCAATGCTCTACAAACAGGCAGAGTTGACAAAGGAAAAAGTAAAGTTAGGTCATCCAGGAATGGACTAATTCAGTATTGCTTTTATCAGTTTATTTTTTGACAGAGATCCTTTCAAATGTATCTGAATTCCTCTCTGTTGGATATCTGTCAGAAGAGAAAGGAAGCTATTATAAAACAAATCCCCCAAGCTGAGATGAATCTTTCCTGCTTTTTGATACAGCTGTAATCCTGTAATTCTGCACAAACTGGTATTAGGATAGTAATAATGCAAAATACAATATATCACATCCGATTTCTTGGAATTTGATAAAGAATGATGACTTCAGATGAATGATTCTATCCTAAGGAACATCTAAATGTGTTGCAAGATTAACCCAGGGAACAGTGACAAGTATTACGCAGCTGGCATTGGCTGCCATGTCGCAGAATGTACCCATCATTCTCTGCATGTACACAAGGCCAAAGACAATGAACAGAGCCACTTGAAGTGGCACTGATGATTTTCAGGGTCTATTGAGTCAAACGTGTTCAGTAGGTACAGGATCATTGCTGTTGTGTGGGTCATAGTGCATGAGACTTTTGTGCCTCAAGATTCAACTTGACAACTGGTTCACTGAGATTTTAGTAATAATTTTCTCATCTTTGAATGGGTATACTGCCTCTTCCAGAAGAGCTTGTAGCAACAACCTAGCCCAAATTATTTTAATAAAGAAGTCTCTCTACCCTGCTTCTGACTGAACTCTTTAATAAGGAAGAGAATGCTGAGAGTGGAGATAAGACTGCATACTGGATGAGATGAATCTGATGGGACCCAGAAGGATTTCGTTACCGAACTCTAGTATGTCTGCTCAGTGATAGCTACTTATAGATTAAAAATCAATGAAGTTTTAACTGTTGCCAAAGAGGAACTTTGTGCCACCACAGCTAACTCTCCAAGGACCCAGGGTTGTCTAAGAGGTTTTGGAGCAGACAGGGAACAACTGATGCTCTGAAAATATAAGCTAAAATTGGAAGCTGTGATTCACCATGTGTGTGAAAACAGTTCGGTGCATACCATCTCCTCTACCTTCCTTCCCCTCTCTGCTCCTATCCCTTCACAGCCAGGTATCTGCTGGAAAGAATTCCTGGGCTGCAAGGATAGATCATCCAGACCAAGGTGCCAAGATGGTAACGTTCAGCCCACATCTTACCAAATCTATAAATTAGGAGCTGTGTGGAAAATACTATGACTTCAACCAAGCCTGTATTCTGATGGAGCACTAATAAAGGGTACCTGTTGGTCAGGTTTGGCTTTTCCTACTTGAATACTACATGTACCTAGAAAAGGTGTAAAGAAGCAAACATCTTGACAAAAAAAGGTAAGTGTTGTAGCAATGAACATAAACAGATGTTTGCTTTTTTTTCTTTGTTTGTTTAAATACACTATATCTTTTCATTGATGTCATAATCAATTTCAATTCTTTTCTTTAAATACTCCTTACTTTTTCACATAGATTAATTTTTTCATTTAATATTCACACTTTCTTAGAACCTGCATAGTCTGAAATGCCTACCTATGTGAAAGAACATAACTGAAAACCAGAGAATTGCTGCATTTTTATTCTAATTGAAAATAAATACATAAAGCTGCCAGTTGTGCTATGTCTTTTGCCTGGTGAAAGGTCATTCGTAATCTTTTTTATAGTTAATGGAATGCACCATTGTGATTATACTGAAATCTGAATGCCTTCGGAAAGTTTGAAAACTAAACAATTGTATGCAAGATAACAGAGAAAAATAATTTCCTTTGAAGAATGACCTTTCAAAAGTGACTAGTCCACATCTTTTCAGTGATGCCAACATGTCAGCTTCACATTGTGTACAAACCTCCTTGCCTCTGCTATATGCAAATATCCTCACAAAAATGGTAAAATTACGGTACATATCATATTTTTTTTCACAAATGTTCATCAGATAATAGCTTTTAAGCATCTTTGAATACAGAACACTGTAGGGGCTGTCAGCTTAGCCAGTAGATTTTGTTTACAAAATGTCAGCATTTCCTTTTTTTCTGAAAAGGACAGTTGATAGTGTCTTCAGAAGAAGGAACCTCAGACCAACTCTCAATTTACACCATCAGCAGTGACCTCTACTGTCTTATTCACACTAACAGCAGTAACAAGAGGTAATTGTCATATACATGGGAATAGAAGAAAGGTACAAGACTGTCAAGATAAATGAGATAAGATTCTACTATATCCATTATAATTTTCTAATAAAAGATTGTGCTATATTTATCTGTGCAATTTCTTCAGAAATCCTCAAATTCAATTTTGAACAAATTAGAGTAAAACGAGGGATATGCAACCTTAAGGCCTTCTTTTAGATGAATGATTTATGGTCACTAAAGCTTACAGTCAGCAATGAGAAAAATGAGAAAGAAAAATACTTACGAAAATATTCATAAATCCTCTTAAAGACTAATGAGACTCTTTCCATTCTATAGCCAATTTTTTTCAAGGTACTAAATAAATTTTATTTTCAGAACACAGCCTGCTTCTCAGAATTATTTGCATATGACAGAAAATAGAAAAAATTGCATAGATTCTTTATCAAAAAATCATTTCTGTGGCTATGGGGCAAAACACGTGCTTTTACTGGAGTGTTTATCCCCCTAGAATGCATGTCCAAATGCCACATTCTGACTATGCTATATCCTTCTGGTTTTCATTTTCTGTTTCACCCTAGATGTACTACTTTTTTGTCCACCACCATCTCGTGGATAGAAGTGTATTATTTGGACTTGTGTGCCCATAAAATGTCTTCTAAATAGAGGTAATGCTGCCCCAAAGGAAAAAAAAAAGAGCCAATTGAGTCATTGAAACACAAACATTGACAAGTTTTGTGTACTAAAGTTATTTCATGTATTAAAAACAACAACAAAAACAAAAGCATAATTGCACACACTGCATTAAAATAGCACCGTTCTGTGAATAACGCTTCATATAGTGATGCCATACACCAGGCATTGGGTGATCAAGGATGCTGCAGACTAAACTTGCCTTCTGGAACCATATTGTTTTGTGATTCAATGCATTTATGATGTATATGCAGACTAATCAGTTTGTATCAGCCTGTTTGTGGCAGGTGATCTGTAGGACTGTTTTTGACTTTAATTATGTCATATAATGACCTGCAACTTTTTTTCCATCTGATACATTATGATAATCTAGAACAAAGGCTTCTTCCTTCTCAGCAACATCTCTTCAGTATATGAAGTCCTTTCTAAGACTTTGAAATAGAACCCAAAGAATTCTACATCACATTTCACATCCCTGTTATACTTCACAGAGTGATAGGAGAATCCAGCTGCATGCTTTCTTGTTTGAGAAGAATATCTATTTATTTGGGTTCCTTTTGTATACCAGATCCTTTTGTCAACTGCTCCTTCTAGCAGCAGCAGCTCTTTTCCTTTGTTGATAACGGAAACATGAGTCACATTTTAGGAACTTCTGCATTACTTTAATACATTTAATTATATTATATGCATGTCAACCCATTCATATTTTATTTCAATAACTTCAAGCTCCTATCCAAGCCCAAAGGAATAGTTGTCATAATATTTGACTTCCTGTGATTCTAGTCTCAATATCTACAGGGACAAAGGTACATCCTAATAATCTACTATAATTGGTCCCTTTGCACAATTAATAAGTCAAGTCTTATCAATCAGTGACTTTCTGTTTGTGTAACAAGTCCTGGAGATACTATGCAGAGAAAAATCTTAACTGTCAGAGAAACTCTAAAGCCAAGTAGGAAGACTGTGCTGGTTTTGGCTGAGGTGATTTTTGTCACAGTGGCTGGTTTTGGATTTGTCACACTGCTGGGGCAGAAGAGTGAGTGAAGGCTGTGTGGGGCTTAGTCATCAGCTGGGGTCAAACCACAACAATGGCTTATGATTTGAGATTTTTCCTCATGACTTTGGAGGGAAGATCCCATTCGCAAAACTGTGTTTGGCAGGGAATTGATTAGGTGAGCCATAAGCTGCTGTAAATAAACAAAACAACTGTTAGGGCTTATCAGAAGCAAAAGAATAGTTTTGGAAGCCCATGTTACCCTGCTGCTTTGCATGGTAAACAGTCAGTGAAAGTAGCAGCCATGATACACTGGGAAACCTCTCACTCCCATAGATCCAGGATGACTGCTTCCAAGGTGAGAGTGCATCGGTAGCTCCAGTGTTTCTTGATAAAATACGTCCTGAGGGAGGCCACTGTAATGGGATGTAATACAAAACCATCCGGAGGTACTTGAGATGTTCTAGGTTGAAGTTCAATATCAGGCTGTGAAGGACAATTGGGCAGCTTTATTAGTCTCCTTGCCACCTGCAGTGTAGCACTAGTCATGCTGAGGTGCCCCTCATCTGGCAAAGAAAGGGGGGAACTGTTGGTGTGTCTTCCATGGGAGACAGAGGGCTCCTTCAAATTTCCTTCCCTCCTTTTCCACCACTCAGGGTGGATGGGTAGAAGCTGTTTATTCACACCAATCACAGACATCATCCTTCCCTTTTAGTCTCCTTCCAGGATCATGCATTTCAGAGCCAGCGAAGACCATCTCATTTGCTCTCTGTTGCTGGTTGTCAGATGCAGAAATTGACATTTCTTAGGCACACTCTGAGAAAAAAAACAACCCTAAAGGTAATGACTAAATAAATCAAGTGAGGTTTGGAATGACTTTATAAATTAGGTGAAGAGAATTTTCCACAGTGACTGAAGGAATGGTAGAAGTGCAACTGCCTCTTTCACTTCTGCCCTTGAGGTTTCATCTGAAGATGACATATTTCTGAAAATTGTCACTGTTGGATGTTTTCCAGTTCTGAAAAGATACTTTTTTATGGCATTGAAAAAATTGTGACCAGCAGGTCAAAGAAGGTGACTCTGTCCTTGTGCTCTGCTCTCATGAGTAGTTTACCTGGAGTACTTTGTCCAGCTCTGGTGTCCCCAGCACAGAAAGGACATGGGCCTGTTTGAACAAGTCCAGGGGAGGCCACAAAAGTGATCAGAGGACTGGAACATCTCTCCCATGAGGAAATGCTGAGAGAAATGTGGTTGTTCATCCTGGAGAAGCGAGTGCTCTGGGGAGATCTTACAGCAACACTCCAGTACCTAAAGGGACTACCAGGTAGCTGCAGAGGAACTTTTTATAAGGACATATATAGTGACAGGACAAGGAGGGAATAGCTTTAAACTGAAAGAGGACACATTTAGAAATTCTTTTCTGTGAGGGTGATGAGGCAGTGGAACAGATTGCCCAGGGAAGCTTTGAGAGTCCCATTCCCTGGAATGGACTGTAGCATTTCTAAGGGTTGAATACTTGAGGATAGTTTTTGGGAAGGAGGGGGAAGATGAGTGAAACCAAAAGCATTACGCTGAAAATCAAAATGTACCATGCCCAAATTTTCTGGGGTTTTTTTGTCCTTTGTATTGCCAAAGACATTAAGCAGGACAGACACGTATGAGTTCATATCTGCTCATTTGTTGTGGAATTCTTTCCTTGGAGCATCCCAATAATTATCACAGTATCTCTTTGTTCATTTGTCAGATCAGTAAATGAATGAAATATCACTTTCAGTAGACTGAACTTAGTGTAAGAAAGAAGGACGTCTTCCAAATGATTGCAAATAAAATTGAGTTAAAAAAAAAAAGGTAATGAAAGCTTCACTTAGAAAAACATATTGATTTATGTATCTTTTAAATTACTGACTATCTGCTGAGTGACAGAAGAAAGGCAAATATGATAATGTCAAATAAAATGTGATTTCTGAACAGATATCACACTGTGATTTAGATTTGCATTATTGTTATTTAGAATGTTGAGTTTGGGTGGAGGTTTTTTTCATATCTGAGATGCTTGTGTAATACCTGAGTATGGAACCCATTTTGGAATCAGCAATAACAAATTAGATAAGTTTTGGTCCTGATGAGCTAACATCACTCCTATCACATACATAAAGAGGACAAGTTAGGCAAGCAAGACAAAAAACAAATACAAAAACAAAAACAAAAAACAACTAAACAAAACAAACCCACAAACATGAATGCATTTAAAGTTACATAGAAACAGGCAGACATTGAATCTCCTGACTTCCATTCTAGTATCTTAGAAAATTAACTTGTGAATATTTAATACTCCATGCTTGAGATTTAGAGCAACTTGTGGGCTAAACATCTGGAACAATTTATGTTTCAAACTGAGGCTACTGACATAGCAAAGCAATTGCATATCAGCAATGAATCCTTACCTTGTTTATAAGGTAAAAAATAAGGTGATTTCAACTCTATAATATACAATACATCATTAGGCAGGACTGATCATTCAATCAAAAGGATACAGATTTTTCCAGGGCATTCAAACTAATTTGATGACACGAATAGATAAGCTACATACAGGAGCTAATAATGTGTTTGCTAAAATATTTATGGAGTCAAATTATTCCATAAATTGAACTGTAGTTCATTGAGATTGTTTCATTTTAATATTAATATAGACAAACTATGTCACAGATGCTAAAAATGCTGAACTTCAAACACATTTCTTGATCATTCTGATTTATATAAGTGCTTTTTGGTTTAGGGCATATTCAGTGAAAGATGAAAGGAAAACATCTTGATATATCTTAAGGTGATAGGTGAACAAAGTGAAGACCTACATAGAAATAGGTCACAAACCCTCACTTGCATATAATAAATATTTTAATTCAGGTTACTGTAAAATGCTGTTTGCAGTAACTGCAGAGAAGTAGTTCAGAGTAAAATGGCTTTAGAACAGGAAATCTAAATGATATTTGCTGGCAGAGTTTTATTTGAAAGAAGTGCTTATCATTTTAAATCAAAATGAATTCATTTCTTACAAATCATATAGTGGATGTAAAACCATTCCTCTAACATGTGATCAACCCACACATACTTTAGTTTGCCATTCTTCTCTTTCTTTTTGCAGGTGTTGTTAAAAAAATGCAAAAGCCTCCACTTGCCAAGATGCATGTGTACTTTGCTATTTACAGCTTTAAATGAGAAAATAAGCCTTCTTAGAATTCTGAAAATGTTGAATTTGTTTTTCCCAGCTGGAGAGTGGGGTTTGCTTCATTTTTACAAATATGTCTGTGTCAGAATGTTCTTGAGCTTTATGCCAGGAAACTGTGCTGCATGTTGTGGAGTTCAGTGGAGGGAAAGAGGGATAACTCCGCCTTTGGCAACTGCTACATCCACCTGATTTGAATAGTCTTGGTGATTTTCAAATATGACTATTCCTGTGAAGCAAAATGATGGATTAAACTGGATTCTGAGATTCCTTCATGCCTTTTTTTAAATGGGTGTCTCTAACAGTTGCATATAAAAGGTGACCTTCCCTCTGAAATACTCCCGCACTATACCCCAGGTGTTGTTATATGAATTCTTATGAGTTCAAGACCATCATGCATTGAGAAAATGGGATTTTTTTTTTCTATAAATCAAATACTTGGGCTGTTGTTCTTCTTCTTAGAATATTGTGTGTGGGTTCCAATAAAAACAAGATTCAGAAAAGGAGGATATGTTAAAGAATCTGACTATCAATGTCCACCTTTATTCCCATTACTTTCCTTTCAGCAAGCAAATATCTTAATAGGAAAGACCAGTCCTCTGGTCTATGAGACAGGCTTTGCTCTTGAGATGTGCATGATCTGACATAATCTAAAGAGGTACACCCTTACCTGTGCTGATAGGAGGTAAATAAATTAATACAGAAAGCTATGATTTAATCTCTACAGAGAAAACCATACTGATATAATCTTCTTTCTTTGCTTGTTGCAGCTTTTCAATACTATAAGAATATTTTAAAATTCTGAAGCTAAAATCCTGTTAAATGCATCATGTATCTTTTAGAAGCTTTTAAATAATGACATATGAATTTAGTGAGCTCACCTTCCCTGTACAAATAACATTTTATAAATTGTTCTCCTTTTCCCTTACAAAAAATCTAATATTCTTAAAAAATAATCTTGGTAGTTTAGCAATAAAGGCATATCTAGACATATGTATATGTCTAGACATATGTATATATATATATGTAGGTAGATAGATAGATAGATAGATAGAGAGATAGATAGATAGATATCTTTTTTTTTCTTCTACTAACACATTTTTTTCATTTAAACTTTCCTGTGATTTCCCCAGTCCTGGGTCTCTGTATATAACTATGAGAACAAAGATAACAAAGATAGTTGTACCTTGGTGTATTGCAAGAATGAAGCACAACCTACTGTTTGTGCACCTCTGACAAAGTCTGATGTCTAAAAAATGGTGGAGGCTCTTGCTATTGGAGAGCTACAGATGAAAGAGGTAAAAGACTCATCCAGTCATAAAAATTAACTTTTCATACTTCTGAGATCAGCAGTGACATACTGCTTCTAACCAACAGCAGTCTTCAGGTGTCCTTGAAATTTTGACAGCAAAACCTGGAATTTTATGGTCTTTGTCTACGGTATGACCAATTAATAAAATTATATGCATATTTGGGGATCAGAATGAGCCTTATATGTATGATATCATTATATTACTGCTTATATCCCTCATTATAACTATTTAGGTCTCTCTCAAGCTTGTAAATGCTAAGCACTATGGTTGTTGGTTATCACCTGATCTCTCTCCAGGTGGAATTATATGATACCCTGAGTCAGTCCAGAAGTGATCTCTGCCAGATGGGAGAATTTCCACTTACGCTGCTGCAGGAGCAGCTTCTCCTCCCTCTTTCACATGGTGTGATGCTACCCCTTTTTTTAGGCTCTAGGCAAGATCATTGCAAAAAGACTGATTGCTAACCCAGCAGAAAAGCATCTGAGATAGTCGTGTGGAGAGGCCTGATGCATGTTACAGCTAAAGCAAGGTAAACAGAGACAGCATGCAGTAGGGAGCAGTGACAAGGTGTCAGATTGGCTCAAGCTGTCTTGTGTAATTTTGTTTTTGAAAGTGAAGTGACACAGCTTTCGTAGCTTGGGTATGAAAAGTAGTGTTACTTCTGGTTGGTGTTTTTCGTGTTTGAGTTTTGGTATTTTGTTTTGTTTTTGTTTGTGTTTCTAAACTACATGTTAGTGCTAGTACCTATCATCTGTGCTGGTTTTGCTGGGATAGAGTTCATTTTCTTCACAGTAGTATGGAGATGTGCTTAGGATTTGTGCTGCAAACAGCATGGATAATTCAGGGATCTTTTCATTACTACTGGGCAAAATCTACTCAAAGCCAAGGCCTTTTCTGCCTCTCACACAAGCCCACAAATAAGTGGGCTGGGGAGGGCACAAGGAGTTGGGAGGGAACACATCAAGGAAAGGATACCCCAACTGACCCAAGGGATATCCCACACCATATGGCATTGTGTCAGTGTATAGAGCTGGGAGGAGAGGAAGGAAGCATAGGGGAGGCTCAGAGGGATGACATTCGTCTTCCCAAGTCACTGTTACACAGGATGGGTCCCAGCTCTCTTGGGGATTGCTGAACACCTGCCTGCCCATGGAAGGTGGTGTATAAATTCCTTGTTTTACTTTGCTCACATGCATAGCTTTTCCTTTTCCTGTTGAGCTGTCTTTATCTCAACACAAAGGTTTGCTCATTTTAGCTCTTCTGATTCTGTCCTCATCCCACCAGGTAGGAGTGAGAGAGCAGCTGGATGGGGCTTAGTTAATCCAGGACATCATCCACTTCTGAAAAGAAAGTTTACTTTAGGTTTGGAACCATTCAGGGACCGTGGAATTTGTTTGAAAAGAGCTACTACAATGTTAATGAGTTGTGGGTTTTTTTATTGTCTTTTATTTTGTGGTGTGTGTGTGTGTGTGGGTTTGTTTTTCGGTTTCATTTGGGGGTATTTGTGGTTTTGTTTTGAGGATTTCTTCTTTTGCTTTTGTTTGGTTGTTTTGGTTTTTGTGGGGTTTTTGTTTAGTTCTTTTGTGGGGTTTTTAGTTTGCTTTTTTGTTAGTTTGGGGATTGTGTTTATGGTTTGTTTGGGATTTTTTTTTAATTTGATTTTATAACGCCTCTTAATACTTAACCTAAGTTGGTCAAAACTTTGAGAAAGGTATATCTGGTCCTGTTTCTATTCTGTAGTTACAGTAAAATCAAAACTGAGTGATTCAGATCTATAGAAGACCCTGTGAGACTGAAGGCAGCTAAGAATAAACAAGTTACAGCTGCTTGGAGGAGTTAGCTACGCATGGGAGCTCCTCAGGTTTCTCACAGCACACCAGAGAGGTTCTTCAAAACATCTAGGATAAGTTCTCCAAAACACTGGACTTGTGAGATAATGGATTCTAACCAATTGAAGTTTCTAGTATGGTGTTGTGTAACACTTTTTAGCCAATAAGCTGTAGTTCTAACCCTATATAAACCGTGTGCTATGCGTAATAAAATGTCCTCACTATGAGTCTCAAAGTTTTGCTGTGTGAAGTCCTTTCTCTCTGCATTATATTGTTTACTTTACTATTCCACTGTAAAATGAATTACCAGTGCTTAAAAAGTTGCTGAATATTTTTTTAAACTTTTACTAGAAAATTGACTATTTAACCTTTTGAACAGTGAACATTGACCTATTAGGGAAGGCAAATCTTGAGTAATAATGGATTATGTACAATTTTCCCCAGCCCGTTATATCCTTGCTTTCAGAAATTGATGATTTTCAAGCTCCAGCCAAGTGTTCCCCATTCCTTTTCATTCCTAAGACGATCTTCTTGTTCCATTCAAGGCCCCTATTGGTACAAACATCCCGCTTGACCATATGGTCCCTGAAATATTCTCCTCCTGAGCATCTCTCTTCAGGTTGTCTTGCTGTCTATTTAGAAATGTATAAGAATATCTGAGGGGTAGCTGTGAACACAAACTCCCAAATATGACATCCATCACTAAAATAGTCTGAGTTCCATAAACAATCCCATTTGTTACTGACAGTCATCACTATGTGCACTTGAAAGTTGTACAAATAAAAATTAATTTCTATGTATGGAAACTAATTTCTATGTAAAATTTTATGTTTCTGCTGAAATGAAAACATGAGAAATTTATTTGGGAAAAAATTATTTCAAACCAAATCTTCTATAGGCAGAAATTTCCTTCTTTTCTTTCTTCCTTCTTTTCTTCTTTTACCCTAAAATAACTATAGTGTAATATAAATAGATTTGAAACTTACTGGGGATGATTTTTATTATATTTCTTTAAATGAAATAAATGAAAAATTTCATTGGAAAAATCATGCCATATTTTAGTAATGAATACAACAAACATTTTTATTAAAAAGAATATGCAGATCTAAATTTAGACTAAATATTGACCTATTTAACTTACAATATAAGCCCACATACATTTATAAAGCATTTGAGTCTAGACACTTACAGGAGTACTACAGCAAGCACCTGTTTACTTCAGAATCAAACATTGCTGTACAACATGTCTAATTCAAAATTATAGCAAAACAATATTTAAAAAAAAAAACCTATAGCAAAATAAAATATTCAATATAAAGTATTGACAGAAAAAGTGAGTACATACTTTTTAAAAACACTGAAGACCATGAGACCTTTTATTTCACCATGAGAAAAACAAACAAACAAACCAACAAACCGAAAAACCAAAACCCACAATAAAACCATCATAAAGAAACAGTTTGCATTCCATCTCATTTTATTTGAGATGACAGCAATAACCTGGTCTTTCAGAAGTAAAGACCTCTACAAAAAATATTGCTAAGAAGTTAGGGCTTAGTTATCCTAAATTATTGGAGATTATTGATTTTAATCAAGTTATTTTCAGGAAAGGGCATAATTTTTCTGTTCCTGCAGGTCTGCTGCACCTTTACAAATTTTTTTTTTCAGTGTTAAAAATCAGCTGGAATACTTTTTTGTAGCCATACTACTTGATGCTAAGAATGATTTTGAGAAAATAGGATAATCTTATTCACATAGAATCTTTGAATTTTTTTTTTTTTTAGGGAACATACTATTGATTGTGTCAGCATCTGTCACACCTCGTGCAAAGACTCAGCATAGAACAATGACTTATTCTACAATGAAACATAGGACAAGATTGCCTTGAATCGATCTTATTAGCCCCAAAAGCACTACAACGTTTTCCTCAACTGAACTGATATAGAATTTGCCCTAATTGATTTCTAAAAATATAAATATATGCTGCCGCCATTTTATTTTTCCTGTTCTAGACACAAAACTCTTCTGACATATTGAGCTTTGCAACTAAAAACCTTCATGAAAGGTTAATTGGAAGAAAAACAAAATATCTGTGTTCGATTTCAAAACCCAGCCTCACTGAAGCTGACAGAGTACATTTTTCAGATGGTGTATTAGCACTGAAAGAACTTCTGTATGGAATTACCTTAAACTACCAAACCAAATCTGCCCACAATTTCTTCCTATGTACAAAACTGGAAGCTTATTTAAAGGTAAGTGCTTAAGCATTAAAATATGAGCTTTTGGATACTATTTTATTTGATGTGCTATAACGAATTGTTGCATCAAATTGATGGGAACAAATGTTGCAGTATAATAACTACTGGTGATGCTTGTCATATAGGGCTTATTATCTATGAAAGTTACAGATTGAATTCTTCTTTCAGTTAAATTGCTATGAGACCAGCATTGCTCATTTTCTCAGGAGTTACAAGCAACATCTTTCAGCAATTGCACGTCTTCCTCCTTGGAGTAATTTCTAAATCTGATAGACAAATTCAACCCTAATGCAAGCTTAATGTCTTCTAGATTACACCACAATGAATTGAACCCTTTCAGTCCATTTTTGAAGACTGTTCTTGGGAGTTCTTTCATAATATACGGGCTACAATAATTACGTTTGTTGACTTTTCCATTCAGTCCTACAGTCCAGATATGCCTTACTCCACTGTGATTCTGGAGGAAATCTATTGAGGTCAATGGAGACACATGAGTTTAAATAGTTGTACAAGGAGAAATGCATCATGTGAGTTAGAGTAGACAAGGATGAATCCACTGTCTTCATTTAAATTGCAGCTTAAGCTTGTGCCATTCCCTGAAGTTTCCGGAGGTAGAAGAATGGTGCAATAATTCAATATCATCCTGTCAAGTACATTCGTGTGGCTTTTATTATGTCTGCAATTTAGGTTCAGCCAAAAAAAAAATAGTCCTGATTTATTAGTTTTATGGCACTAGCATTCCTCCTGTGCTTAGAAAGTGGGAAACTGGTTTCCTGGCAGTCCAGCTGCTGAACAAGGCAGATATGTATCTATTGGGATTTAAGGGGCAATGCTTCTGGGACATCCAACCTTTCCTCATCCTAAGGAATAAATCTGAAATCTTTGCAAGACTTTTATTTTCAATTTGCATGATATCATTTAGGTGCTGTTTCAGACAGATGAAATGACAGAAGATGATCATAGAGTGCCCCATCCAATGATTTCATTAGACTATAAATATCACAGAGAGAAAGGAAGACTTTATTTGGGACATATAATATATAATCCCAAATACTTTACAATATTTGTACATAATCAGGAGGCCAGTTTGGCCTGGAAGAGCATCAGGTTAGGAAACAATCAGATAGACTTCCAGTGCATGGTTGGCAAGATTACAGTGATAAGACAGATCCAAGGGCAAGCCAGTCCATTGGTCAGAGACAGAGTCTGAGTGGATGGGGAAATGATGGGGTATGGTGGGTCTGCAGCACAGATGCAGTGTATTATGCACAGCTGAAATCCATCTTGAGAGCCACAGCTTAAAAGCATGCCCTGGGAAGGGATGTGGAGTTTGTTAATGTTTGCAAACTTCCCTTTTTATCATTGTGTTCTTTTCCCTAGTCTTGACCTGAGGTAGCTGAAATCTTAAGAAAGGAGAGAATGCAGTAACAGCCTTTGGACTGTCTATTTAGATGTTATAATTTTGTGTACAGAAAGATGGAAAAGGTCATGGCTAGAGTGAGTTGGCTGCTGTTTTGAGCTACTGTAGCTAGACTTCTAGAGCCTCTTGTGGTTAAATGTTTACAAGGATAACTTGGACTGCTGCTGCAGCTTCTTTCTGGATGAAAACTGCTGTGGACTTTTCATTGGGGAGCAAGTAAGGTTGCTGCTAAAACTAAAAACTCTTATTAAGCATGTATTTCTATTCACCAAGGAATTTTAAATGCTTCCTTGTGGCTTTTTTATTTTAGTTGTTTTGTTTTCATTCTTAAAATCTTTGAATTCTGAGGTGTATAAATTTAAGATTATTGTTTTAATATCTGTTCCCTGTTAGACAAAATCCATCAGCTTAGGAGTTAATTTCTGCATTTCATTCACTATAATTTTCATGGTGTGATGATTTTTTCTTTCTTCTTTTTTATTTTTTAATTCCTACTTATGCATTGCATAATATTTGAAATGAGTTTGGTACTTCTGCTACTGGTTCCTTTAGAACTGGTTGCAAGTTTCATATTTCAGCTTTTCAAAATGATCATAGTAGATTTTACAGTGGATTTCATCCTTTCAAATGAGACTGTTTTCACAGCATTTATTTATGAATATCTGTTTCAGGAAGCCTTACTTTCCTTGGTACTTGATGATGAGCTTCAAGTGACCCCATCACTTCAGAATAAGAATTTCTTCTAAACACAACATTGATTTGTTAGTCTACAGTACTACAGTTCTACCTAACAATGATGACCTTTTGCTCTCCCATATTACTTTAATACTGCTTTATAAAAAACACAGTTTTGTGCCATATTATTTAGGTGAATTAATATCTTAAGCCTTATTTTTCTCTCTCACATTTAATAAAAACAAAGAAAAACCAAACAAATGGCCTCCAGTTGTTGACTGGACACTGCAGAAATGCTTTGGGATTGAATCACAATGGAGGGTTCAGGATATGTGTTATCAAATGTACCTCAATTGTGTGGGTTATTTTCTTTTTCTTTTTTTTTTTTCTGTTAGTCACTATGTTCAGCCTCCTCTATCTCAATGCACCTCCCATCCTATATGGCAAAAACCTCGGCTTGTTATTGAAAACCCCCTTTTAAATGCTCAATATACAGACTTCAGTAAGATGTGCTAGCAGCCAAATTATACCAGTAGAAGTGGAACTGTACTGTTCTTTCTACTCAAGGCACTAACAAATCAGGTTCTGGGAACTCATACTAAACCTAAGTGCTGCAGTTTGGAAAGCACCAGTTTTGCATGTCAGCATCTACTCTTTCTTGTAGCAGCCTGGGAAAGTACCTGTGATCCACAGCTCCTCTATTTTTGGTCCTGTGAAACACCATAATAGGTGTGTAAAGTCTATCTATCCACTTGCACAGATATTCATAATGTAACACAGAATATTCTTATCTGTGAACACAGCTTGCTTGCTTTTACTGCCAAATGAAGACATCAGAGTCTTTAAAAAAAAAAAGTTGGAGATGAATCATGAAATTTCTGGGACTGTTACTTTTTGACAAATTATATGGATAGTCAGGTAATTTCTTAAGGTTTCTTTATTAGCTATCAAATGCTGAAGCCCAGATTTTAATCTTCAGTAAAGTATAAGGATTGTAGTTGCTTGAATATCCCAACATGGATATCAAGGTAAAAATAAAAGCTGGCAGGTAAATGTGTCTCCCTATTGTGCAGGCCAAGAATTACTGTCCTTTGTCCCATGAGTCAAAAATAATGTGGCAAGAAAAAGAAAAATCCATGTTACCTGTCAGTGTAGTCAGGTTCTCTGTGGTATTTCCAGCTTTGTCTTCTTGCCTTTCATGGTGATCAAGTGAAACGTCATAGTGTGGGGCAAGTTTGAGTGACAATGTTTAGACTAGAAGGAATGTCCTTGGTTATGAATGGCTATGTTCTTTTCAGTAGTGTTGAAGATTTATGCTTTAATCCAGAAGCAAAACTCACAGCTTATTTTCAGCTTGATCCTTTGGTTAAGGTGTAATCCTACATGTGGCACTGCAGTCACGAAAATTATGTCACAAATCCAGCACAATGTTTTTGCTGTAGGATGAAGCAGTAAAAGGAAAGGAGCTGAGAGGGTGAAATGTGGTTGATTATAGAAAACTTTGAGAAATAAAGTGATAATTCTTCATTCCTTTGAATTCATGAAACCTGCAGTGGGCAGACCCTAGAACTGCTACAGCAAAAGAGGTTTTAGTCTGTTTTCCACTTTCCTGCCTTTTTTTCTCAGTATCTAACACATTTCCTTTTCCTTGGAAAGAGAATGTACTTCTGAGTAACAACTTCATAATTACAACAGTCGCTCTTGAGAGGAAAAAATAATCTAGTATTTTTTACTGGAGAACTGAACTGGGACTTGAGAACTCTGGATCAGTGTTCAATAACTTTTCAACCTTGACTTTTAATTTATGGTGTTATTTTAGAGCAGGTACTCTCTCTCAACATGTATTTACAACGCACAATACAATGGGTCTCCTTTGTTGGAAGCAGACAGTAAGTGCTACTACAATATAATACCACTGCATAGTATTTATGATGCTGCTGCTAAGAAGCAGAGCTGAATGTGTCTGTGATCAGCTCTGCAGAGTTCAAGAGAACAGTAATACTGGTCCATGTTTAAAATATTCCTTTTTATTTGATGTTTTTTATAGACACTTGTAAGATGTTTATTACCAGGTTGTCTTTTAAGTATTACAGACATTATAAATGTCAACACAGCCACAGAGAAGGACAGAGATTGATATATAAAAGGCCCTATTCTGCAATCTTTTCAGCACAAATATTGTACATGTTCAATTAATTACATGGAAATACTATGTTAATATTCACTTGAAATCCAAGCAGAGTCTACACTGGTTCTGCTAAGTTGCCTGTTAACAATATAAGAAATTGTCACATGATAGCAGTAGAATGACCACTAGCAGAATTTATAGTATGTCAGCTTTCAATTAAAAACAACCCTAACCTTAATTCATTATTGAAACTTCCCAGGAAGGATTCTTATTATCTGATATTTTAGATGCAGTCTGGAACTGCAAGGATGAAATTTTTCAATAGAAAGCATGCCTTCTCCTTTGGCAATTGGGATTATCACTAGCTGTAATAAATAAAGTGATTTCCAAATGGAGTGTGTCTATGTAATGTGTTTTGATGTAGTGTGAGCATTATCTTTTATGATATTCAGTTTTTACTTCAACTGCATATTATCATAATTTGAGACGAGCATGTGTAGTTCTGTTGTAACTAAATGAAAATCCAGTCTCCTATTAAGCAAATTTTGCTTCTAACATTTAAGTATTTCTCCTTCAAAATGCTGCCCTCAGACCTTGTGCATTTAGGGATTTATACAGTAGCAGAAGCAATTTATTTTTTATTTTTAATAAATGGCCCTTAAGGCACTTTGGACAGTTAAAGTAAAATTAGCAGTTTGGTCACATTTCAAGTGTTCCCTCTGAGCAGCAATAACACAACCTTGTTATTTCATTATGAAATAGGATCTAAGCTTCATGTATGTCTTGTTAGGCTGCAGTGCAAAAAAACAACAAAAAAAAATCTCATGGGGCCGATCTTGGTTCACGTACTGTGACCCCTGCTATTTTCAAATTGGCTCTCAAGTACTGCCTTAGTGCTGCCATGGTAAAATAGTTGAAAGAACTCTTTGTAATGAAAACAAAATTCTGTGATGACTGAAGATATTTGTGCAGTACATTCTATAGCATAAGTGGGGGTGTGTATATTGTGTTGGGTGATCTCAGAGATCCGTCAGACTTGAGTATAACTTGT
Organism: Pithys albifrons albifrons; assembly: GCF_047495875.1. NCBI lineage: Eukaryota > Metazoa > Chordata > Aves > Passeriformes > Thamnophilidae > Pithys > Pithys albifrons. The sequence continues at coordinate 110,922,725 of NC_092458.1, read as the reverse complement.
ATAATTATTCTTGTTGAAATCTGAGTTTAAGGTGGCCTACATGGCTCTCCACAGAATATGTGGAGTTGGAAGGGACCTAGAAGGATCACTGAGGCCAACTCCTGACCCTACACAGGACCATGTGTAGGGTCATACCCAAGAGTCACACCATGTGCCTGAGAGTATCATCCAAATGCTGCTTCAACTCTGTCAGCCTTGGTGCTGTGACCAGGCGAGCCTGTTCATGCCTAAACAACCTGTGAGAGAAGAATCTTTTCCTAATATCCAACCTAAGCCTCCCCTGGCTCCGCTTCAGGTCATTCCCTTGGGTCTTGTCACTGATCACCACAGAGAAGAGGTCAGTGCCTGCTCCTCCTCTTCCCCTCTTGAAGTAGTTATAACTGTCTAACTTGATCTCCTCTTCTCCAGCTGAACAAACCAAATGCCCTCAGCTGCTCCTCATACAGCTTCCTCTCAAGGCCCTTCTCACCATCCTCCTTGCCTTCCTCTGGACACTCTAATGGCTTGTTGTCTAAAATGAAAGAACTTCCCGGGCAATATTAGAATACACAAAATAGAAAGCATGTCCTTTAATGAAAGCCCTGTCAGGTGCAGTAAAATACATTGGTGCACTCACCAATGTGGGAGGTTTTTAGGAATAAATAACATTACTTAATTATCATACCTAATGGATACATCAGCTCGAAAATTATCTGCCCCTTTGGAGCTTCTCCGAGGGTTTTGAGCCTTCTATTTTTCTTGTGTCCCAAACAAGATTCCTGTGCTAAAGTCTATTTCCTTGAAAAGAATGTTAAACAGACTTACAAGAATATGACAAAAACTGTAAGAAAGAGATTTAGTAACTGTTAACTACTATTCTAAAGTTTTAGAAACTATACTGCTATATTAAAATCTACAAACATATAAAAAGTCTTTAGGATCTCAAGGCATCATAATGTCATTCTTATATTGTTGTGACAAAACTGTCACAATATTCAAGGTAAGGTCTCAGCAGTGTAGAGTAGAGTGAGGCAATCACCTCCCTCCACCAGCTTGACCATATGATGAAATTGATAAAAATACCCATTTTTTTTTTCCTTTTTCTGGGCCTAAGCTGAAGGGAAGGCTTTCATCACTTTAGCCAATGCACCAGCAGTATATACAAATATAGTGAGCAGCTTTGAAGGAAGAAGAGATGAAGGTACCTTTTCTGAAAGCATGAGAAATGTGGCTTAAATTTGTGTTTAGATTTACTCTTTAAAACTCCTGATACAATCATGTGTTTGTGTTAAATAAAATACTTGATTTTTGGAGCAGTTTCAGAGGTAATTCTTTACATGAGATTATTTGGCAATGATTGTCAAATAGTAAGAAGTAAGTTAATGATAATGATTAAAAATTAGGACTGGAAAGCAGAAGGCACACAATGTGAGCAGTGTAAATGAAATCTTTAGTTTGTCCAAAGGGTAAGGGTTATGATATTTTCCATGTCAGATTTCCTAAAGATAATTATAGGGCATGTAAAAAAAGGAAAAAGGTACTTCAGAGAAGTGAAATTTGGAGTTGACAATTATTGAGGCTAGTCAAGTATAATAAAGACTGAAAACATTCTGAAATAAATAAAAAGTTTAGATGAAGAGGTGGTGGGATAGGTAATGTAGTTCATTCCTAAGAGGTGTAAGGAAATCCTAACTGCAAGGAGTGATTGGAGTTGTTCATTCCTCTGGCATCAAAATGTAATCACAACCACTGAGGAAATAAATCCTACTGGTGGTTAAATTTAAACAACTGAATGAAAAAAGTGCACAAATGAATTCTTTTCTTATTGGGTGTCTGCAGTCTGAGGGGTCTGGTGTCAGCCAGTCAGAGAAATAAGCAGAAGGATGTGTGAGGCACAGCAGGGCCAGGGCAGAGGCAGTGACCAGGGTTGGTCAGTCTGGCCATCCCTGGGTGCCAAGCCCAGCTGGGGCACAGTCCCTGGGACAGGCTGGGTTTGGCTCATCAGGGCTCTGCAGGGGCCAATGGCTGGGCCTGGAAGGAAGTTCCCAGGGCTCAGGAATGAGTTCTGGCTTCTCACAGCCCTTTCCACAAGATTCTCTCCTACTTTTGCCATGCGCTTTGCCCACTTGGACTGCAGAGCAAAGGGTGAGCCAGCCTTGCCCTAGTTGCAACACTCTCGCCAGGGGCAGCAGGGAGGGTCTGGCTTGGTACAGGGATTTCTAGATGTCTGTACAGTCAGTAGGGATATTTGGTTGATGAAGAGAGGGAAAATCTCTTTTTGTTTTTTTATTAGTCATCTTGGTTGATTAGTAGTTCTCTCTGCTATAGAAATCACATCCTTCATGCTACATTGGAAATAAAATGATGTTATTTGAGTAGGACTGAAATATTTTCAAATGCTATGTAGATCCTCTTCTGAAATGCCAAGAGGAGTTTTTATCTAAAGAAGCTCAGAAGCAAGTATCACCTTCATAATCAAATCCCAATTTAAGTAAAATTTTGCCAGTGGTTTCTATGGTGCAAAATTTTATTTTTAAAAGGAGGTGAAAAGCTGAGAATCTCTGCCTCAAACAGAGATATTTTTCAACAACCCAGTTGTGTAAATTTCTAGTATATGCCTATTGCAATGGTAACTTCCAGTAACTCAGAGTCCTGGGACAGAGCTTCAGCTATTTCGCATAAGCATACAACAATCAGAACCTTCCATTGGTGCTGATTTACTGGCAATCTAGGTGGAATCAGGCTCTGCAATCATTGAGTTCATAGCTGGTTTTCAGGCTAAATTGACTGAGTTAAACTTTGGTTTCAGGTTTTAAGAGTTAGTTGAAGTTGCCTGCAATGAATTTAGCTTTGACAAAAAAATGTTCATTGTTGCATATTGACATGGGAAACATGCAATTTCATGACATCAAAACAATAAAGAAATTCAATAAGAAAATACAACTATTAGTGGTTTTAATGTTTCGCTTCAGGTTGGAATTCATGGCCCGAAATAGGCAAAAATGATAGAAAATCAGGTAATAGTATGATGGTGATCTGCATTTACATTGGGTTTCATGAAATGGATTTTGATTTCTGGATGGATAATTCATGGCAGGGACTTGAAACCATGTCCTCCATTTTCATGGATATCTGCAGGTGACTCTTTTTCCAAGACCTTGCTGAAAGAGCTAGTTTTCTTTTGTATAAGAACAGCCATATTGATTTGCTCATGGACTAGAATATGCTCCATTTTTAAATGTCCAGGGTTTCAGTTGTGTTGCTGAATGTTCAATATTCAACCTAGAAATACAGAAAGCTGAAAATCATTTTACAGGCTTTAAAGATGGCAAAAAATAAAGTATGTCAAATACTATTGGTTAATAAATGCTTATTATCTTGGACCAGACACATGATTCTATATTCAACAGACTTAATACTTACTTATATGAACCACATTTTTCTAATAGGAATACGATTTGGGCATGTAAATCTTTTAGGGTAAAATTCTGTAGCATTAAAAGTATTTTATATTGAAAAATGATAGACTGTTAAGAGTAATTTTTTAACTCCTTAAGCTCATGTTAGAAAGTAGTTTAAATCAGTGACTTTTTTGAAGACCTATTATTATCTCTCAATAATTTTTTCCCCAGGGGAGTAGGTGCTTGTTTAGTTGATCTCAACTTTATTACAAATATTTTGATTATATACTTTTGAGAAATTCAAGGTACAAATTGTACAAAACCAAAAGTGACCAAGAACTTAAAAGTTCAACAATGAGTTGTATATTTTTTAGTGTCTTGTCCTGTTCTGCTTTTCTATTTCATCATAGCATGCATAGGAACAGACCAGAGTGACTAATTTTTCCAGACAGATTTGAGTAGTTCATCTTACACCTAGTGACAGAAATAAAATACTGTATCTGCATTATAGATTATACTACTTCTCAAAGTAAGTGCTATGTAATTTCAGAAAATAATTTAAAACTGCATAAAATAATTTTATAATCTCCCCTTTTTCATTGTAAAGCTATAAAAATGTTGGTGTTCTGGAAGTATTTTTATAACATGCAACAAGTTTTGTCTTATTTTAAAGACATAAGTAGGACACAATATATTTATATATTGACATAATATACATATAACAATATTGCATGGTAAAATTATAGATATTTTCATTCTGTGCATTGCATATGCCACTCTTCACCTGGAAACCTGCAGTTATCAGGGAATCATTGGGTTTTATTGGCCCAGTTGTATTTTAGTGCTTTTTCTCTTCAGAGTGGAAGACAGGACTAGACAATGATTACTTGTCATTGAAGAAGAACATCATCCATTATAACTCCTAAATCTACAGAAGCTGCAACTCTAAATGGTACATGCAGTTTAAATCTTACTTGATAAACAAAGAATCATATGTGAACTGGTTACATCATGAGTGTGATGCTAGTGAGAGTCCCCGAGATTAAAATGCCTATGCATTGACACACAAATTTAGATGAAATCCACCTCAGGTTTCATTACTTCTGTTAATTGTGAAATAATTTATTGCATTTGAAGCCACTCAGTTATTGTAATCAAAATGCAAGTCTGATTTATAGCACTTTCTTGCAGTGAGGTTTAAGACTACAGAACTCATTGCATAATTGAAAAAGGTGACAGAAAGGGTACAAAAATAAATCCAGCTCTTGCAATTCATGTTGAGGGTAATCTGGAGATAACTGGATGTTAATTTACATTGCTACTTTCCTGGTAGTGCACTTCATTGAAGAAACTGTCTGCTTAGTAACAAAGGATTTAATAAAACATTTAAGCTGAAATGCACTGATATTCATTTGGTTCCCATTAGATTAAAATTATTGCTTTTAATTAATGTGCTTAAAATTAAGTTCTTAGGTAAGGTGCTGCTGTTGTACCACTCTGCAAAGAGCTAAATAATCATGCACAACCATGAAGAAAAATTTTAAAAATGAAACAGTATGTTTTGTGCACTCTTTACAGAAAGTAAGGAACTAATTATCCCAAACTTTGCTGGTGTTTTTCCAAGCTTTGTTAGACCAAAGTTCAAATTCAGAGAGGATATGGGTAGTCATCCCAATACATACTCTCTAGTCAAGCATACGAAACAAATGTCAAGGTGAATCTCTGCTAAGACCAGACTCTGAGACTCTTCCTGTTCATACCACTGAGCACTTAATAGTGGCACCATTTGTATGTTTTTAACCAGTGTCCAAGGGTTTGCAATTTTTTTCTTAAGTATTGAGTTACAGATCTGCCCATATGAAATACTTTAGGATGTGTCTCACCTATCATAACTTGTGTTTTACCTAATATATCAGTTTTTCCTTAATTGGAATTTTTTCCCCTAATAATTTCTTCTTGTCCACAGAAAACAATCGTGAATGTAAATGCAGGTCAAATATATGTAAGGGTATCTATTTTCCTTGTGTTTTATTTTGTTATCAATACAATTAGTGTGGCCTATTTACCATTTTAACAGTTTGTCATCCTGCCTGAAGATGATTATTAAGCCAAAGATAAATATTTCAAGTTGTTTTCTTTGTGCTAAATTTTGCTTGTTGTATTTCTAGCAGACAAGTGAAGCCTGATAAATGAGAGTAAATTCCAACATAATGACTTTGAGAAATTTGTAATGATTAATTTATTCATATTTTTGTCAAAGTTTTCCAGTCACAAGTGCGAATATATTTTAAATAGTGTTGAAATATGTTGCTATAATAGTGTTACAGGGGCTGAGGAAAGCAATTTGCAAAGAACAATAAATGCCAAAGATAGAAATTAAGTGCTCTGGCTATCAACAAAACAAAACACTAACCTAGCAATGAGTTCATTTAGCACCCTTCCAGATGGCTAGAATTTTCCATAAGAGCACATCTTTTGCAATGATTGTTGGAAACATATGTATTTTTTTCCTCTAATAAACTTATTGCTATAGCAACATGCAGATCTAAATCTTGATCCTACACATTTCTAGCAAGAATGCTTCTTATATGTAGCTAGCCTGAAATCAAAATGTGATATAAAGGGAATTATAAATCATGATTTGTCACCAAATTGAAAATGAATTGTTGAATGGAACTTGATCCTCTAGTGTTTTGTGCAATCACTCTGCAAAGTAGCTAATTTGTTAATATGCTAATTTTCTAATTTTCTATCTTTGTATTGGATCCTCTTTATGAAATGGAAACTCAAATTTTTGTTCAACAGGGATTCTGTTTCAATGCTTCTTAAATAAAGTGAAAAAGTTACCGGAGCTATCACAGCATTTTATGAAGCATGATGTAACTCAATTATGGTAGCAAGTGAATTTGAACATCTTTCTGTGTGGAAAAGCACAGGTGTATTAAAGTTTTTACGTACTGGATTTCAGAGATATTTGAAGGTTTTCCAATAATTATTTCACTGGGTAATGAAAAATAAAATTTACAATTTAGGGAAACCCACCCAAGGATAATCAGTATTCAGTGAAAACTATGTAGTTTATTTCTACTCAATGTTCTCTATTTTAATGCATCTTTTAAATAAATAAATAAATGGCTTGAGGTTTGATGTTTAGCTTAAACTGTATTGAAATGTTCAGTAAATTCTTTGTTTTGACAGTTTTCCCAGAGCAGTTGTGATCATTATTCCGTGACATGTGGCACTCTGTTGTGTGTTGTATGTTGTCTGTAATTTAATAATTTGCATTTTTTTGTCCTCATAGCAGTAACCTTTTCAATATTCAATGGCAAAAATGGCCCCCGGGAACTTTGTGATTAAAATGCAAGAACAAAGTGTCAAGGCAAGCATGAGCTAAGAGCATTGCATTCTGTGATTTGCAGTTTAAAAATCTGTATGAACTTCAACACATCTGTACGTCACATGGGGAGCAGCCATAACTCTGTAAGGAAGAATTGGAGGCTTAATGTCAAGTGAAAAAGTGTGTCAAAGCTTTTAGTATGAAAGTTAATAACAAAGATGAAGAAAGGAATATGTTCAGAATAAATTAGTAAATTTTTAATAGTAGCACTTGCTTTATATCAGCTGGGGATATGAGATGGAACAGAGTGACAGAAAGGAAGAGTGCCTTTATACCCTCCAATGGACGAGTTTAATAGAAAGAATTCTGGCCTTAGATCTGTTCTACTTTTAGAAGTTTTGCTCTTTGTGCCAATTTCCTTCATTCTGATCAGCCAAGTTCAGACATCTGTCCCTCAGCACTTCTAGCCAGGGAATTGATCTGAACTGCATTGTCTGTTTATATTGAGTTCAGCATGTTTTGATTTTTTCTCCTGTTTTCATAGTATCATTCTCCCTGTTTCTGTTTTGATACTAAAGCCTGTTTAAGGCAGTCTCTGTCAGTGATATCCACTTGCAAAAACTGAAAATTCAGTTATTTTCTAGTCTAGACAATGAAGATACAGTTTTGCTCTGTTTCTGTATTACATTAACCTTTGCCATACAGATTCTTACTAATCAATAACAATGGAACTATGGACAGTGCAGGGGAGTCAGAAAACTGAGTTTTAGTGATAGATAGGAGTCAAATTTTGATCGCTCCCTGAAGGAACTTGGCCATCCTAAAGATCTCCCAGATTTTAAGATAGGAGAAAATTAATACCATTTTGAGTGAACAGGATAATGATGGGACTGACACGAAAATATTAGGTGGAAAAAAAGGCATGACTATCATGAGAAAAAAAAAAAAACAGCTGTGAGTTTTTAGGCCCCCACAAACTACGAACATGTAGAAGACACTTTAGTAGTGAAGAAGCTTCTAGCAGTGCAGAAGTTAGAGCAGTTCAACAAAACATCCTCCCTGCCAGGGAAATAAGTACTTCTGTAATACAGGATTCTTCCCTCAGGGCTGACATCAAACACCTGAGGGCATCAACCAACAGCTTTGGTGACACTTTTGATGGGAATGAGCCAGTTGTGTGTTTTGTGGCAAAACAGCCAGCAGAGATTACACCTTGTTGGAGAGATTTCAAGAGTAATAAGTGCCAAGTCTCATTCACCCTTTCTGTCAAAAGCACTTTAACATTCTAAACCAAAACCTTAGTAATGATATGTATTTTCTTTTAAGACATTATTAAAGAATGGGAAAATAAAGTGTTGTTAACATTTAACATTTTTCAGCAAATATTTTCTGTGTAAACATGCACATTTGTTCCAAGGACACATTTTAATGCAATTTATTACTTATGAATCACATACCAGTAACATATAGAAGTTATAGTAGATATGGATCAAGATATGAGTGGAGATGAGTTAGTGGAGGATTGTTCTGGATGACATAGTCATATCTTTCAGTGAAACAGAAACCAGAGGATGCCTTTTATTCCTCCATCCACTCTTTTCTGCTTTCAGTTCTAACTTGTACTAGGCAGGTGCCTGCAATCCAGCAGCTGCACTGCTGAGGTTCATCTGAGAATGAAATTGTCCTGGGAACCACTTCTTGATAACTGTGAGACAGTGGGATAATGAAGTTCAGCTTTTTAGTCTGTACCTTCCTAATTTTGTATAAATAAAATTTCTGAAAGAATGTGTTTATGGAAAAGACAGTAGAATTCCATAGCAATATGTAATATTCCTTTTTTAGTACTTGTTCATTTTTTGTATTTATTTCTAATAGTTAAACAAGACAGAGATAATCTGGAACAAATTATTTTGAATATGAAACTTAATTTGTGTATGATTTTTACATGATGGTGAAAGTGAAATGAGAGGTCCTATGTTTTGGGCAAATGGTTCCAGATAAGAAAATAAATGCATGAAAGGAGAGCTTGTTTTGTATAATTTATATGTGTCCATGTATCATTTTCATATATATGTATGAAAGCATGGGATGCTTTGTTTATTCAATCAATAATGTTATCTAGAAGTACATTTACTGCATCAAGTCTCTAAGACATGACAGTTTAATAGAATTATGCATCTTTTTGCAACTGCATTTTTCTCGGAATTTGGAAGTTTTTTGCTTTCTTTGATTTATGACAATATTTGGTGAATATTTGGCAAAGGCCAATTCATTAAACTAAATTTTATTGACACTAAAATAATTAGTCTCTCTCCAACCCAAGAAGGAAGTGTGTCGTGTACTTAACACTGCAGTTATGTTCTCAAATTTGGCTCATAAACATGCTTTGAACTCAAAAGAAGTACTTAGAGTGTGTAAACAGTACAGCTGCAGGCGAGATATTTCTTTGTGGGTTAAAATAAGAGTATGATACTGGCTTGTAATTCATAAACTTTGGAGTAGTACAGTAATTGTGATATTATTTTGCTGAAAATATTTTAATGTATTCTACATGGAAAGTTACACTGGGGTTGGATACTTGAGTTCAAAAGGACAATTAAAGGAACAGTTGGATTTTTGAACTTTTAGGCAGTTCAGAAGAAACTTTCAGCTGTATGTATATGTTAATGAAAACATATCTCAACATGATCAAAGCTTCTGGGAAAGTCTCCTAATGCCAGCTGTAATTCTGTCTGAATGATGCAGCTTAGCATCACTGAGGCATTTCAATTTGCCCCTTTTCTTTCCATCCCCTAAAATGGGAAGATTTCCAGTACATGTCTCAGCTAGATAGGTTGACATCAGAAATACTGAGCTCTGTTTTATCATGGTTCAAATTTATATCATCATTGCACAGAAATATTTCCTTCCTTTTTGATTAACATTGTCAGTCCAAAACAGAATTATTGTGTATTTGCCTTTGACTGCTGTTCCAGTGTAAATGAGAATCTCCTCTGTTGTCAATGTCCTTGCATGAGAGGACTATAGGAAAAAATACTTTGATTTCATTTGGTGCCATATGATGATTGCTGTTTTCCTGGAGTTATTTTGAATGTTGTCTCCTTTTTTTGCTTATAATCTGCAAGTACTAAAATATCTAAAACTTTTCAAGTTTTAGCAAAAATATCTGAGATTTAGAGTTTTCTGTGGACTTATACATTGTTGTAAGCAATAGGTATTATTTTATTGCAGAAGAAATCAGAGAGAGAGAAACGCTCTTAAATACAGTCTTCATACTCTATAGGGAACATTTCCTGCTTCAAGCAGGGATTGTTGGCAAAGTGCTAAGTAACATGAGAAAAAGTAGCTGAATGTAATCTCTTTGTAATTAGCATTCCTTGAAAAAATTTCTTTAGGAGTGCAAATTATTTGAAATGAGCAATTTTAACTTCATTTTTGAGGCAGTTAAATGGAATTTGTTAGTGAGATACTGCAATGAGGAACAGGAAGAGGTTTTGGAATTTTTTATTTTCTTTTTTGTGCTTTTCAAGTGATAGAAGTAGAAATCAGAGATCTGAATATGCCCTTTTAGAGCATTTGGCCAAATTCTGAAAAAAAACCCTTTGGCTATGTCTACATTAATGTTTCCGTTAAAAGTTTGTTCTGTGTAAACTCTGGCCACTTTAACCTTTATAATGCCCCTTCACTTCTCTCCTAAGTATTTTCACAATGGATAACTAGTAGTCTGGTGCTGTGTTGCTCTGAATTCAGAGCTTTATTTTCATTTAAAATTCCTAGAAAGCAGACTGACATTTTGTTCACTATCCCATTAGCTATTTACATGCCCAGTTAGGCAAGAAATGTATTTGTGCCCCTTCTGCAATGACTTACCCATCTTTTGATTACTGCATTCATATAAATATAATGGGCAAAATGAGGATATGTTTTCAGAACCAATAGAATACAGAAGTGTTTTGTATCCCACCTCAAATATTGTGTAAGATCAGATGTGTATCACGTTTCACAGAAATACAGATTCTGACCCACCTCCTCAAGTGAACCTCTCAAAACCATTGGGATGCTGTGCCAAAAATAGAAGTGTTTGTAGCAGCTGTTGAACTGAACGAGTTGGAGAGCCTGTTGAGAAAAACACACAACAGTTAGAGAGACAAGAATCGGAGCAGCTGAGACAGACAGCTAGAACAGTCTGAGAGTCCTGAGGTGTGTGGAGAGGCAAAATCATTGGATAACTTACAAAGGGCAAATTATGAGACATCCGTGAATAGAAATCTATGCTGTTAAAATTATTAGGACCAATTGCAGAGTAAAGTGCTGTTTAACAGGAACCAGCTGCTGCTGCTTCTCCTACTGCATGACAGGATACATTCTGGGACCTTCAAATCTCCTCTCAGTCAAGTTATTCCCATCAATATCTCCATTCTGCTGAACTGCTTTGGGATTTATCTTTTCTTTTCATAACCTTTCTGAGACCCCATCCTTTGATTTCTCTGGTTTGTCTCTTTTGCTATAGCTCCTTCTTTTGTTGCATTCTTTATAGAAGTCAACTTTACAGATGTTATTCATCTTATCACCTACTATGACTGATTTAGGGTATGTAATTCATTTTAAGCAGTGAGCTAGGCCCTAAAAAAATCCTAAGTATATTTATTTGGTAATACATCATTAATCAGCTACAATTTAGAGGCCTTACATGTAGAAAAAATATGTGGTGGATACAACATTAGAAAACCAGGTGGCAAAAAAGAAATTGGAAATAGAGCAGGTGGACAATGAATGATATGCAAATTAAATAAAGTTTGAAGGATCTTGGGGTCTAACTGTAAATTTAAAGAGGGAAATATCTAGTAAGTTAATTTCATACTTTTCATATTATATTATCTATATTTATTTCGATAGTTATTTCAGCTTTGCTCTCTAAATAAGTTTTTTGGTGGGTTTTTTTTTCCTTTACTTGTAGTGTGGAATGTTGAAAATAATTTTTTTTTAGTGAAACACCATCACAAAATATTAATCTCTTGTTACGATTCAGTTTAAGGGCATACTAGAATCTTAGAGTCTTCTTCTGTTTAAGTAACTTTATCAAGTATTATTCCATTTTGATGTTTATCAATGAACATGAGGCATTAGAAAGAAACTCCTCTCTTAGAAATTTGCTTAACCTCTGTACCTCTAATTTCTCCAGAGGAAAATATGTACTACCCAACTTTTCCCACATTGCTTATACTTACTGTATGTTGACCTGAATAACGCATTATAGCAGATGATAGATTGGTCATGGAGCTTTGTTTACATTACATTTGAAGCTATTCAACTGTAAAATCAGATTAAGAGAGAGTGAAGTTGATTTCTTTACATGATTTAGTTGGCTTTTCGTTTTCTAACAACAAGGTCCATATCACAACACATATATTAGCTTCTATTTCTGGAAAGAGAAATGGATTAGCCACCAAATGAAAATGGACAGCTTTGAATTCTTAAAATAAACACCCAAACAAAAAAACCCACACCAAAAAACCAACACGAAACCTAATGACAACCCCTTGCCTTGAATCTAAATGTCAAAGGTGTTCTCCAAAACCTGGAATAGTAGAAATATATTTTGGAACACAAAGTGAAAAAAAAAAAAAAAAGGCAGTGATGAAAGCACCTTAAATCAGTGTCTCTAGAGCTTATTCTTAGCAGTGACCAAAAAATTATTCATTTTTTTTTCTTTTTGATAGGTTTATCTAGAACTCTGTTAATTTCAAAATTTTCTCCTGCTTCTCCTGTCTTTGTAGCATCTCAGTAAAAGTTTCTTAAAGGAATAATTATTCTTAGACAAGAGTCAGAGAAGCACAGCAAAATGAGTAATCAGGACATTGAAGGGGCATGCAACAAAGAATGTTTTTATCATGAGTTTAAGGCACAGCCTGTGTACAACAGTATTAGGAGCTGGGGAAAGCTAAAAAAGAACGTTGCATGGTTAGTGTATAGATAGTGATATTAATAATGAACAAACAGGAAATGCAGCATAAATAGTCATAGAATTAGAATGGTTTTGGTTGAAAGGGACCTTGAAGATTATATAGTTCCACCCTCCCCACTACAGGGTGGGGACACCTTCCAATAGACCTGTAGGTTGCTCAGAGTCACATCAAACCTGGATTTGAACACTTCCACAACTTCCCTGGGCCTCTTCAAATGGAAAGGCTGATGAGAAAAAAACTGTGTAGTGTACTTTCGATGTGAATTGGATGACAGAACTGATTTAGTAGGAACCAAGACTCACTTCATGGCATATACAGCCTTTATTTTGTGAGGTTGGTGTATAACAGCACATGTAAAATATATCAAGAACGGATAAAACCACTAGAAAACTTCTTTTGGGGTATCCTGGAATTAACCCACCAAAATAATCCAAAATCTAGAACAACCTCCAGAGACATCAACTCTTACAATATGATTCTGGTTTTTAGCACCCTTCCAAGGCAGCAAGCTGTATATGTAGATGAAGCCTTACTGGTAGTTATGGCCCACTGTAGCAAATATAAATAGGAAAAAAACCAAGAGTTCCAATGATTCTTATAACAGAGATTTCAAAATTCTTTATAAACAGCATTTTTTTAACATATGAGTATAACTAGCTCACATAACCATAAAAGTGTCAAAATTAATTCAAAGTATGTTGAAATTAAATCCAAAAATTTAGATCTGAAAGTTGTTCGTAGGACAACATGAGTGTCTGTGAACCTTATAACAGCAGGCAGAGCTATTACTTCTTCATGAAGATCAAGACTGATGAGTAGCTAGCTTTGAAATTTTTTTTTTATTTTTAGTGATCTGTGTGGTTCAGTATTTGGAGTGTGGATTGGCTTTATTGTCTTGAAGGATTACAGACTGCCTTTTCTAAATTAGTGTAATCGGCTGGAATACCTTTAAGTACTGGCAGTTTAATTCATATAAAGAGATCCCTTTTCCCTCAAGATTCCAGAGAAGCAAGTGCATAATGTGTTTATTTTTTATTTATCCATATTTACTCTGTATTACTTAATTTCCAGTTTATGAGATCTGTACCTAAACAAGAAAAGTGAATACTTCCACAAAATCTAAATCAGAAAAGAAATTACACCACACAGTCATGCAATAGTAAAACATGGGCTTAATGGGATAGGTTTAAGTTAACAGGTGGTCTTACTAACACTGAGTTTTCCTTCATTCACCTCAAGAATTTTATTACAAGTAGTCTTGTTTGCATCTGTGAGGGCACAAAAAGGCATTCAAAGTCTAATAAAGTACTGATATTCTAGGATTGGTTAAAATGTGTAACAACTAAAGGTATGAACAAATACATTAAGTATTGCATGGGCATTATCAAGCTCATATGTCAAGTGTTGCTATAAAGGGTTAAAGATGAAAGTGACTTGCCTTTCTTTATGGTTCTCTCCAGATGTGTGATGGAGCAGTTTCTCAGAGATGCTGTTTCAGTTTTCTCTTTTCTTTCTGGTGAAAAGAGGACTGACAAAGCAGGAGCATCTGCAGCAGGAACAGTAAGAGGCTTTTGGTTTTCACAAATTTCCATCCGGGAGGAAAAGCAGCTGCAGAACTCAATAAGAAAAGACTTTGGGATGAGTGTTGCTGCTTGCTTTATCTAGGAAGTATCTGATATGAGATATGTAGGGTAAAGAGTTTAGAGTATCAAGATGCATATAGGCTTCTCCTGCCTTCTTTCATCAACACATGTGACGTGTTATCCCATTAAAACCTCATTTCAAAATGAAGAGATTTGCAGTTTCACTTTACAGTACTTGTTTGGGGCCATATGATAAATTGATTATAGCAATTTTTCATGGTCTTGTAATTTTTTTTTTCTTTAGAGTGTACCAGTATTCTACAGAAAATTACATTTATGCTGAATTTTTCTTGTCAGTACTCCAAATAATGAGGACAGTTGCAGATGTGAGGTTTTGGGGAACTTTTTTTTCCACCTTTTGATTGTCAACCGGTTAATATTGTTTTAATAGATTATCAAAGTTCAGTCTACATACAGTTTGTCATTGATATAACCCATCCCAATCACGTTTGCATAGATATAATTTGCTAAATTAATAGGTAATCAAAGTGTCAAAATAGTTGTTTGCAAAATCAGATTCTTTTACATTGGTACATTAAAAGGAAAGGATATCTTAAGAAATTTTTAGTGGTTCAAGGCAAAAAAAAAAAAAAAGAAAAAAGTACTTTATGTATGAAAACATCTATCACAGTAAAGAATATGCAAAAGTGTAGACTGGTCTACCAGAATCACACCCCAAAGAGAAAGTAAAAGCAGTAGGTTGATATGTATTTGTAACTGAAAGGTCTGGTATGTAATTTTAAACTATCCCATTACATAACTTCACTCTGTGCAAAGACATTCATACTTGAATCCAAGTCTTGATAAAAGACAATTCCTTCCAATTTGTATAATTTTATTAAAACAGAATTGAAATACTTTTTTTTTGCATAATGTAAGGGTTAATCACAGAGTTCTTTGCTTTAGAATGTCATGGGTGTCAAAGAGCATTTTAAAAATTATTAGATTGAGTAATGGAATAAAATACTTTTCAAAAATTTGAATGTGTAGTGAAGATATTCAGCTCAGAAAAATCTGTGTCACAGGTAGTTGGGGTGAGAGGCTACCAATCTAGGAAATATCATTCTATCTTGTTTTATTTCTCACTTAAATCATCTTTATTGATCAAATCATCATTATTAATCATTTCCAAAGATGGTAACCTATACTAAATGGACCTTTAATCTGACCAAGTTCAGCCTCAGGCATCCTCTCTTGGTAGCTCTGTCTAGATATCTCAGGTTGGAATATGGGAAAGATTCACTTAATAAAGCCACATTAGGACAAGATACTGCATATTCCCTGGATATTTTATTAAAGAAGTTGTGTTTCCTTACTTCAACTCTACACAACTCTACAGATGCTAAATAACATTTTTCATTTTTAATTAGTATATAAAAGCTAGAGTAATAAAAGGGGTTCATACTGCTTTTCATCTCCTAAGTTGTCCATCTGAAACCTCATACTTGAGGCGCATGCTCACTATGCTTTGTGTTGTTATTAGCAAAGCTAAGCCCATGAATGACTTTGTAGAACCATGGTAACATGCTTCTGTGTACATTCTCACCTTATTCCAACAATGGCTTTTGAATCTGCATATTTCATTCCTATATATTATGCTATTGATTGACTTATAAGTGTATTTTCATTATTCTGCATCAGTTTATGGGCAGGAGCAAAAAATCAAGACCTTATCAAGTAGACAACAACCCTACTGTAACCCCCTGGATCACTGGCACTTAGGGGAATGAGACTGTGTGTGAAACCTGCTGGTAAGGATTAGCCTTAGCTAGTAAGAACAACCAAGAAACCCCGAAATATTTGTTTTACCCTTATTTTAAATAACAGTTGAACTGTAATGATGTATATGAGCTGACATTTGAGGATTGTAACATGTAATGAAAGCCAGTAAGACACATTTAAAAATATAATGATTTGGAGAACTTCTTAGATGCTTCTGTTGTTCTTACTTATTCAGTTGAGGAGGAAATGACAGGTAGGCTTTAACAATCACTCAATTTAGGTAGAGTGGGTGCATAACATTTCAAGTGACTTATCTGTGATAGATCCTCCCACAATAAAAATATATATATATTACTGTTCATTAATTAAACCAGTAAAAAATACAGACCTTTTTCAGAGAAGAGGTATTTTTGTGGCATTTTTAGAAAATGAATGGAATCTTTTTTCTAAAATAATCTCATTTACGATTGCTAGAAAATGATATGCATGAGTCATAAAGTTATGATCTGCTAGTCGATTGGAAAAGTTTGATTATTTGATAACTTTACCAAATACTATTAAAATCTTAGAGAACCAAGGCATTAGATAAGAAGAAAAACAGTGATATTTAAGGCGATTTAAGCCATAGGATTTGAATTTATACAAGAGAGATTTCCCTTGCTATAGTGATAGATATGAAACAGCTTATATTCACATTGCTCAAGACAAATCCTCTGTCAGGCAGGCCTTGCCTCCCCTTAGTGCTAGTTGGCTCAGCACCTGCTCCACAGTCCTTTGAAGGTAACTAGGGGTGCTCTTGCATGGGACAACATGAATACGAAAGTGGGCATTCTCTTCTCCTCCCACTCTGTATTGTCAGGGTCTATAGCAGACTTTGGGTGCCCTTCCCAAACCTGTTTCATCTGGAGTCCCATGTTTGTATGTTATTCTCTGCTGCCTCTCTACTTGCTTTTTTGCTGCTTCTTTTCAATTGGGCAGGGTATTGACCACATCACTGGGTGTGCTGCTTCCTCTTTGGCTCTGGAGACCTTATAAAATGTGAGGAAATCCTGCTTACCAGACCCTGGGAGAGGGACATTTTGAAGACAGCCCCTGGGGGCTCTGATATGTAGAGAATCACATTTAAAGCTCTGTGCCAGGATCAGCATCACAGTCAACATGGGGCATATCCTTCTCTTAGGCCCCAAGGCCAGCTGGAAAAGTCACTGCTGGACCTCTCATGTTGTGAGCCACAGATTTTACTGGCTGTTGTGAAACCATTTCTTCACAGGTCTGATCACAGTACAGTTCTGAAAAGCTCCATTAGACCACTGGCCCATGTGTAGACTTAATCAGCAATTTCTCTAGATGCCTTTCGGGGTTTTGGAGAACTGTGATCATCAATGGGATTTACATTCCTATGTGGTATCCCTTATAAAGAGCTCAAATATCCTAGCTATAAGGTTTTCCTTTATATCAAGTAAGAAGTTAGAGACTTCCCTGGAGGGAGTCATGGATGGAATAACTGGGTGCCATGACTATGTGTTTGCTGGGTGCTTCAAGTTCCTATTTTTTACCATTCTGGCAAATCAGAGATTCTTCTGTGACTGTTTATCAACAACTCTAAACTCTGAGAGGAAAAACCCACACAGTGGGATTGCCGAAGAGTTGTACCTGAACCTTAATTAGTTTTTTTACAAGACTAAAAAATTGGTTGGACAGAGAAGAGGTAGCAGAAAATGATACCTTGATCATCCTGTAGTGGATGATGTATCATCCAGGGGAAAAGCAGGGAGAGTGAAGCAAACGTAAGGCAGATGACAGGGTTGTCGTTGCTGCTTTATCAGAATGGTGGCACTGTCCCAGACAGCTGTATTCTGTATTCCTTTATTTCAAAATTCATCTGAGGAGCAGAGTGTCACTCAGAAAGTAGTACTTGTTCTCTGACCTATGTAGAGCAGATGCCTGGCAGCTCATGTTTTTGCACTGTTTGTAGATGTTTCCCTGTTCTTGATGTGATGTACCAGTCTCACTTTCTGTTCTTAGCCGGCAAACACATGAGCTGTGATGTGGAGTCAGGAAAGCTGGTGATGAGAGGCTGCCAGGTACAGAAGCTGTTGTTCCCTTGTGTGGCCTGTGCCCTGCTTGTTTTAGCCTGCTCTGTAATACTCTGTCTGCCCCCAAACACAACCAGTATCCCCCGTCCCTTTGCTCCTTGCTCTCAGTTCTCATTCGGACATAAGGAAAGCTCAGCATTTGCCACAGCAGCTTCCTTGTGATGGTCCCAAAGGTCCTGCTCTGGCTGTGTATGCCAGGCTGCACTAAACCTCTGGCTGGCAGTCATCATTAACAAGCTTATCTTCAGGGAGTTTGGATGTTTGAGCTGACATGGCTGGCAACGTGTTCCTACCCTGCAGTACCAGCCAGTCCAGCCCCTTGCTGTGAAGTACAGGTTTGATCGTGACACAGGTATGCCTCCTGAGGTCTCTACTTTCCCCACACTGGTTTTCAGGCCTCTTCTGGCTTCAGGGATCCCCTCTGTGATGGTAAGGTTTGCTTCCTTTATAGTAAATCAGATGACCTGATGGTTGCAGTATTGTTGTGGGTTCATAGCACAGTACAAAGAACACAAGGTTTGTCACCTAGGGAGTAGTTTGTGTGACTGTGACCACTGTGAATTTTGGAGGACTGTCCCAAAGTGTAATGGTCTCAGACATACTGTCTGCATGGAGTAAAAGATTAGGTAACCTTGATCTTGCTAATGTGTCTGTTCAGAAGGAGTTTTTTTTTCAGAAGACTTTCTTCAAACAATAGCCCAGAAGCAAACTAGTGTGTATGGGAAGTGGGACCAAAGACAAAAATGAGACATTAGCAAATTGACAGTGTAGACATGGCTATAATTTAGAGAATTTCGAAACCAATATTTTGTATCTTTTATGAAAAGCACTTATTGTAATCTTGTGCCTTCTCACAGAGTGCATTTTGCATAACAATAATAGAGATAATTATGATAATTACAATAAAAATTAATAATACTTGCCCTTTTTCAGTAGATTTTAAAGTGCTTTTCAACATTGACTAATTAGGTCTAACAATATCTTATTAGGTGGGTAGCAGGTGTTTGTTCATCTCTCTGGATCATGTCACCCACCATAGTAGTACAGCTGCTTCTACTTAAGTCTCATTGACTTCTAAATTATCATCATGGTTTTCAGTAGATAATTTCCCCACATTCCCTGCATAGTATGTCGAAAAGTGGGATCCCTTTCTTACATGACTTCTATTTTGAGAACACTGGAAATTTGCATTTGTGGCTAGAGCTGCTATGGCTCCATCCAGCATAATAGGAATGGGAGGCTGTGCAGCCATATGAACCCAGAACATGCTTGCCAAGTGAAAAGGTGCAGGGTATTTTGGAAAGGAGGCATGAAAAACCCTCCAGAATCATGCAAGAAAATAACTTTCAGATAATGTTTAGTGATATGATAAAGTATATCCAGACTTGCCCTCTAGGAAAACAAAACCAAAATCAACAACCAGGATCCAGGTTCTGATGATGCTCATAACATGTACAGGAAAGAAAAAAAAAGGTGTCATAGAAAAAAGTTTTGAAGCTCTTTTATATCTCTTCTCTCCTTTTCATTTACCCCCCTAAACATATTTGTGCACATGGTGCATTTATTTTATTTTCAGATATTAGCTGAGAGATTATTCATATTGAGGCAAATCTGAGATGCAACCTGTTCCTTCTGATATTCATAGAATAATCCAAACTCTTTGCCTCAAAACAAAGGATTTTGAAAGGGATATGAAATGACAGATGCTTGATTAAATTTTTAAAGGGTAAAGTGGAGGATGTAGGGTAAGTTTTCTGAACAGTGTACAGAAGAAAACACAAATCCTGTTATTAGTTTACAAGTTATGTGGGTGTTAAGTAATAACAGGATTCCCACACAGAAATTTCTAATATACTGCTGCACAAACTTACACCCATGCATTCAATGAGTTCAGACACTGAAAACTGCAATCAATCTTTTGGTTCTTATACAATCTCCAAATTATTCTTTTTCATTTTCTTAAGTAACACAGAGTGTTTTTTAAGAATAGCACCATATAAAAAGCCTGGTTCTGACTCTGGCTCTCGAGAAATTAATGATGACAGATAATAAATCATGAACTTTGAGTATGGGCAGCATATTGGGGCCATATTATGCCAGATTAAGAAAGCATCTTTGCCCAGGAGAGCACTTGTGCATCTATCAAGTAAGAAAGCACTGAAATAAGATAGTATGTAAAAGAATGCTGTCATGTGCAGGGGAATTTGAGCATTTATGTCAGATTTCTTCAGAATTGAGTGTTTCTATGGTCACATGAGAAATTTTTGTTCCTCTTTAGAGCTGCAAGTCGTAGGAAGAGCAAAGTACAAATCCTCCCATGCAGAAGACCAAAGCAATGAAGGTGCTACTAGAACATCTGAGTAATGTTGAATCACTGCTTCCAGAGATTATAGAAGACCAGACAGATAGCTTGCATCTAAAATGGAGAAAAAGTATTGTATGTTAACTAACATAAAATGTAATTAATTAAGAAGTGAAAAAACAAGTGTCTCTGACTAGTATTAAAAAAACAAATAAGAATTAGGTACTAATAAATGTGATGTAGATGAACCCCAGACCTTTAAAATAATATTAGAAATCTTTTTAGGTTTTATATCTTTATGAAAATCTGTAGAAAGGTTGAGTCCCAATGAATCTAGATCTTGACAAATATTTAAAACTACAGTTTTCAAGTATCTTTGCTGGATTTTTATACATATCATAAGTTATTTAGTGTACTTAAAGCCATATTAAAGTAAAATAAAATGTAACACTAAAATTACGTATCTTCTTGCAATATGTACTGTACCGTTATAAACTAGTGATTCTACAATTGCATAACTGCAATAATACTGTGTATCACTTTGTAAGGTGTCCACAGAAAATAGCATCTGAAAACCTTCCTTCCTTCAGTGTGGCCCTAGTGGGTTATTCTGATAGTCCACTCTCAGGAACTGTGAGTACAGAGGGGTAGTATTTTAATCTGAAAAATGGGAGTTTCTGAATTTACCTTAATGAGTCCTACTACAATTCACTTTGACTTTTGGCATAACAGTCAAGTTAAGAGAGAAGGGCTGTGATAATGTATTTTGCTAGTCCTTGAACTAGAACAGTTCGATTTTAACTCAAGGTAAATAATTCAACTTAAAAAAAAGTCCTATTCATGCACATTCAAATAAATAATTTTTTAGCATGGGACCTTTCTGATAGCATCAGCTAAAGTATCCAATTTGAGATTCTTTACTTTTCTGAAGATTTTCCACCTTCATGTTGTCGCTTGCAGAGCATTCAGAGGCTTCTTTTCAGACATAATGTATTTTTTCAGTCAATATGACATGTTTAAGATTTTTCCCTTGTAGATAACACCCTTCCCCGTACAAGACATGGCTTGGGCACTGATACGTGAAAACATCCCCAACCAGAACAACTCTTAAAGCATTTGCTTAATGTTCTGTATAGGAGTGGATTCAAGCATATGCTTATGAGCTTTCAGAAATCAGGCTTGGTACCTGGCCTAGTTCCTGAGAGGATAAAACTCCATGTGTCATTAACCTTCCTATCCTGCTCCCATAAAAAAGATCTAGCTGATCAATTTAAATGGTGGTGACTGGCAAAAGATACAGGATTAGAAATGAAGGCAATGGCAAGTTTAATGATTGAAACTCGATGTAAATCATGCAGGGCTTTAGCAGAGTTATGATACATGTTGTCAGAGGAGATTGCAGCAATCACACTTTTAATGGAGGACTGAAATAGACTTCTTTAGTGAGTTGCTATATCCCCTTTAATAAAAGAGGTAATAGTTGCAATCTCTAATTCTTTAAAAAATATTAGGATGCAGAAAGAGGAATATTGATTTAGAAGATGGAATTTTTAACATCATCTATTATTTTTGGTTTGTGAAAAATTATACAATCTGCCTGAATTAACCATGTAGACATGGATTGAGCAAACTTTTCCAGAATATGATTTCAGATGTAATACAGAGCCAGGGAGATGGTAGTTCTAGTTTTAATCTCTTTTACTTTCGTTAATCTCTCTAAATCAAATGAAGATAAATTTAAACTTGGAAATGTAACTCAACAGTTGCCCTTTTTACTTTCAGCTGGCATGATATAATATTTACTTTAAGCTAGACATACTAAAAAATTTCAAATGTGACATGACTTTACCAGAATTCATAAAGCATAAAATTGTCAATTACTATATTGAAAGAAAATAAATAAATGCCTTTATAGACTAATTAAAACATGTGCCAGTGTAGAGGTTTTTCCTTTTCCATCTTTTATAAAGAAAATTTATACAAGGAAAAATCTTTTTTAAAATGCTATTTTCTCATTTCTATTAGAAACTATATACACAATGTATATAGTGTTCTACCTTAAATGGCATTTTGAATGTTTATTTACTTCATTCCTTATTCTGTTTCTTTGTGCTGATATCCATGTGCTTGTGAAATCACTCCTTTCTCTGTGTTTGCCTGATGTAAAAGCTCGCTCCATTTCAGCCACTTTTTATACTTCTCCTCGAATGTTTTTCCATGTTCTAGTGTATTCTAATTACCACTGATGATAACTGTGGCTATGCTATGTGAGGGCAGTGGCTGTTTTGAAGCATTCACAACTAGAAAGGATCTTATCAAAGGACATACTCCAAGTACATGTCCAATGTTACTTAAGCAAAGGATAATTGTGAGGGCAGTAGGTGCTGTTTCTAAGGTACCATGTAACATGACCAAATAAATTGCTGTGCATCAAGTCCTTTCCTGTCCATCTGAGAGAAGTCAGGGAGCTCAGGGAATCTTAACTTTCTGGTTTCAGCCTGGGCCTATGAACTCCTAAGTTGTCTCACTTCCTTCAACAGCAAAGTGTATTTATTTTCGTTTTAGAAATCTCTATTTCTTTAGGAAACCTGACTACACAAAAAAGTACACAAACCATTAAAACCCTCATTAAAAATCCACATTCCCTCCATGCTCTTTTTCTTCCAGGCTACTTTTTCTTTGAAACTGGACTTTTACTCATCTTACTCAAATACGGAAAGCAATTATCCAAAGCAAGAATTTCAATAGCAATAATTAACCAGATAGCACTGCTTTCTTAGTGTTAGTGACAGGATTTCTGATACAGAATTGTTTGGTCCTTTTTTTCTTTCTGTTTTGAATTCATAAAAAGAAGGCTATATAGATTTATTAGATGATTTAATGTGGCAGTCAGTATGATAAAGCCATCTGTTTTAATGTAGTTCTCACAATATTAGGTTCAATAACTCGTACACAGCAAACCTAGGTTTTCTAGAAGGACTTTTAGACTTCACTGGAAATCATGACAGTGAAAATCCATCATTTTGCACAGCAGTTTGTTGTGTTGCCTAACTATTTCAACATCAAATGTATGTGTCTAATTTAAATGTGCCTAAGCTTCGTATCCAACCAAAGTTTCTTGACATGGCTCTTTACTAGTGTAAAAACTCATGGTTAGCTATAATTTTTTATCAGCAAGTATTTATAACCAGTCACAAGCCTTTCAATCTTGTCACCATTATTCTCTTTCATGAAAATATTTGAGACTGCATTTTTTAATGTGTATAAGACACGTTATTGTTTTTTCAGTTGTCATTTGTGTGACACACACTTTGTTTTCAATGTCCATTTTAAAATCTGGGTAGGGACAACGGGACATGGTCTTTCACTGTCATCTTTGCCACTGTTATTTATGAAGATAATATGAAGATAAAATTCTACTCATCATTCAACTCTTCATACATTTCAAGAATATATTATAATTTTTGTCAACCATATTTTTGTGGTAATTTAAGTTTAAAAAATCTGTTAAACTAGTTATCCCTTTTTAATTCCAACTCTAGTTATCTCCATTTAATACTAACTTATTTTCAAAATACTTTTGCAGAATATAGCATCCCAAACTGCAAGTGCTTTGCCTTTTTTCTTTTTTCTCAGATTTATAAAAATAATATGCTTTCTTGACTAGGTTCACCATACAAACTAATTCACAGTCCAAAATAAATGCTGCTAGATACAAAGTTTCTGCCATGGAATGCTGCAGTCCATAAGACTTTAGAAATGTATAATGTTCTTTCACACATTTCATATGAATGTTCTGAAAAGTCATTTCTTCTACCAGTCATTATAAAAAGATAACTGAGGATTAACTCCATCTCTTCTCAAGTTCTTTTTGGGGGTTTAATTCTATTCTCAGATGTCTGTGTTTTTAGACAATACTATAAAAGTGGAAATGCATTTTACATTTCAGTGGTTATACTAAAAGTAGATCTAATCCCTACTGATGTTTCCATTTACTGCACGCAATGAAGTTCCATGCAATTGCATGTGGAAAGAACTACAGCAATATATCCAAGAAGAATGGGCGTCTGGTCTGGAATCAGCCACAGATGGGTATGTATGAACCTTGACTGGGTTTTGTGCAATGCTGAAGAAGAGAAGTGTGTTGTATCCAGACTTGTATTTCAGCCTTGTTATGACAGATAACAGCTCAACTACCAGGGAGACAAGTCTCTTTTGAGAAACATCCTTTTAAGCTACATGGAACATGAAAATCAACAAGCTTTGTACCAGTGTTTGACAATATACTGAAAACAACATTGTGTTGCTTTGGGAGTTTCTGAAAACAAGGGCTAAATACGTCCTTAGAGTAAATTCATGATATGTTACATCTCTGTCTTGCAGGACTAAATGTCTGCATAGAATTGGTGGTTGTACAAATGGGAATAGCAGAGCAAGAGCAGCTTATCTTTTGTAAAGGGTGGCACAAGAGGGCTACTACAGAATTTGCTCACCTATCAGATTCAAACATCTCCTATAGCTCAAACTTTGTGCTTGAATGCAGCAGTTTTATGTCATTCCACGTGTCTAATTAGAGGTAGCAATTCATGTGTCTAATTCCTGGAATTCCCCTGCTTTCTGTTTCTAAATGCTTAGGCTCCCGTCACTGAATCTGTCATCTTTATGATGGTAACTGCATCCTATAGCCCAGTGTATTTGTATGGAGCGGTAAACAAGACTTTTACACTGCAGACCTTGGAGTTAACACAGTATGGAATTATGGGGTTTTATTACAGACAAATCCAATTTAAATCTACTTTTGATGCCAAATTGCAATCAGAGTTGAGAAAACAATGTATACAATTTTGTATTTCACAACTTCCAGATTATATTTAATGTGCAAATTACAGATAATCAAAATCATGATTTCCTTTTTCAAATATATTTGCAATTCACAATGTGGAACTGAATAATATCCGTAGGGTTTTTGTTTTCTTTTGTTTGTTTGGGTGTTTTGGTTTTCTTTTCAAATATTATTTTTATTTTAGCTCTAGCATTCAGCCACATGGTCTGTACAGTATTTTGTTTTGAATGGAATAAAATATTTAGATGTGGACTTCTGATATAAGTTAGAAGAAAGCAGTCTTTAATATATCCTGCACTATTTCCTTTTAATTTTCTATTGCAGGACATATTTGTGTGTATTATTTTTCAACTATATCCAAATAAATAACCAAAACAAAATAAACAGGAACATTTAAAAAAACTTATTCCAAGAAATTATTTGGAAAAGTATATCAGAGAGTCATAAGCTCAACAGGGTGTCCTCACTGAATCCTGGTATCATCAAAGAAAGAACCTAAAGTTCTTTAGATGTAAATGTGGAACTTGACCAGTTATATAAACTCCAGTCATCATTTGTCAGCTCAGTGAATGAGGAAAAATTTAGTTTTAGAGCAGAAAAACAATCATTTTATCAGAAAATATCCATGGAGAAGAAAAAGAATATAATTTTTCTAAGCCTTCAGTAGTTTTAACACAAACATTGAACTATTCCTTGCTATCATTTAATTCCTCAACTATTTTTTTGGTTCATATTTATTTCATTTCTCTGATACGAAATAGAACTGTTGGAAGAAATATGAGGCAAAAAGTTCTGCAATCATATGAAACAAATGAGGGCACAATGTTAATGAAATAGTTAGTGCAGTAGTTATTAATTTCAACAAGAAGGAAATGTGTGTCTCTTTTTCTTCCAAGGTAACATATCAAAACAAAGGACATGTCTAATGTAATGCCTTCAGTCTAAACAATCCTTACGTGGTTGCCATCCCTAATAATTGCAGCAAGGCAGTACTGAGGCAATAGTCAATATCAAGACTCTGGTAATAGCAGGGAAAGTTTGGGCTCCTGAAAATGACAGTACATTGTAGTATATACTTAAGAACTGCTCACATTTTTAATAAGCGCTTTATTTCAAAAGAGCTTTTTTTATATGAGTGAAAAAAATACCTTTGGCACATTTGAAAGAGTTTCACGTCTTGTATAGATGAGCTGTGGATGTGAATGCAGGATGCATTGTGTTCACATGCATTTGATTTAAATGAATTTAAATTTCCTCTTCTTTGCATCCTGTATAGGTACTTATTCCATTTCATAGTGAGTGTAACAGTACAAGTATGATTAAATTTGGTAGCATTTAACACCTGTTTTGCATAAAATAAAAGGTTTTCCGGATGGAAACAATAGAAAATCAATCTGGAAGGCAAAATGATTCATTATTGGAATTAATTTATGGGACTGTTTGATGTCACCAGCTAAGCTGGTGGCTAACAGCTGGTAGAAGCTCACCTCTGGCCATGCAGTTGTGCCCCTCCCACTGATACGACAGCATCAGGCTTCAGAACCTGCTGTCAGCATAGAAAAGCAGGAGAAATTAATTCATATGTTTGCTTTACCTTTTTTTTCAGAGTATCTTCCTGTAGAATTTTTTATTATACATGTGCTTGCAGTGGTAGCTGTTTGCTAAATTGGGTAGCAAATAATGTCCTTGGTCTGGATCAGTAACTGTCTATATCAAAGTGAATAAGGTGTGTTTGTACCTCTTTAAAAAAAAAATAGAGCAATGAAAATACTTGCCTTCTGTGAACACAAATGCAGAGCGTAGATCTGTTATTCAATACTATGAAAACTCCCACTTTGTACCCAGCTGTGTGTGTTACCACTACCAGGTGCCCCAGAGCTTGCACAGTTAAGTCCTGTCCATGCAAAAAATGACATCTCAGCCAACTTTTTCAAAAAGACATTTCAAAACTTTATGCCAGAATAGAAGACTTCACTCCTACCTAAAGAAATTGGTTCTATAATAAATATTTCCAATTAATTGCCATGCTTGGTGCTTGGGTAACTTCAGGCCCTAAACAAGGCATAGAATTTCTGACTAGTGAAAGGAAATTGGTTGGAACCGCTCCAGGGAAATTTTATAGGAATAAATCAATATTTTGATCCAAAACTGAAGATATATCCTCAATTTACTAAAATATTGTGATTGTATCAACAGAAGAGTTAATTGGTATATTCAGAGGTATTCATAGTAATTCATATGGGTGAAAAACACTGGCAAAATTCTCCAGAAAAAGCTATTACAAAAATTTTAACTTTTTATCCTTTGAAGGCTGTTTCAAATGTTCTGTATTGTCAATATGTCGCTCTGGCATTGATAGGTGTTGAATTGCATAAGTGTGAAATTGGGCCTGTATTTGTTACTTAACTGTAATAGATCAACAGAGGTTTAAGATCTAAGAAATTGCTGCAAATACATAACATGAACTAATTTTTAAAAAGTACATTGGTTTTTTGTTATTGTGGTTTCTTTTTAGCATGGCACAAGAATGATGGAAAATGGTCCAACATTTAAAATTTGATGTTATTCAATAAATATTTACAAGATCTATAACTTAATGGA
Organism: Pithys albifrons albifrons; assembly: GCF_047495875.1. NCBI lineage: Eukaryota > Metazoa > Chordata > Aves > Passeriformes > Thamnophilidae > Pithys > Pithys albifrons. The sequence goes on along the minus strand of NC_092458.1, from coordinate 110,894,835 downwards.
AAGGTGATAAAATTTTAGAAAAGTGAAATTGGAAGAAATGTTGCGCAGTGTTAGAAGAATCACTGACAAATATAACTGAAATGTTAACTGAAAAAATAGTCATTTTGCTACATGCATGGAAAATACTCAAAAAATCAGCACCAATAATTTGGTCTCCTCATACAAGTTTTAGTATTACAAAACTAGCTTAGGGCCATTGAGGAAAAAAAAACAACAAACCCAAACAACAAACAGAGAAGCAAATCATTCCATTTAGTTCAGTAAAAATCTCTCCTTGATGTGTGGTAATGATATAACATAAATCAAAATAAGTCTATGAGAACATCAGAATGCTTTAAAAAAAGTAGCATAGAAAGCAACAATTAATGTAATAATTCTATCATGCACTCTTGACATATACATAGGATGTTGTATTAATTTTCAGTTTCTGCACTTCAAAAATGTAGATGGTTTAGGGGTAGATTGTTAGAAATCTACTACCTCTTTGTAAGCAGAAGGTGAAAATATTTCTTCACAGGGATGATTAAGACAAGAAATGGCATAAAAACTGAATGACTGCAAAAAGGATGTTTTTTTTCTAGATTGTGTTATCATTTCAATATGAAATTTATTTAAAATAAAACAGTTCAGCATTTGTGACTTTAAAAGTATTGCTAATTTTGTCCATTATTTATTATATTTTCTAACAACTCTATTGCTTAAAAATATTTTCTAAAAATTATTTATTTTTCTTGCAGCTTTTATTTTTGTAGGGTATTTGTAGCTATTTATTTGGGTTTTCTATTTGAGTTTTTACTGTAAAACTAAGCCGATTTTATGTATTTACCTTAGGAGGATTTATTTTTTCATTTATCTTATGTGCATTTTCTTTTAGCTGTTTTCAATATCAATTTTGTTTTGGTTTTGAAATTTCAAGCCTTTATACAGTGCTTTGTGAAAATATTTTGCCATCTTCTGCTCCCTTGCAAGTTTTATTTGCTTGTTTTTAAACAGTTCTTGTCAGTTATGGCTTTAAAGTCACATAAAATACTTCAAGCGATGATAAGCTTCATTTTAATGTTAAAAGAATGAAAAATGGTTTTGAAACTCATTTTAGTTTTCACACTTAGTGAATTTCCCATGTTTGTGCTTAGTTACAACACATTAAGATAGAATTTTATGTTGTGATCAGCACCACTTGTTGTCATATGTTTTTAACTTATCCTACTGTAGTTATAATAAATGGCTGTTCCCTGTTCTCTTTTGCTGTGTTCCTAATTCAGGTAAAAATTTTTAGATATGTCATTTCAAGCATGGAGATAATTCAGGAAATGGGAAAACCTAATTCTTAAGGACTCGCCAACACACCAGATACATGTAAGTATTAAGGAAACAACAATAAGGAAGATTCTTGATCTGAAAATTTCCTGTATTTTAATTTTTTTCTCTTGCATCTAAGTTACCTATAAAGAGTACCATTATACACAACGAGCTGTAGTAAAACCAGCATCAGTTAATACCAGGGGACTTGAATTTTTGAGTTCATTTATTTTTGCATGTGAGACTTTACATATAACAAACACTAAAATGAGCGACCTTTTAAAGACAGGAAATTAAACTTGTTTTTCAATGGATTTATAGTAATAGTATTGATAGGTCCTAGTATTTTTCTGTAGAGTGGCAAACAGGCATTGGGAACTGGGTTGAACACATCTGAAAGCAAGGAGCTCTCCCCAGTTGAGTGACGGGCATGAGACACCTTCTTGGAACACTCACCTACAAAATATTGAGCAGTGGGGGTAGCTGCTCTAGGAATTCTACTTCTTTTGAAGGAAGGATTAATTATGATCTTGAATCAAGTAACAGCAAAATTCCCACTTGTCTATCTAAATCTGTGGGTATTTTTTTCTTTTCTTTTTTTTAAATTTTATTCTAAAGAAAGAAAAATCAGGGTTTGTCATGAATCAGATGTAGTTGGTGTGGAGTGTTCAGGTGCTACTGTTATGACAAGTAAATAGAAGCTGCAATGGTTAGCAGAGCATTGTGACTGGATTAGGTCTCAGCTTGGTTGTTTTGGAGCAGCTCTTCTGATACTTTTTCCAGACAGGATTTTCTTTTTTGTTGATTTTGCTTTGTTTTTACCTAGATTTTGGCCAGACTTTTTCTTGTTTCCAGTTTGTTTCTTTAGGTAAAACTATAATGATCCAATTTAGTTGGTGAGAGTAAATATGTAATAATTCCATTATTTTAAGTTGTTGTCCTTTCATTTTTTAGGTTAATATCATATTTATTGCTTTTTCTTCTAGAATGAGATGTGGATATGACTTTTGAAGATGAGATTCTCAAGTGGAGAATATTCATGTGATTTGCACACTAGTTTTCTCACATTCCTCACGTATTTTGCAGGGAGGTTCTTTAAGTGTTTATGTGGCATAATGAATATCATTACAATTTTCTGGGAGAATTCTGATATTTCTTATCTCAGAAGGGTCTTCCTCTTGTCTTTGAGTTTTGTTGAGGTTTTTCTGCTTTGTTTTGGGTTTGGTTTTTGTTTGGGTGTGTTTTGTTTGTTTTTTTTCTTTCCCCATGGGGTGTTTTTTGGTAATATATGCTTTGCAGCACCTCTCTAGTAATTTCAGATGAAGAAAACTTGGATATTGAAACAGATAGGAGAAATATTTTGGGTAAGAGCCACATGACGGGATGAATCAGACACAATGCAAATATTTGCAAAGTTAATTTTACTTTTTCAGAGTTAGCAAACCTTACTCTTTTACACAATTGAATGAGCTGAAGACCTTACCCTTTTCAAGGGAACAAGTCCTGTATCCTTGTTCAACATTAAATCTCTTAGGACATAATAGAATAAGTACAAATAAAATTCCAGCTATACACTTTACTGATGTATTAAAAGTAAACTATACTCAGAAATACTAATGCACTTAACTAACACAATAACTAATTAGTCCAACACTAGATATTTTGCATTTTCTTATCATGAAAAGGTAAACAAAGTCACAGGGATAAGTTTTGGTACAAAAATTCAGCATCCCTGAGAAAAAAAACCCCTGCCTCCTATAGTAGGATCCTTATCTGTGAACTGTGGCAGTAGGACACAATATAATCCTGTTTCTTAAGGTGTAGATTTTTACTCTTTTTCCCAGAAATCTTAAAACCCTTCCTTACACACTGTCTGCATTAGCTGCTAACACATTGGTCTCTCTCAATAGCAATTCTACTTTCTGCAAGTTATATGGAATTCACTGAACCTGTTTGGAAGATTCCCTTTTGAGACCTGAAACAAAATTGGAATATTCCTGTTTTGTGCTGCAGCAGAAAAAATAGGAACATTGAACTCTAAGTTTCAAAGAGGTAATGGATATATTGTCAAATCTGTTACAGGCAGGATTTTTTTTTCCCAGAGGATTTGCTCTTAGACTTCTGACATTCATGGTCCTACAGAATCAGGAAACAGGCAAGGCAAACCTTAACAATAATGTCCTTTAGTCACACAAAGGATGATCCTCACTATTTTATTCACATTAGATTAATGTTTGCTGTCTTAGGGAATGATCTAATTGAAGACAAGCAAAAGAGCTGCAATGACTTCCAATAAAAGAAGGAAAAATGAGACCAACAGGGAACACGATGGCTAAATGCTGGTTTCTGCACTTAACTACGTTTCTTTATCAACACAGATATATCATTTCTAAAAGCAACAATACATTTAGTCAAGTATCAGCTTTGTAAGTAAATTCAATTTAAAGAATATTATTCTCTGATGTCCATGTATCCTGTCTTTGGATGCCTTAGGCAATTTAGTGCAAGTTATTCATGGACTAAAGAGCTTTGTTTAATGGTTGGCGAATTCTATTCAGTTTATAATGAATAATCCAGAAAATGTATAGGTAGACTAGTGAGCCATCTTATCAAATCCATGTAACCAAATAAAGTATTTAGAAGAGTTAATTAAAAGAAGTCATTAAAGGTGCATTTTTGCAACAAGTAATTATTGAGTAGAAAATAGCTTTGAAATGTAATTAAGTTCAACAATTTCTCTCTGTTTACCAAGATTAATTTATGTCTCCTTACAATCACAATGCAACTAAGATTTATAATTTGACACTGTATTTTAAGTCACAATTGTCATTCTAAATTTCTGATCATAACAGAATTTCAATTTTCCATTGAATCTATTATAAGAATAAATGAAATCCCATTTCTTTAGCTATTGTTTAATAATTTTTGTTTCACTGGTAAATGCTGCAGACCTGGTGATTTTGTTACTGGAGAAAAGTAAAATATAAAACTAATGTTTTGAATTGGAACAGAGCTAATGCATGGTTTTGGTTTATTTTGTTTTGTTTTGTTTTTGTTTTTTAAGTTACTAATGCTGAACATCAGTGGTATTTTAATTTTGTGAACCTTGACCTCAGGTACTGCAAGTATTGCTTTTTTGTAGTATTGGTAATTTGCTATTGTATAACTTTGGTATGAGCCTTAATAAAGTTCTCAGATTTGGAGGTTATTGGCATTGAGCCCTTGAGATTCTCTTACTGTGTATGATGCTAGTGTTATTATGTGGGAAGGATATTGGTTTTGCATGAAATGGCAATGGTTGAGTCCAGAAAACTACTAGTGCTCCTTCATTCTCACCAAACTCAACAGAGCAGACCTAGTAAAATTAAATAAAAAAAATGTAATCATATATTTAATATGTACTTCTCAATGACCACTAAGAAATTGCCTCAGATGAGTTTTGAAAGGAGAAAACTATATATATATATGTATAATTTAAAAAAAAATCAAAATGGAAAATACAATAAAGTAAAAGTTGGGTTATGATCTAGAGAGTTTGTTGTCTGGGTTGAAAGTTCCTAGACACCCATTTTGCACCTCCTCAACAACACTGATAATGCTGAAAGCTGTTTTAACATCTGAAGCACCTTTGCTTGGTTGTAACATGCTGTCAACACAGTGCTCCTGAGTAACAAACACCTGACCTTACCACCACCCCTTGTACATTGTCCTCTTTGAAGGGAAGACCAAGGCTGAGTGAAACATGGCTGCGTCTTGCTGGCACACTGATGTGATGGCTGAACTGAAAGGAAGGTCATGGCCATGCTGAGAGATGGTGCTGGGCAATCTTCTCCTGATTTGTCCTTTTTACACAGGATTTTTTTTTCCTTTTTTTCTTTTTTCTTTCCTTTTTTTTTTAATTCTATAATCGTAATCTCTATAATGAACACCTGCAATGCTTTCATTGGCTTTGTGCTTCTGTGATATGGTATTACAAGCATCCTTATCTCGTGAATACCTAAACCATTAGTATTCCTTTTCTTTTGGGGATGAAACTGCTGAAGCCAGTTTTTAATAATTTTCAGAACTCAATAAAAGTTTTCTAAATTTGAAAAGTTGACCTGGTCTGAAAATAGGGTTGTTGAACTTAATGTATAAAACAAGTTAAAAATGATACATAGGCTTTCAGGAAGCCCTTACTTTCTTAACAATTTTTAAGTCATTGTCTCCTGTTCTTTTTGCTTTTGCACTGAGCTACTTAGACATTTCTAAAAACCTAATTAGCTTCATAATTAAGATAAATACTTTATTCTCAAATGGCTTCTTTATACTCATAACGAGTTGAAATGTAGTCACTGTCCTACTACTGGAATATAAAATATTTTATTGTTTGCCTAGCACTGATATTAAGATATTATTACTAGGTATCTGAATTTACATACAAAATGTTTCTAAGTGTACCACTTGAGAGGTTTATGTTGTCTTTTAATATTTAAGTATTTGTAATTTTTTCACCCTTAAGGTACAACATGAATTTGCAATAACCAAAACATCTTCCAAAGATAAAAGAATTCCTTAATATTAAATAAATTGAAGTTGTACAACCCCCTTATATATTTTCTGAAATATAATGATTCATATGGTTGGTTGAAAATATATTTTTTTATTTAACTTGAAATAGAGAGGGAAAAACTCCCTGGTTTTACAGTAATGTTTAAGACTTTCAGTAACACATCCCCTGCATATTATATTTCTCTGATTTTTCCATAGTAAAACCTACTTGAATTTCTACAAGAAATTTTGTTTGAAATAGAACTACTGAATAAATATAATAGAAAAAAAAGTCAGCTTTTTTACAATTTTGTAAAAAAAATAATCCTAGTTGTCTCTCTCTCTGTTTTGATAAAGGGCTCTTAGGATTGATTACATGCTATCATTTATAGCATTTATCATTTTCATTTAAAGATTCCTTGTCAAACATTCGTAAAAAAGAACATGATCTCTACTTTTATGTGTATTTCAAAACACAAAAAATGTTATATAATGTTGTAGCACAATACAGGCTAAGAAGTGTCTTTTATTTCCTTTGCAAACACATTTATATAAAGGAAATAGTTTAAAACGTGACGGGAGTTTATTTCCTTTAAGATAGTGGGAACCTCCCAGGATAAAAGAAGGAATGACCCTAGTTACTGTAATTAGCTGAATGATTCCTGTTAGTGAAATAATCCCCCAAAAGATAAGACTGTTCTTTTCCCTCAGTAGCTGTCTTAGCTAGAAAATTGACAAGATATAACTTCTTAACACCTGGTGAAAACACACAAAAAAATGGTAATAACTTTATGTTAAAATTATATTAAGGCTTATTCATGTTAGTTATTAATTTCTGGACACACTTAGGAGTGTATAGTAAGAGAAAAAATATTTTAGGTAATTATAGTTGATAAGTTGATCTAAGTCTAAGAATATTAGGATTAAATTTAATTTTAATTGTTCTACCTGCTCAGTCACATATATGTAGGGTTAACTGGTCTTGCATCTGCTATACTGGATCATGCTACTGAAGAGATTACAATCCTTATATTATTTGTCCCCTACGGTACATTTACATAATGGTCTCACCCCAGGAATTGAATTTTTGTTTAATTAGGTATAAGTTAAACATGTCTTATGTAGTTTCTCTAATTAAGGTTGAATTGGACTATTCCAGTTATTAGATCAGCACTGCTTATATTCAAATGGCTGCTGCTTCTTATATAGTATAAAATCTTTGAATCCAAAGAGATATGGTAGAACATGACTCTTCTTCCTTCATTTGGGGACACACCAATCCAGTGGACATTAGAGCAGTTGCCATGTGAAGAGAGCACTGCCTCACCTGAGGTGCACATTTATCCAAATATAATAAAGGCTTAACACATGACTACCTTTTTTTTTTTGCTTTTCCCTAAAAATTAGCTTATGTTCCAGGACACTTATAATCAAACAAAAACACAGGAATAATTTAAGAAAGAAATTTTGAAAATAATGTGGTAAATATCCATCTTAGATCATAGAGAGAGCAAAAAATTAATGTTTCTGGATCTAAACAATATGTATAAATGGCAAGATCATCTCCAAGATCTGGAAAGGAAAAGTAGCTGGTTCACAACATCCAAAACTATAGACAATTTTGTTTTCTGGTTTTTATTAGTCTATAGACATCTATTTTGTATGAGATATGACATTGGCAGGCAATTAGGTTCCAATGGAAATGCATTTCACTTTAGATTTTTCTAAGAGACACACTGAACTGAGGCTGCTGTTTTCTTTTAGCATTTAAAGACAAAATATAATGAAAAAAGTTTGAAAAAGAAATACTTTTCCCTGATAATATATGTATTTTGCTGCCATTTCTTCCTATACTAATTAAAGCAGTTTTAATTGCCACATTAAAATACTTTGTTAACTGACATTTTTATAATAAGTGGTATACATTTTTCTTAATGGATAAGGTCTATTTGCTGAGCAGACAGAAAAAAACTTAGATCAACAACAGAGTAATTTCTTGAATATTGAAAATATGTCTACAAGATGAAAAGAAAGAAAAAATATTTCTGCCTTTGTATAAATAAAAAAGACAGATGTATATATCTACCATATATAATTTATACATATGATATACAATGTATAGTATGTCATTAATGTAAAATATATATGCCTGTATATAAAGTATAATAACATATACATAGTAAAGTATATAGCAAGTATGATAACACATCTATGTAACGGTTGGATATTTCAGTAGAGTTCTTCAGACCAGGATCTAGGCAGTAAAACAACTATAAAATTGTTTGGAACACACAGATGGCAATGCATTGTTTTATTGTTGCATTTATTGATTTTATTGCGGTGTGGTACAAATATGCCAGCAGTAAAATAGGATATGATGATACCAAAATATATCGAGAGATATTTCTCTTCGTGCATTATGAAGGAAGTTGTTGAACTCATATGTTATCAATATGCAGAAAAGTAATGGCTTGTTATTTCATACTTATTCAACCTGTGTGACTTCAGTTTAAGAAAAACCTTGAATATTTCAAGTATCATCACTCAGGTCAGCTTCAGCAGGAGGCATTCCCATTCTTGGGTGAAATGTCTTTTGTGGTAAATGAATAGAGAAACTCAGGATTTTATTTCCTACATTAGGAATGTTAAAACTGAAATGTTAAACAAAAAGCATACAGTCACTGAAACACTTCAAACTATGATGACAGTGTCTGTATAATGTCTGTTGCTCAAAGAACTCGTCTAGGCAGTAGCAAATGTGGAGAGATTCCTGATCTGGGAGCTGCCGAAGTACTGGCCTCTTCTCCAGCTGACCAACAAGGAAGTTGGATATGTTACAGGTCAGGAATAATTTTAATTTCCCATCTCCAATAAGAGGCGCAATATATGGATATCCATGACAATGCACAAGGCAGGAGACAGTGTTACTGCTAAGAAAGTTCTGTGATGAATTGGTCACTGTCAAGGGGATAGTTTTTCACTTTTTTTTTTTTTTAAATCTCTGAGTCTAGTATTTGATTGCTGAAGTTTCATGATGTGCCCTAATGATGAATTCTTGGTGTAGATAAACCCCAAAGTTTTGCCTATGGAATCCTCTCTCCTTCAGTATCACAGCTTTTTAATCTAATAGTCAAATCTCAGTGCCTATCTTTTCATGTGGATGGTTAAGCTCTGACAAATGGCTGAATATCTGAGATGAAATAAATTTTTGCTTGAAGATTTATATTTTAAAAGAGGTGAAAAAAAGTGAGGACTTCAGCAGAAGGGCCTAACTTTTTGTTGCAAATTCCCAAAACACACAAGCAGTCTGAGATTTCTATTTACAGGCCACGTATATGTTGCATGAAGAGACTGAAAATATTTTGTTGTGTGTTGTTTCATTTAAACACAGCCTTGGAGCTTCAAAAAGGATCCAGAGATATATTTGTCCTTCAGGAAATGCTGTTGCATGGTAACAGCCATGATGGAAAGATGGCACTGCACAGCTACACTACCATGAAATAGAAAGCAAAGGGGAATACATGGAGACAAGAAAAACATAAATCTCCTTTGTACCCTTCCCCATTCCTCCCTCTCTTTGCAGAGGGTGCAGTCATACCTTCCTGTGCACTCCTGGAGAGTACAGCCCCCTGACTGACTTGTGCTATCCTCAACCTTTTCCATATTGCTCTGGAGGAGTCAGCACAGAGCAGTGCTTTAAACATCCCCTAAACAGCTCCACATCTCCTTCTGCCTTCCAAGCAAGCTGTCATTTACCTTCTGTCACACAGCCATCAGTTGTATTAAATCTACTTTCTTAGTTGCTGCATTTAACATTCCAGGGTCCTTTTGTGTATCTGGATTGATGTAACATACCACAGTCCTTTTGTGTATCTGGATTGATGTACTCCAAAGTGGAAGTTAAGTGTTTGGGGCTGTAACCTGTAAGGCAGAACAAGCTAATACTCTTTTCTTTCTGCACAAGATGTAAAGATAGTGTCTCAGAAATACCTGAGCCTGGGGAATCAAAAGCCCAGCTGAGACAGGCTGCAGCCTCACTCGAGCATCAGGAGAATCAACAGCATTGCATTTTCGGCATGAGATTCCCCCGAGGGACCAAATCCTGTAGGTGTACTCAGAGCATGTAAAACATACCACAACAAGGGCACAGCTCTCACAAAACAGCATGGCAGCTGTCATGTTTCCTGAAAAACATGGCTAGAAGACTGCATGATACTTGTTTCCGACCCTTTCTCTTCATCCTTAATACCAGTGGGATGTCTGGATGCTTTTCCATTCTTTTCTGGAATGTTTGCTCTCTTAGATCTCTTACCACAGTCTGTGCTAACACATGGGTTGCTGACAAGCTTTGCACATGGGAATACACTTTCAGAGCCCTTCCTTGAAACTGCTTCACTTTCCAGAAAGTAGTTTAAAGATTCTGAAACAAAATGAAAGAGCAAAGGGAAGAAAGACTGGGTAAGGAACACTGGGAGTGGGGTGAGGAGATCAATTGTTGTTCTTAGGGCAGTGACTGATTTTTGGGGAAGGCTCTGAGAACATCTGCTGGCTTACATATCGTGAGTGAAGACTGCAGGAAAGTAGCATTCTGCTGGAGCTCTGTTCTGCACTCCAGAGAACTCTAGAGCTAAAAGTACTTTTTTTGTTGTTCATTTTAGTTCTTGGGCAAATATGAAATTGAACCCATCAGGATCATTGTACATGATATCTCTTTGGTTACCAGCAGGATTTAGTCAGTGATATTGACAATAGATATGGAGATAGTAGCTGCAAATAACAATTATTTGTATGAATCCCCCTAAGTCCTGTTACAAAATTAATATCTTCATCTAAGCCTTAAAAGTTTTCCATGTGCATAAACAAGACTTGATTCACTAAAATACTTTTATGTTGTTTAAAGTGATGAGCTTTAATGATAAATAAAAGTACCAATAAAAGACAATTTTAATATGTCTTTAGACATGTGTACTATAGCACAATATTTGCATTTCCTTTCACAGTGCACAAATCACTTTACATTTCTAGTGATTCCTCTAATTTATGAAACGCATAATTTGGTACTTTGCATTGAAGAATGAGCATTGTGAACTTTATGTAAGTAAAAGGTACACATATAACTATTGTCTCAAAAGTTAAATCTGCCTTGTAACCACACTTCATATATTGTTAGTCCTCTTTATGCAGAATACTATAGGAAATGTTGATTTTTTTTTTCTGCAATTTTTTTCTTTTCACAGGGAAATGCCATTTAATGAATGTAAAGCTGCTTTTGCGAAAAAATGTTAGTACTGATCAAATGGGAGTAGTGAGGGTTTCTCACATTCAAGATGAAAGTTTTGCTCATAATGTGAGAGAAGCAGAGACAGAACTGAGCAAGTATTTGGGATAGTGACATTATACTTCCCAGGCTAAGAGGTTTCTAGTACAGAACTAGCTGAATTCTTCTTTTGTGGCCTGTACACCTTAGTAAATATTGATTATCTGGACTAATTCCAAAGAATAATTAATATGCACAGATACAAGAGTTGGCAAAAAATAAAAAAAAATAAAAAAGACAAATTCGTCATTCTGATTCAAAATTGGAACTGAACCCCAATTTCATATATGTCAGTGGTTTTCATAATGTATAAAGTTGCTATGAAAATTTTTTCCTCTCCCTTAATTTGACATTTTGGGTTGGTACCTTTAAGCCAAAGAAGTATTTTTTTAAAATTTTTATTATTTTGTAGCTTAAATGCTAGTATGTTTATGAAGGTTAAGCATTGACTTTTCTCCCAATGAGACAGCAAATGGAATGAAGAAAGGTTTTCCATCTCACTAACAAACATTTTATACCTCTGTTACTGTAGAGTAGTCAATACACCTCTCCATTCTCTCAATATTTAAGAAAAAGTGTAAGAAATTTCCAGTATTTGTGTTACAAGAAAAAAATAATCTGAAATTTTGTGTAATTTAATAGAATGGGAGAGCTATTGCCCTCTTGTCTATCTGCCTCTATTTTTTGCCTTTCTTTATATCCACGTATTTATTTAAGATCTATTCTGTTTTCTGCTGCTACAATTCTAGCACTACTTGCTATATACTTCAATTAGGAAATGACAACTAGCGAGTTAACTTTTTTAGCTCAGCATATGTGGGTATGTACAAACTCATGCATAAACATAAACCAAACTACCCAGTGGAAGAAGAGAAGGCTGATACCCTTTTTAGAGCGTAAGCGAAAAATAGCAACCAATGAGAACTGAAGACTGCATGATCCTAATTGCTGAGAGAATGACTTATTTGTCCATGCCACCCAAGAAGGAAGAAAGCTGAGGAGTGGGCAGATATCTGAGTAACAAAAGATAACTTTTCAGTACATCAGCTCTGAGAGTTTAATGCGCTGGTATTAAAGCACGAGTGTGTGGAGGCGTGTGCAGTGACAGGCAGAGAGCTGTGTCTGTTATGCAAGTGGAATGAAGCCAGGCAGAGAAGATGGGGATTATTTTCTTTCACCGTTGATTTCAAACTCTCAGTTTACAAGCGCTCTTATAAAAGCAAACTTTCAATTCAGTTTACAGCCCCTGCTTACAAAGTAATAGAAGGATATATTAAATGACCTTGCTAATTGTGTTCTTTTTGAAGTTGTAAAGGGTGCTTTTGCCTCACTCACCTTCATCCTGACTTCCACAACAAGGATATCCTTCCTACTTTGTCATTTTGATTGCTTTAGTCGTGAGAACTTTTACATCTCTTTCCCTTTTTAGCATATCAGGTACTGTGTTTTGATTCTACTTTCAAGACTCTTTAAGACACTTTCTTCTCTTCCTATAAACTTGTATTCCAGCTCTGAGAAATCACTTTTAGTCACTAATTGGTAAATTATACAAGTTGCCATTGCTTCCCTTCTAAGCCTCTGGACTCCTACTTTCCTGCTATTTCTCATGATGGCCTGCAAGTGTGCCAGGTTATCTTCATAAACATCAGAGAATTCCACAGAAGTCTCCATTGCCATGTTCTCTACAAAAAGCTCAACATATGTTTGCTACGCCATGTGAGTAGCCATGTAACTGTGCAATTCATTCAACTGTATTTTAGTGATGAAAGGATTTGTTAGAGACCTGTGCTACAGTGGCTTTTGGCTTTGATCAGGCATCACCTGGCTTCTCAAGCCTTTTCCACTGTAGCTTTGACACATTTTTGCTTTTCTTTGACTCCTTAGGTTGCCCATCTTCCCATTTCTGTTGCTCCCTAGAATAAAAAAAAAAATTAAAAGGATTAATTCAAACAATCAAACATCAGCTTGTTATACACATCTTTGCAACATGCAAAAGCCTGTTCTTGCCAGAAGCGAGGAAAAGTATTCAGTACTTCAAGGTCAAATGTTGCAGAAGAAATGTCAAAGACTTTTGAAAAGGTTTGAAAGAGGTGCAATTCATTAAGCTTCTCAAGGAGAAGATTGTAGAGGAGAGAATAACCTTTCTGACTACCAAATTACAAAGAGAAATAGGCCAACAAGAATTAGGTGCAATAGGAACATAGTAAAAATGACAAGTATCTTAAACAATATATTGTTGTTAAATCAAAACCCAGGATGAAAACAGCTGTTCTGAGAATAATATGTTGGGCTACAAGCTACAAAAGGATTATGGAGGACAAAGCAGTGCCTACAACTGTAATACCTTCAGCAGCAGCTATTTCTCATTTCCTTTCCTCTGCTCTCCAGTAGTGTTGACAACAGGAATAACACCTTCAGGAACTTCCCACCAGTTTGGGATTCAATTGGTAACAGACAGATCATCTCAAAGAATGAATAATGTTGATACCTTCTTCATATGCTGTTTAAAACAGGCATCTTAGGTTATTGGGAAAATCTTTCAATCATGACTAGTAGAAGTCATAGCAATAGTTCTAAAAGTATAGTGCAGGCAGACATCAAACATAAAAGGAAAATTAACAGGTTTATTAGCAGCATTCCCAAAAGGGAAAAATAGAGGTAGAAGACAAGGTAGTAAGTTTTTATTTACATGAAAACTTCATTGTTTTCATTTTTCTTGCAGTGTGCATAACTAGACACACATTTCAGCCTGGAAAAAAAAAAACAACTAAAAAACCCCCAAACAATGACACCTTTATTAGTCCCAGCTTGGAATAATTATTTAGGAATTCTAAAGATAACAATTGTCTATCCATTTTTGCTAAAGGGATACAATTCTTTTTGAGTAACGGTATAAAGGTAAATTTAGAACAGGTGCTTGAAATTTGTTCATATTTTGAAGTTTCTTCCTTTTATGTTACACGTGGGAAAAGTGTTAAAAAATATTGTGACTGTAAGCTTGAGTGTTTTTTTAGTAAATATATTGATGGATCTTTTAAGAAACATTATGTGACCCTATAAACCTTCCCTCATGCAATGTTAGACTAAAAATGCCACAAAAACCATCTATGATAAAACCTCATGAATGTTTCAGGACATCACAAGAACTCACAAGAACTCATGCACCTGGCTTTTTTTTTTTTTTCCACAGATCAACAGGTTTTATATACTATATATGTGATATATTTATGTATATTTATTTTTTGTATAATATAAAATATATTAGTGTATATCACAGTTTATAAACCATATATAATGCATATAAAATATAAATGCATACAAATGTATGCTTTATCTTCATATAAACAGCTCTAGTCTCGATGTAGGAACTTTCAAAACTATAGCTTTTGGTTAAAAATAAGAAGAGGGGAATAAAAGCCAGAGGGATGGGAAAGAAGCTGAGACATGACATTTTTTTATCTTTGGAGTATGAGGCTCTTTTTGTCCTGAGGTTAATTTTTCACACCTGTGTTCAATTCATTCAGAGCATGAGATGCTTCAATTTATAACAAACTCAGAGATGACAACTTGCAGCTGTTCTTTTAGATAGGCAGTGACATAAAAAGTAGAGGCCTTGGAAATGTGAAAAATTTGAATGTTTCTTGATTTTATACTCGTAGGTGTTCAGAACTGTTATCTAATTATTAATTTGGATGACAATCCCTTAGTAGTACATGAATATGATGAAAAAGAAAAATATCTTTTCCCTCCAATCAGAGCTAACTCTGTTTTGTCTGTAGTACTTAAATAGGTTTCTTTGGATGAGAATTTCTGTAAGTGTTTGTGGAAAAAAATTAGAAAGTAGGTTCAGCTTTTCCTTTTTTTTTCTTTTTCCATTTCAAGTAATAAAGGCCTTTTTCTTTTTTTTTATATTTTCAAATTTTATGTAAAACTTCCTCAAACTGATATGTTTATTTTTGTTGCTAAATACTCTTTTTGCTTCCTAAAGTTTTTATCACTTCATAATTGTCAAAGCCTGTCAGAAAAGAGTTTATATGGTGGTTCCCCCCCTTTTCTTATTTTTGGGTGTTAAAAGTGGTTTTCGATTCATAATGAACAAATGTGTTAAAAGTTCTGTCAACTTTTCTGACAGATGTGAAAATCTGAGTGATTTCTGGCATGGATGTATTTTTCCCCACTGAAAGGATTAATTTACTCATTCTCCCTCCCTTAAGGAGCAAGCTGATATGAGAGACAGGAGAAGCAGAAAACCTACCAGAAATTAAGAAATGTGTAAATATATACTATTCTTCACTCAAGTGTTGAAAGAAGAAAATGCAAATAGACTAACTGCTGACATTGCCAATCTAACTGAGCATTTATAAAACTCATTGAGTTTTGGTATAATGCAAAGACCTTTTAGTGAAGTTAACTCTTTGGAAACAGATTCAGCTGCTTTTAGGCTCTGTACTGAGAAATGTTGAATATTGTGAAGATCTTTACCTCTGTGCAATTTAAAAACATTATTATGAAATATCTGGCAATATTCTAAGCCCACTTTAAAAGAAGGTGTAACAGAGAGTCTGAAATCAACCATCTGAGAAAAGGGTTGTTTAACAGTTCTTCAAGCAGAGGAAAAGCAATGATCCAGAAAGACTTTGAGAAGCTATCAAGGGGTTTTCTATGGACAGGACAGATATTAAAAGAGATATCTACTTGATATTCTTATGAAATATTGCAAGCCAAAACTACGTTTGCCTATGTAATTCAAATTTCTGATTCATATGAATTTTGGATGCTGTTTTTCAGTGGTAATCTTATTCTTCCAGGATCACCTTCCCTCTGCAAAATCCTCGGTTCACTTAGCGAGCTGGCTGGACAATCTTGGCTAAATTTTATGTTTTATTTGCTTTCTGGTTTAGCCCATGGTGCCCATGCAACAGTCACTATGCAAGTAGGGTTTTGGTTAAAATTTTCTGTGTTTAGGTAAAAAAAAAAAAAAAAAAAAAAAAAAAAAAAAGAGGGCAAGGAAAACAAAGATTTACAATTTGAGCAATAATAACTATTTTCTTACTGTGCTCATTGTGTTTTGGCACATTCAGGAATGAGCAGCTTCCTTGGAGAGCTTGGAGAGACAGAAAAATTTCTGCAGGATTTCAAAGAATAATTTCGCTCCCTTTTACTTTAAATGTTTCTTTCTCGCATTCTGAGATAATTGTCATGTCATTGAGAACAGAGTACAGGAAAAGGGGCACCTCCATTACGATTTATTGCCACTTGCGTCTTTTCATCTCTACAAGTCTCTCATTGCCTGTAGTTACCTTCAGATTCTATTTTTAGCCCGTTCATGTTGATAAATTGGAAAAAAAAGTCTAATACTAAAAACACTGGATTCCAAGTAGCATAGAGCAATGATGGTAGATTTGCTGGGGAGCTGCACTTAATGACAATTCTGTACACATTTCAGGAATTTTGCTTTAAACCAGATGCAGTCAATGACTTTGCACTGAGAGACTATTAGCATTTGGAGGATATTTTATGTAATCCTGGAGCACACCTTCAAATTTATTTTTGTCTGAAAGCAATCCAGTTTGTTTGCTCCTAGACCTCTCCACAGAGTGACGTAAGGCACAGGACATGGGCAATGGAGAAATGTCCTTCAGAAACATTTTCTTGTGTGGGTGGATGCAGTGCAAACTACACTCTTCCTTTCTACAGCTTTAAACTATAGTGCCTGTTTCTCCAGTATGGAAACACTTCCCATTGAGTTTCTGCAGAAAAATAAATGAGCAGACAGTGAATTATTTAACACATTCAAAAGGAGTTGGTTTCTTTCCTGAGAAACTGACAAACTGGTTTGAATTATGTTTTCCAAAAATCCACAGTCTGAAGCTGACACTGGCATAAGCAGTTTCAGTCCATATGGTTGATTTTGGTGAAATTAATTATGGATGAATTGGTGTAATACTCGAATGCTGAGCTGTCTTGCAGACACTTGTCTGTATCTCTGCTGGATAAAGTACCAGGGAAAGGTCATTTTTTGGAATTGGATAGTCTAGAGTCCATATAATGTGGTCTGTACTGAAATTGCTTCAGGTATGATTGTCCACAAAATAATAAATAACAAAACATATCAGAAATAATTTTATTAGAATCATACAATCAGGTTAGAAGTTAAGGTTGGAAAAGACTTCTTAGATAATTAAGTTCAGCCCTTAGCCCAGCACCACCCTGTTCAGCACTAAACCATGTACACAAGTGCATAGGTCTTTAGAACATTCATTGTTCATTCTTGAAAATAAAGTAGCCTTAGTTCTAGGCAATATCAGTGTACATGTTTTTCAACAGCACAAAGGACACTGTACAGCACCAGAGATGGCAATATCAGAAAAAAATGAACAGATTTTGGAGATAAAAATAATTCCTCAGGCCACATGGACTGATGTATAAATAACAGGTATGGGGGGGACAGTACAGCCACAATTGAAACTTTATGGTTCTATAAATAAAGTGGATCTCATCCAATAGCCCAGCATCATTCACAAATACTGCATGCATAGAACATTTAAGAAAAAGTTTATTAAAATGGTAGTGACTTACAATGATGTACCTCCCAGAACTGTGAATTTCTGTATACTGCAGTGCAATAGGAGAGAGACTGGCTGGCTATCAAGCATGTGAGGGGTTTAGCACTTCAGTGGAATACCCTGAGGTTGTAACTGTATGAGAGCAAGAACTTAAAAGCAGAGGTATTTGCTAATTTATCCTATGCCCATTTTGAAACATTGATTAGTAGAATTAATCTGCCTTTGCGATTGGAGTCTATGGGAAATTATTGTTTTGATGGCCAAAGGTCTAACAGTAGAAAAATAAAAGTACCAAAAGCCTTGTAGAATACATATTTATGCGAAGTGAAAATGTTTTAATTAACAATTAAGTATATTGTCTTTGAAATATAAACATCCATTCATTATTCATATGAACATATAAATTCAGATACACTTACTCATTTGCATTTCTGGAGTATCTTCCATGTGGGGATTTCAGTGCTTCACTATAGTTTAACAATAAATCATTAATGTGAGTAACAGTATGTTATTCATGTGCTTATTTCAGCAATGCCTAGAGATATCTTGTTATCAGTCAAGGCATGCCCTTGTTTCATCAAAGGAGGCAAACCACTTTAGCCCTATGTCATCCATAACATCAGTTGCCAAAGTTATGTTAAATTCTTGGCTCACCACTTGTGAAACAGCAGTTGAGGTACTTCATAGAGAAACTATCAGGGGAGAAAGCAGGACAACCCTTGTATTAGAAAAAAAAAATAATGCTATTTTAACTTCCTTGTCTAAAACACGATCACAAACAATTTCTTCTACTAAGTGAAATGGACCTTGAAGCTTGGATCCTGAACCAAAGATTTTTCATGTCTCTATGACAATTCATATTACTCCTAAAGGAAATCTTCACCATCATCAGTATCATGGTGGAGTTTTTTCTTCAAGGTATCATTTCCAGTAGGCCCTGTTGATATCACTCTAGAAAGCCTAAAGTTAGGCTGCTCTGAATCTTGTTTTAAAATGCAAAACCCTCTCTAAGCAAAGTGTCATAATCTCTTCAGCTCAACTTCTTTCAGCAGTGTTACCAATGGATTTTTTCTGCATTTAATTTTTGCCTGAACACACATTTTCTCTTCAGAAGGCAAGACAAAAAATGCAAATGTGTTATGTTTTTATTTGTATCGTCAGGAAAGGATAACAGACACATGAAGGCCATCTCTGGCGCTCAAGTTTTTGTTCAGGGTTACTGTTGCTTTAGTGTAACTCTGAAACTAAACAAGGAAACAGACTTTGCATTTTGAATACAATTAATTTACATTTAAATACTCCATTTATCAAAATATTTTTGCTTGCAAAAATTCATTTTCTGTACTGAGTATTGCAAATCTGACTTACTGTATCTCTCAGATAATATATGATTATTTATTTTAGAAGATACTTGTCTACAATTTAAGTTTTGAAAAGCTATTGTCATTGATCCCTTTGGCAAGAAGAAAAAATGCATATTTTTATGTTGCTGCACATTCAACATATGTCCACAACGCTACAGAAAGGTGAGAACAATTGGATACATAAAAACATTTTCCAATTTCAAACATTAACATATGTTAGGCACGTAAAATGTGTATTTTCTTTGATCTAACCAGAGACTCAACACCATAACACTCATACCTTAGTAGCTGTGGGCCTTTCTTGGTAGTCTGACTGTCCTGACTGCTTAATGAACCACACCAAAATTTTGATTTCTAACTTTTAGTCTTTATTTTGCATTCATGATGCAGTAAAATACTTGAAAAAATGCCAGTTTTGAAAAGATGGGGCTTGGCACATGATTTCTTGTTGACTTTTAATGAAACTACACTTAAAAGGATGGATGTCTTCTCTAGGGTCCAGTAGTATTGATCTCTTGTTCACTCACATGTGGCTGGGGCCCACAGTAAACTAGTGAGATGGAAGAGGTGAGGCATTTTGAGTAAAGAGTGATTTCTGGAATTAGACCTTTAAAAAGTGATTTAAAAAAACCACACATTGCAAGATTTGCAATTTATCAGACTTCGTTTGTTTTATCTTCATTGGTTTAAGACAAACTGGGGAAATGATAGCTCTCAAAATAGAAGATGTGGCCCATGCTCTTATAATTTATCAGTTTTGTTTGATAAGGGAGTATAAGTTTGCACAACATATTAATCCTGGGGACAAACTCAAAGGAATTAGTGACCTAGAGCCCATTTTCCCTTCCAGCTGAAGTGATGTGTCTTCTCTGTGTCATCTACTGCTACTGCTAAATGGAAGACTGGTAGATGGGTTTACAGTGGGTTTTAAACATGACAAATCTAATAACTTCAAGGAATCTAAGAATTTTTACAACCTAAGAATCTGCACTTGTAGGAGGAAATATGGAGCTGTAAGCTACCTCTTAAATCAGTCCAGTGGATGTGGAGAGACATGTGATGGGTTCTGTACAGAACCAATGGATCTCTCCAACTGATTTATGGCCTTTAAACATTAGGGCTTCTTTGGGTTTTACTTTGCTTCTTTCTTCTCTTTCTTTTCTTCTCCCTTCCTTTTATTTTGTCAAGTATTTAATGTATCAGCATCACTCATAAATACAGTGTGATGAATGAAGGAGAATTCCTCCCCCCAGTTTATCTACCAAAGTGTTGGAAAATGGGTGAACTTCTGTAAAAAGTGCAAGAACTTCTCTTTAGAGTATAACATACATTCAACTTAGAAGAGGTTATATTGCCCAAAACTGCCTAATGCTCTCTGTTCTTATCAGTGATATTTCATTGTTAAACTTATCTGCAGACTCAGTCTGAAATAACTGAGTGGAACAATGTGAAGACTTCAGTTTCTAATATTTTTTCTTAAACTAAATATCCCCCTCACACCCACCTTTTTTTTTCTTTTTTTTTTCTTCTTTTTCCCCTCTATTATTCCTCCTCAAATTATGTTTACAGGGTCTAAATGTCCAGAAATCAGTTTGGCATCTTCTAACATTTCAAATAACAGTTTCAAGACCTATTCTGATAGTAATATAAAGTTAATATAAATGTGATGATTTCAGTTTCTCAGTTCCTATATTTATTGAAATTCTGGAATACATATCACAGATTAAATGTTAAAATCAGATTTTGAAATGTTATATACCCTAGTGAGACTTAATAAATCTAATATAACATTTTTACTCACACTTCCATTTTCTATATTACTCTGACTTCAACTTTTAGGAAATGATTTGAGAGGATATTAGTCACCTGCACAGCAAAACTTGCAGGGAATGTATGAAGAGAAAGGGCTAGACATGTCTGATATCTGGTGCAGTAATAAAGAAGATAAAACAAAGTCAGTCCATGAAGAAATTACATGTTGATTTTGTTAAGTTTATTGGAGAACATGGCTAAAATATTTTGGATTCATTTATCATATATTTTGCTTTAATTTTTAGAATTTAGCTAAGACATTAAATGTGAATTTTGGTTAAGGAAGCCTCTGATCAAGAACTAGAATAAATGCTCATACCTTATATCATTAAACATAAAAACCAATTATAATTGGTAATGAAAACATCAAGTAAATTATGTAAATCATTATATGTATTTCATAAAACCAATTTGCAACTAAGTGCACATATTTAGATTTTTTTCTTCCTTAAGGGATAGATTTAGACTACTTTACCCTAAAAATCTGTTTATTATAATAGGAAACACTTCTGGTTTACCTCTTCAATAAAAAGTAGAATCTGAAACATGTAAAAGTTCAGACAAATGAACAAATGCTTGCATTATGAATAAATTATTTTCTAGTTGGTGCTTCCCCACAGGGACTTAACATGCCAGAATTATTCATTTTATCGTAGCACATTTGATGTATTTACCCCAAATTTTGTGAATACAGAAAAAAATTCTCTGATTACGGATGCCCCAGTATAGCAAATAAAAACTAATTAAAATGTCCTAGAAGTTTGTTTGAATCAATTCTGGACAAAGTACTGTCTTGCCAATGTAGTATCATCCTCAAACTATTATGAAGGCTTTATGCAAGTATTTGTCAAACATACTCAAGGTTGTCTTGGACAGATAACTTGTCAAATAGTATTTATTTTGGGTTTGTTTCTGAGTTCATGATTTAGCTGCATGTTTAGATATGATAAGTATTATGGACGTCTCCTTAACTATTTATTTTTTATTCTGTTTGTCTACTTAATACTTCCCATTTAGTTTCTTTTGAAGCAGAAGTATTTACATATATATCAGAGGAGGGGGAAATCACTACTATTTATTCATGATGATGATGCCCCCAGTGTCTGGTTTTGAAGTTGATATGCATTGTTAAGAATGTGACATGTGTTCTGTACATGAAATTCAATCTGTCTGCCATGTCCCAGTCCTAATTTTCATAAGCTTTCATATGTTACTGAGCTCTGCAAGTCCTTTACTTATTGAAAACTAACTTAATAGTGAATACCCTTTTTACTGATCAGTACTGTTTTACCAGGCCTAAACTTTGACCTGGCATGTTTAATAAAGACTGGTTGAGGATTGGTGGTTTCCTGACAGCAGTTGATGCTTGTCCTCCTAATTACTCCTTTTGACATGCCTTTGAGTAGACAGTCCCCCTGGCACATGGGCTACATCAGTTTGTAGGATGTCCCTGTTCTACCTGGCTATCTAAAAATTCATACTCATCAGCTCAACCTCTAGGAGAAATATATTTTGTTATTGCAGATCAGACTTCTTCAAAGTGAAACAAAATGGCAAGAATCAATACTGGCACTATTAAAAAGTAATCAAGTTGTCATTCCCTAACAGTTCTCAGACAGCTTGTGCGAGACAGCATATTCTATGCATTATTTAGAACAGAGAATTCTATTGGCAATTTAGCATTGCCATCAGTCTTCTGTGCCATTTGTTGGATACTGTTGTCATTTTTGAGAGCATTTTTTATAAAATACTTTAGACATGGTCACAAATACAGACTTTTGGAATCCACTGTGTAGGTGTGGATTTTCTCCTAAAGTAATTTATTCAGAATACTTAATATGATTAATTTTATCAAACAGCTTAGTTTGTTTATTGTTCCTTTTCTTTTCCTTCTCTTACTTTGTGATCCTACAGTTTTTGTTTATTGTTTTTTGGGGGTTTTTTTGTTTTTTTTCAGTTATCAGATAAAGGTCAAATGTGTAACATGTTCAAGGTTTTAAAGTCTCAAGTAAACTCAGGGATTGGAGATTTGCTATTATAATGTCTTTAAATATTGCATAATTATACATTATAAAAAGAAACAAAGTTGGCACTTCTGTTTATGTTGCTGTTCTAGTTCAGCAGGAGGGACCAGCTAACCCTGTGTGGGGGTGATCAAAGCTGTGTATTCTACCCCCTCTATTCATTCCCCAAGGTCAATGGGCCATTAGCAGCAGCTGCCCAGGGAGCCATTATCACCTTCACACCCAGCCTGAGGGGGGCGGAGCTGCTAATGGGCCATCAACAGCTCAACACCCCCTGGCTCCCAGAGTTAATCACCCATTGTGTGAGTCCCCGCCCAGGGGGAGGGACTGAGTGCTCCCTGAGGGTACATAAGTGGTGGGTAAGAAGACCTTGGGAACTTCTCGTGGGATCCAGAGCAGCAGCAGGACCTTGACAGGAGGAGATCCCCGCTCTCGCCCAGACCACAGCCCTCGCCTGCACCAACAGGTTTTTCTTTTCCTTTTGCTCTGGACTTGAGGGAACCACAGGGGTCTCAGCACAAGGGCAAACAAACCCCCTTGGGTTTGTGCCCCAGGACACTGGGTTATACTGCTGGGGTTTTGTGAGTTGAAAGCAATTTCCCTTGTGTGTCAGTGTTGTTATTGTAATATTATTATTAAATTTTAGCTCTGACTTATAATCTCTCTCGTGGTGAGTTCATTTCCCCTGCTGGTTCACCTTTAAACCAGCACAGTTGCACAGATCAAATGTAGCTCCCTTCATTTCCTCATAGCTGTGCTTCTGAGATCTCTCATTTCTGTAATTTTTTACAGTCATAATTATAACTCTAGAAGCCTCAAGCACATCAGAGGGTGTGTTTTTAAGTGTCTTCATCATTTAAGAACTCAAACTCTATTCTGAACTTCCTGAAGCATTTGTTCTAGCAAACACGGACTTTACAGTAATTATAGATAACTATGGAAGAGTTTCCTTGGATTCTGAAGGAGTTTAATAAATATCTGCCTACCAGATTTGCTGTTTCAGGGCTGTTTGTTTTTAACTTCTTTTTATCTCTCAACCAAAATATCACCCACGCCTATTGTACTTATCCTCTGCTCACCTTGATTATGAATAATTTAGGTGTTGAAATATCATTCTTCTTTAATTCATGGCTTTGTATTTGACAGAAAAACATGCAACAGAAGATGTAAACTGATAATATAAAAATGTCCTCGAGAAATGAGAGGAGAAAAGACCATGCTATTTTTTTATTATCACAACTTCTGTTTTTCTTTGTCATCAAGGATTTCAGTATTCTCTTTATCACCTCTTTCTGCATCTTGTTTACTTATTGAGGAAAAATCTCTTTAACTTCCTTTCAACACAATAAGTATGTTCTATTTACTTCTGCCTTTTCCATCACTTAATTATGTATTATTTCACTTAGTCTTGCCAGCTTCCTTTATTTTTGTCTCCTCTCCATGTAGCATTCGTTGATGTCTATAATTCAAAGCTCACTCTGGATCTTTCCTGTGTTAGTTTATATTCTGTTCTGTAAAAATTTCTCTTACTGAGCAGTGGATACCTCACATTTTCCCAGGAGGACTCAACCACCGCAAAATTAAAGTTGGAGTTTTCTGAAAACATTGAACTAAATTATCTATACAGCATCAGACCTTTCTCTTATTTCATATGAGAAAGGTATGAATACTTTCCAGATGCACCTGAACAGTTGAACGTTGGATCCTTGTTTTTCTAAGAGAGTTTCTGAATTAATGGCTTCAGTGGTAGACATTCTTACTTAGGTAAATGCTACGTAGTTTGCAGGTATAGGAGAGTTCTGAGGGAGTGTTGGAAGTCATCAGTTTCTTTTAAATCAATATTCAGGAAATTTTTGTTTTCATGTCTTTATTCCTTATTTGCTATCCACACAAAACCTTTCCTCTCTTAGCACCAGCCCAGCTGCCAGTTTTTCATTATTACAGAAGCCTCAACCCTCTGAACACGGTGGGTTAGCTTCATTCTCTGTTCATGACTATGACCTTCTCTGAGATATTTTCATCTCTTTCATGCCCTTCCCACAGATATGGATGGAAATCTCGTCTGTATCTATTAGCAGGATGAATGGAATTGTTCTTCAGTTGTACCCAAGCACTTCTATATTAGATCAAATTGCCTCGTGATTATCCAGAATGTATTTCATTTTTTCCCCTCTTTCACTAGAATTACAGATAGTTCAGACACTGATAGAAGTTCTACTGAAGCTGCTAATTTTTTTCTATAGTTATTGCTTGTTGATATGTAGGTTAATGAATAACACATTAATTTTTGGGGGGGGTGAGTTTTTGGCATTCAATTTAAAAAATGTCAGCATGGATTTAGATGGGAATTCATTACATGAGCTATCTTTCAGAAGTTTGAGAGCAGTTTGACTTAAAAACAGGTGTTCATGTTTTACATTTTTTGTATACTAGTTTTTCTAAGAATAGGTACCTTTTGAAGGCTGCTCCTCATGGAAATGCAATGCCAACATTAAATGTACATTAAAAATATTCTTTTGTTCAAATATTAAGTTTTTTATAATTGTTTACAAGAGGTGGAGCATTAACAGGTCTGGGAATCCAAAGTCAGGTAATTTTGTCTGCTCCAACGTTATAGTAAGGTTACTGGAAAAATGAATGATCCACGCAGGAAGCTCATTTTTAAAATGAGTATTTAATTATTTTAATTTCCAATGTGAGAGTATGCCTATGATAGTAGCTTTTAAGAAAAGAAATTTGCTCATTTGATGTGCATGACAAAAGATAGCAGAGGGCTTCAGTAGTCTAGTATTTTAAAGGATTTTGTGCAGAAAGCCCAACAAAAAATCGTTTGTCATTGTGCCTACTGTAGTTTTCCTTTCCACTCAGTGGAAACAAGAGGGAGAAGAGAAGCATGAAACTGCCTCTAGCTCTGAGGTATGGAATTAATGGAGAGTTTATACCTGGTCTGTTCCTGTGCAGTCAGTTCTTTACAGCAGCTAAAATCAGTATATAAGAACAGACTAGCAGTTTCTGTCAATGAACCATGATTCTTGTTGAGCCTGGGAGTTATTATAAGCATGTTTTAAGAGTAGTGTATCTAAAACCAAAATTTCTGCATTCATATTAACTAAAAACCCCACCTCTTATTTATATTAAGTACTCTTTTCTCTATGTTAATTCTGTTGGGGGAGGGGGGGTGTTTGTTTTGTTTGTTGGTTTGTTGTTGTTGTTTGGTTTTTTTTCCTTCTGTGGAGATTTCCTCAAGTTCCACTTTGCTGAACCAGGTATAACTTATATAGTAATATATACAATTGTACAATCCAGGAGCTCATGTTGTTTCCTACAGGCCTGTTGCTTATGAAGTGCTGGCAGCACTTTCTTTGCCATGGCAAGCAAACGGAAAAAGAAATTGGAATTTTAAAGTTTTACAGAGTTTAATACTGATTTTTTTTATTTCTTTTTATATTTCTTTTAATAAACATTAAATACCATGAAGGTTCTTTTGTTTTAGTGAACCAAAGAAGGAAGCAATGACATGATTATGAATTCTTTTATAAATAAATAGCTAGATAACAAAGAGAATAAGAAAAATGTTTGGGTTTTCTTAAACAGTAACTCAGCAGAGGAAATATATATTTACTCTTTTTAATTTTACTTTAAGAGAAAAGCAGAGTTAGATGTGTGACATCACATTTGCCCTAGTATGAGATACTAAAGTATGCATCCATTTATATTCCATATTTTATAGGGAAAAAAAAATTAAAAGCTGGTTTAACTGGTAGACAGCTGAAGATTTCTGACGTCCTTTTGTTTTTTGGTTTTTGTTTTTTTTCTACCACTTTTAAGTGATTGGGGGATGTAAATGATATGACATAGAACAGCACCCTTTTAGCATAATATTAGTGGATTTTTCAAATTACTTTTGTAGGGTTTTACAGAATGGTGTATGTATCCTCATGGATTCAAGTCATGGACACGTGACTGGTATTTAGGTAAGAGATTTGTCTTTTAAGATGAAGGAAATGAAGTCCTCAAAATTAACAGGATTTTTGTTATTGTCCTTGTAGGAGTTGCCTTTCATGGCATGTATGAAAACTCCCCTTAGGCTAATCACACAGAAATGCTTAAAAATAGCATACTTGAACTAAAATTATAGTATCATGATTTCTTTCATAGTTTCCCTTTTGGGGAAGGACAGAGGGGGAAGAAAGGGCAATAGGCCCACAGAGGAAAAAAGATCACTGTTAGGAAAAAGGCTGACATATTCCTGGTTTTTGTTTGCCTTTTTTATTCTAATGTACTACAGTCCAGTACTAATGTTATTGAATAACAACAAGGACACATTATCATCCACCTTCTACTTTTTATTTAACTGAACTTATGTTCAAAGGCAAATAATTTGCTCACAGAAGTACTATCTCTTCACATTTATTCCAGGCCAAGTAAATCTGCCCTATACATTCTTTAACAGCCATCTTTTAAAAATTATGCCACTGCATCCCTCACCCCAAAATATCACCACAACTCCCTGCCCTCCCCAAACCCTATTAATATTCAATCAACCACACAGAGAAGGATTCCAATTTCGGTGTCTCCTGATATGAGAAGCCTTAGGTGGGATTAGAAGAAGCTTATTGGCTAAAGATACCAAGTTTGTCATACACAGAGTTTACTATTTTGGAGAAAAGCAGACTAAGGAGTGACCTTCATGCTCTTTCCTGAGGAGTGGGAGTGGAGAGAGAGGGGCTGGTCTCTTCTCCCTGGAATCCAGTGACAGGATGTGTGAGAATAGTTCAAAGTTGCTCCAGGGGAGGTTCAGATTGGACAAGAGGAAACATTTCTCTATTAAGAGAGTGGTCAAACATTGGAACAGGTTTCCTGGAGAAAGAGGTGGTCAATGGCCCAAGCCCGTCAGTGTTTGCAGTGTTTGTTTTCCTGATATGACAATTATGCCAGTGAATCTGTTAAACAGAAAAATTGAACATTTTGAAACAAAATGAGACTGCATCTAAAGCTCCTCTAATTTGAAATTTGTTGCATATGAGATATTTTCTGGTCACAGGAAAATAACATGGATGAAGAAATTATCAACTGAGAACAAGTAGCAAGCCTTAGTTAAGAGGGTGCCCCTTTAATGCTAATGTTTACTTGAAAGAAAAGTAATTTATTGGTTGGAAATTTGGTGTAGGGTTCTTATAATATGTTCACTGTTATTGTTTTCTCAAAACACAGTTTTGCACACCAGTGGTCTTTTCATCCCATAGCCCTCTCACCAATTAATTTAGGAAAAAGAAAGAAATGTTTGAACAATGTTGAAGAAAAAAAATTCTATAGTGGTTTGGATGTACAGAAAATGTTATAAATATTAAATATGTATAGAATATTGCAAGAAATGGGCGGATTAAATTCTCCAAATTCTTATATAATGTCAGACTGTGATTGTACTTGTGGAGATTTTGAAACAATGTGTGAAAAGTAACTCAATATTCTGGCTAATATGATGACACTTGGCTCGTTAATTGAAAACATGGTGAGTGAAAATTGAAGATATGCATAAAAATGAGGATCCAGTAGCACAGTCCATGCTTACAGTGAGAAACATTGATTTCTCTGCCTTATCTGAAAGGTCCAGAAACAGGTTTTCTGGAGATAGTAATTTTAATGACCTATAAAATCAAGCTTACCATAATTAAAATTTGAGGAATGTCCCTGAAATTCATGATGAGAAAAAATGTAAATAAGAACTCTTAAGAAGTAAAGCCTATGTAAGAAGTAAAATGGCTGAATTTTAGTTTCTTTATTAATCACAGGAGAGCAGTACTTCTTCAGTTCTGAAGGATGGCCAAGCAGCTTAAATTGCACATCTTCTGCTGACGGTTAAAGTTAGGGAAAATGAACACCACTGTTTTATTACACATCTTTTTAGTGAATAACCTAAATTTTAAGTTCATCTAGGAGGGGATTCTCTGCAGATTTTTTTTGTGAAAATGTCTTGTGAGGAAAAGGATTGTTTTTTTCTTTCAATCTATAAAAATTTATCCTAGTCAGGAATAAGATTTTTTTTTTAAATTGTGAAAACATTTGAAGAACAATAAAACATTTTTATACTACTTTATGTTAAATTTTAACACTGTAAGTGTACACAAATATTTTGTGCATATGAACAGAGTACACGCCATTTATGTGTAGAAATATATATATTTTATTGTCATGTTTGGTTTTGTCATGGCAGATTGCAAGTCACATTAATATTCTGTTTATTATCTTCATTTTGTGTAATTTCATTGTTTCCCATTTAAACTAATTCATTAGACTAATTGCTTTCGAGCTGGAGAGTCAAATGCACTCACTCTTTGTTCACAGCAGCATAGGCAGTTGTCCTTACTGTAAGTGGCCCTTCTGGAAACCATAGTGCTTGAACAATTGCTGATAGCACTGCAAAAATACATCATGTAAAACCAAACTCACTGTGTTCTTATTGATTTTGCTACACATGCCACTTACAGGATAGTCAAGCTCCACTTTGTTAGGATGATCATCTGTTCAAAGTAGCTCATGCATCAGTACTTCAAAAGTGCGACTGTAATATGGTAGTGCCTGAGGCCTCACAGCTACATACCTGTCACTAAAGCGCCTGCTGATTTTGCAAGCCCTGGTTCATGTCTTTCTAATGGTGAATCCATCTTTGATTCAACTTCTGAGTGTTGAAGTGAAACACAGAGCCACAGAATTGTTAGGGTTGGAAGACACCTCTGGAGATCATCCAGTCCAACGCCCCTGCCAAGACTGGGTCACCTAGAGTGGGTGACACAGGAGCGTATCGAGATGGGTTTGGAATTCCTTCAGAGAAGGAGGCTCCATGCCTTCCCTGGGCAGTCTGTCCCAGTGCTCTGCTACTCTCAATATAAAGAAGCTCTTGCTCATGTTGGAGTGTAACTTCTTGTGTTTTAGTTATGGGAATTACACCTTGTCCTGTTGCTGGGCACCACTGAAAAGATACTGACACCATCCTCTTGACACCTGTCTTGGAGATACTTAAATGTATTGATGAGATCCCCTCTCAGCCTTCTCTTCTTTAGAATGAACAGGCCCAGCTTCCTCAAACTCTGAACACAATATTCCACATATGGCCCACTGGGGCTGAGTAGAGGGAGAGGATCACCTCTCTGAACTCTTCTTCAGTAATTATAATAACCATTTATGCTTCCTCTGTGCACGTCATTGAAAGATCTAATTGAAACTAACCCAGCCATTCACAAATGTGTAATTAAATTATAGTTGATAGTACATAATCCTTTAAACCATAAAATAAATACAATTGCATAGAAGAATGTGTGTACAATTATACATACACATGAAAGTGCATATAAAAATGTGATAATGTGCATCTATTTCTATTCCTTTGTTTGAACTATTACATATATATAAAGGAAGTGTTAATAGATTTTTTAAAATCTTTTTATTTTTATTTAAGGGACTTCAAACACTTATTTTCTTAATGGAAGAGAACTAAATATGTCTAAATCTCATCAACAGGTTTGAAAATCCTAATTATTACTGATAAAGAGTATAATGGCTAATTTCTGAATCAGCAGAAGTTTTCAAGAAGCTAAACTACAGAGGGACAATATACTTCAGTAGAAGTAAATACTGCCACTGTATGAATCAAATTGCCTAACTGAAAAATTCTAGTGCATTTTACTTCTATGAAATTACATACCTCTGGTAGGTTTAAATTGTAAGGGCTGAAGTTACAGACAGTCTGAAAATGCAGTCTGATGTTACAGCACTGCTTAGAGGGTCTCTGACACACTTGAGGGTTTACATTTTCATCCTGTGATCCCTTGTGAACTTCAGCAAGACAATTTTCAAGTGTGACTATAAATACAGAATTGTTTGGCAGAATAAACAGTTTAAGTCTTTAGAGGTTAAACTGCATCTACATTTCCTCTGTGATAACTTCCTGCTATTGAATGACTGTAACTCCTTGCAAATAAATTTAAAAATTACTTTGAAATAAAATACACCCATTTGTGGTTATTTAACTGACAATGAACTGTTGCTTAATTAATTTTAATTTCCTTTCTTTTTCACCTTTGCATTGTCTCATTTCATCCATCTCCTGTAGTGAATTTAAAAAGTGAAAATGTTGAAGTAGAAAGGAAAGTAATGGAAGGACTATGCATGTGCAACTAAAATTCAGATTTCAAGTTTTATTTCAACTATTTCTAAAGCCATAATCAACAAAAGAAATAAAGTTTATATATGCTTTCAATAAAGTGCCTTTACTGCATAGATAAAATACAGTGTACTGCTAAAATACATTTATATGTTGTAACTCAAGATATAGGGAATAAACATTGCAATAACAAAACAATATAAACCAACCAATATTTTTGTGTAGTGATACATAGAAATAGTAAATAATATTAATGTGTTAATGAAGGACGATAATGGCTGTTTACTGTGCTTACAATTACAGGGAAGATAAGTCTAGTTTCTTCATACAATTCAGTTTCTAACTATTTTTACCTTCTTGTTCATAGAAGCAGAGTATACTGAACTGTGCTATCTTTAGGTCACGTAGTAAAGAATGCTAAACTAAATTTATTTTCACTGTGATACGTAAATGCAGGGATAGGAACCACATAAACAACTTTTCTTACTAAGTTTTACTTATTATTGGAAGGCTTTCTGCAAGATCTACCCCTTAATAACTGCAAGAGATATCATTTGCTCACAAGAGATTTAAATGTCATTGGTTACAAACCTATTCATCATAACTTTCAGTTTGAATGGATATTGCTTTGCCATATATGCAGGCAGAACTACCTTAGCCACTTAAGCACATATTTCTTTCTAATGACCTGTAACCACACAAACCCAAAACCCAAACACCACCGACAAAAAGATCCTAAAAACTGAAAATTGCATTTTTAACTCCTTTTGGCACAACATAATCTCTTTTAAATAACATTTAATCCGAGCTGTAGTCACAGTTCTGTAAGATATGATACAGTTCCCCTACACTATAAATTTTTCATTTAAAAGAAAATAGTACTTTACTGGAAGATGCAATATACTCTGAAGTACAAATAAGTATAAATAAGTGCTAGTACTCATAGTACTCATAGTGATATTTGGTTGTTTCTCCTCCTGAGCTACGGATGGTTTTCAGTAAATCCTTCCTACACCATCCTACATTTTTCTCACTTATAGAAAGGCAATTATCTTTTCCTTGATGTTTTGAAATCCATGAGTGAAAACCAGTGCATATTAATTAGGTATTTCATAATAATTTTTTTTTTAAATCCAAAAGCTATTTTTTTTTTAAATTTGAAATTAAGAAATGTGGAAAAATACTCTTTGATGTTTCCTCACAATTATTTTATCTGATTTAGAACTTTTTGCTCCTCTGCAAGCAATTCCGCTGAAATAGTCTAATAAAAGTGTGAAAACTACAGTTTTATAAATATTTATTAATTAAAATTACTAAAATATTTGTTTATTAATTGGATAATAATTTTACAGAAATTAATGATTTATAAAGTAATTATTACTTTAATAATTATAATTTACACTTTAGAAATAGAGGAGCTCTTAATGTCATTGTTTTACGGACAGAATTTTTCCCAAGTACTTTTTCTCAGAATATTTATACTGTTGGATAAGGGTTAATAAAAAAACCCCCAAACAAACAACTGATGTCATTGCTTAATAAATAGAAACTCCCTCTAAAATTCATTGTTTCCTATCCTAGTTACATAAGCAATGGCATAAGAATGTCTTGGGGAAGGTTTAGGTAGGATGTTAGGAAAAGGCTCTTCACCCAGAGGGTGGTTGGGCACTGGAACAGGCTGCCCAGGGCAGTGGTCACAGCACCAAGGCTGACAGAGTTCAAGAAACATTTGGACAAAAGTCAGTAAATGGCAAACAGTGTGTTGGCTAAATATCAGTTAGAAGAAAGAACTTTCCTGATTTTCCTAGACAGGGCTGCGTGAGATCTTTTTCAGTTCTTCAGTCTCATAAGAGGATGACTTCTCTTCACTTTTATTCTACTTGCCTAAGCATTGTTTACACAAATGGAGTCAATTAAAGTGTTGTGACCTTGAATGACACAGTGGAGAATGTATATTGAGTGAGAGTATGTTGGAACCCTTGAATGAGTTAGCAATGGTTTAACAGTGATTCAGCAAGGACAGTTATAACCAACTGAAGTTGCTAAATCTCTTATAGTTTCAAAGCAAACTGTATGGCAGATTTTTTTTTTTTTTGCCTTTTGCAACATGAAATCCTTCTATTGGGAACAAATTATTTAATTTTGTGTTTTTCTGTCCTCGTAGAAAATGGAGTTTTTGTTTAATATATCTGTCTTACAGAAATGTCTGCCAAGTTACGCTAGACTCTAAGTTAGGTACAAGTTTTTTATTTCCTATCATACTTTAATTTTTGTTAGTCAAGGTCTTTTGGTATGAATTTTAGATTTTAAAGCATGATTAAAGTTTGCAAAAGACTGATGCTAAATATAAGCCTGTGTTTGGGATTTAGAAAATAATGATAATCAAAGGATATTTTATGACGACAAAACTTGTGATACATATTATTCACTGACTTCTTTGATTTTGTATACCTGTAATTATATTTGTATTTTTTCCTTTATTCTGTTCTCAAGGAGGTCAGAAATGTTTTGTTTTGAGAAAATTTATGAAGACAAATTATGAGAGAATAGTCAGCTGATGTCTTTGGGATATTCTCACTACAGAAGAATTAATTCACCAAGATTTCCTTCTCAGCTTTATTTGTTTAACCTGTGTCTGCTTCCCCCACATCCCAGAATATTTCTTTCTAGGCAATCTCTTTCTTGGAGATCTGGCATATTGCCACAAAAGGGCTGAAGAGCTTTTAGATGCAGAAGAGAACTATTTACCCCCAGTGCTGTGAAACAAGCTGTGCTGCAAGCACACAGCACAGGCTGTACTGCTCCGAAATACTATTGTCTGTCTCTTCCCATCTGCTGCTAAAAGCATCACCACTTCCCTTCAGTCAGAGTAGAAGGATGTATGATTTAAAATCAAAAAAGAAACAATGTCCACTAGTGCTCTTATATCTGTAACAGTCTTCATTTTCTTATATCTCTTTAAATTTGAAAATTTCAGTGTGTCATAAACATGAGTTAAGTCTGGCATTATCCTTAATAGATAAGCAACAAAAGATGCCTACAGATAAGCAACAACCTACAGATAAGCAACAAAAGATGCCTGTCCCTAGAAACTTGACAGCTATCAGGGAAAAAGTGAAGGATTTTTACTAAGAAGATTTTATTCTGATGTTAGCACAAAAAGAGCTTGCATGTTTTATTGTCTATTAACAGATTACAGATGAATTTATTTTTAGGCAATCTCCCAATTACAGGAGATATCTGTGTCAGTAACTGCATTCCAGTCAAGATCAAGCTGATGAACTGAAGTTTCAAAGTTTAACAGATATTTTCTTTTCAGCCTATGATTTATGTCCCTCTTTAAAAACAAACAAATAAACAATACCCTCCCAATCTCAAAAACAAATCAGTTTTACTCTCATATGGAAGTGTCACCTTTTCAGTGTACTACATGAACATACAATGTTGGTACTGACATAGACAATTCACAGTGTAGCTTAAATAAACCAATAAACTACTTAATGGTATTGAAAATATCTCACTTTGAGAGTAGCACAATTGAAGGATAATTCCATTCCTGAATGGTGCAAATTATTCTGGATTAAATACTTTTTATTAAATCTTTTACACACAGATTCTTCAAATTTATCTGGTTTGAGAGTCCCATAGTATCAATGTTAGAGGAAGAGCAAATCTGCAAGGAGAACTAAGCTCAAAGAGGTTTAGAATTTAAAGGAAAAAAAAGATACATTAATGCAAGGGGAAGTTCATAGGTGTAGCTATCTTACTACAGAGTAATGTGAAACTGAAAATGGAGTATTTGTAGAATTCTACCAGAAGGAAAAAGTATTTTCTATTTGATGCTAAGTAGCTAATATAAGATTAAAATAAACAAAACTAAATTTTAAAAAATCAGATAAATTTGGTAACTGCTTTTTTAACTTTTAAAGAGCATAATTCCTAGGTCAATGTCATAAAATTTCCAGTGCATGGCAATTTTATATTTTTCACATCTACATTTGAAATCATAACACCTTTGATTGCATATCTGCATATTCAAACAACCCAAACAAACAAACACACAAAAAACAACAGCTCTCCCCCTCCACCCCCATATTTCAGTATTGAGTATTACTTTGTCTTCTCATTGAGTAGTGCTTTGTTTGATGTTATTTATTCCAGACTTTATGCCTGAATAGTTGTGTACACACACACACAGGAAGAAATTAAAAATGCACTATATATGCAAAAAAATTAAAACTGAAAAAAAATGGGGAATGTGTTGTGACTTTATTAACTTTTCCTCAATGTTTTTACTCAAAAAAGTCAATGGATATATTTTAAGCAGCTCTCAAATTTTGGGTTTTCAGAACATGTTTTTGAGAATTATGAAAGGTATTCCAAGGGAGTTGTTTCTATATAGTGATCTAAAACAGTTGCTGAATACTTCACTGACAAGTAAAGTATCCAGAGAACAATAAAACTGAATGCAGGATCCTAAAACTAAAAGGAATTGAGATAACAAGTAGGACAAAGTGCTTTCTCTATTTCCTCCATGTGTATGAACTAAGCCTGTCTTTTTATAAGGGAGTTTATGATGGAAATATTTTGCTTATATTTTTCTGACATCAGTGGAAGGATGACTTTCTGTGAGATCTGAAGCTCTAGAAGAAAACATTATGAAAGTTTGAAAGATGGAAAACCCTTTTGCTTTAGCTTAGTGTCACCCTTCTCTGGCTGCTGTTTGTTGTGCCCAAGTCACATCCTGGGGCAAAGTAGATCATGGCTGAGTTGCAGCCACTCAATCAGTCTTTAATTCCCAACTGTTAAAATCCTCTGCAACCCTTAGGCAATTTTTTTAAGGAATTAATCCCTTGTCAGCCTCATGGTTTAACAGCTTGGGGTTTTGTACTGACATTCTCTATCTCCATGCTTCATAGTAGCCAGATTGTTTACTAAACAGATTAAAAACTAAGAGAGAAAAAATTGAACCAAACCTCTAGTCTTTGTGGTTAGACATACTTTTCTAAAAATTAATGCTAAATGTTTACATGGATTCAAAAAGAAACTGGGCAAATCTGGGGGAAAAAAACATCAAATGAAACATGCTAAATACAAAGGGACCAGTTCAGCATTGGAAATCCTTTGTGATGTTGGAGGCTGTAAGAGCACCTTGGAAAAACATTAATCTGTTTTTAGTCTTTTATTCTAGAGGAAGCCACTGCTGCAAAGGAAAATCAGGCCAGGCTGGTCTGACTCCTTTGACCATTTCTATGCTTTCTCTTATAGTTATACCTGTTCTCACGCTAATTTTAAAATTACTGAAAGTAGAAATGTGACCCTTTTTGTGTTTTATAACATTTGTAAGAAGGTGGAATCTTTCCAATTCCACCCCATCTTCAGGTCAGTAGCTATATGTCAATACTCTGGATTTTTAATTGCTTTAATGTTGTAAGAATTTTGAACGTTCTGACTCCCAGTACTAACATTTTTCTTAAAAAAAATTACATTAATGTTGAATTGGAAGATCCAGTTCTTTAAATAATCCCAATGTTTCAACTCCTTAGTAGGCTTCGATATTGAACAGTTTCAACCACAGTTAAATAAAAAAAAGTTGGTGTGAAGAGAAAGAGATCTCCTTTATCAATATAATGAACAGTGTTTGAATTGTCTGTGCTATGATACCAGATAATATTAATGTGAGAAAAACTAAGAGGATACAAATTTGTTAAGCTGTTGAAAATCCAAGCAAGTTTTAGAAAGAAGTTCAGGGGTACAGAAAGAGTTACTGCCCTTTTAAATATGAACTCTATTTGCTGCCTGAAGACAAAATGGATCATTCCATACAGACTGAGAAATAACTGGGCTGAACATTCAAATCCATTGTTGAATATTTTTGCTTTAAAGATGACTTCACAAAAACGTGCACATGTTTAGTAAATAACAGCTTTGAGATTTGAAGACTCAAAATTTTGTATGAATCTGAAAGTCATTGAACAATCTGGAAAAGGCAGCAAAATCTTTAAAAAGGCACTTTGCACACACTGCTGTGCAGGGTGGAATTCATATATTGAGTCGAACCAATAATCTGTTAATCTTTTTTACACAATCTGAAAAGAACACCTATAAATGACCCTACATTTAGTTTTATTTTTACCCATCTGTTGACAAGAAGAAGTTTTATGTTGCAGAGCATGTTGTAAAACTATATAAAAATCGATAACATCCTACAAATATATCTGGGAACTTTTCTTTAAAAGAATTTAGAATTCCCATCTGTACTTCGTTGCACCCTATGATCAGCAATTAGACCACCAAATTGGAGATGAGAAGTGTTGGGTATTGCTGAACATCTGAAAAAAAATGAGTAGCTCAGTCCAAGGTTGCTCAGCACAGGTGTTTGCGTAATTATGATGTATTAGAAAAACCCTTTGTTCAATAGCCTTCAAGCTGCCTAGAGAATAAATTCCAGAACAGGCAGAACCTTTAACAGAGATGAATACATGTGAGCAAGACTGCAGCAATCAACTTTTAGAGGGAATATGGACATCTTACTTTCACAGGTCAAGGCACCACTCACCTGAAAGTGGTTCTTGCATGCAAAGTAATAGACACTATGGCTTCTTTCTCCACCTCCATCATTAGCAGGCAAGTCAAAAAGGAGCACTCAAGACAGACTTAGTATTTGAGCAATTGCTGCAAAAAAAGGCAGTGGGAAAATGCTACCGTTGCTCCAGCAGCAAAGTGTCTTTGAGACTGTGTCATTAGGATCCATTACATTTGTGCTAAGGACAGGGGAAACAGGAGTCTGAAAGACATTTAAGTTAATGTATCCTGGGGACAGCATAATGCTGGCCATTTATTTATATTAAAATGCAGTTAATTGTGATTTTACAGATTTTGCATAAGAATCCAGAGGCTGGGCCAAAGAGAACATTAACAGCCCTCACCTCAATAAATACAAATAGTGGAGTGTAGAATGAATGTGCCAGTATGATTTCTACTAAAAGTCATTTATCCTTAGAAGTCACTATAACTAGATGAAACTGTCTTCAAGTTATTTAGAAGACATTTAAAATCATTTAATCATAAGCAAATGTCAGAGTATTTTTCCAATCAAAACTACACCCTGCAACCTGTGCACCCTAAGCACCTTTAAGGACATTACCAAAAATCTCAAATCATAACATGTTTCCAAAGTAAGGTGGCATGTATTTTTAGCCCCATTTCACAGATGAGAAGCAGAAGTGCAATAACTAGATAAAAACCATGCAAAATCATAAGAACACTTTGACTGAAACTTTCATCCAACCAATCGTTTTGCTTCTGACATGTGAGAAAGGACAGTGTCACCTCTCTGGTTATTTCTTTTGCCTTTCCTCAGCCTGCATTTGAGCTGGAGGCTGTAACTTAGCACTGTAAGAGTAGCCTGTCAAGGCACCTTTTCCATGATGCAGGTTAGTCTCATTTCAAACCCAGTGCAGATCCAAAGTATTCTATGGCATCAAATTCAACAAGATACTGATTGTACAGGAAAAAAAATGTATTTTTGTGTTAATGTTTCTCTCTACCAACTTCGTGTTTCTTAATTTTGATGTGGGAAAAAATCCATAAATATTAACTTGTGTTCATGATTTTAAATACCTAAGAATTCACCTTGCCAAGCCAATGTCAGTGTCTGTTTAGTCCTGAAAGCAATCCATACTTTGTTTCCATTTAGCCCTGTCTTTTTGACAGTCCTAGCTTTTGTTAAGAAGACTGAAATGAATTTGTAATTCAGGTTATGACTATACTGTGATTGTACATGATGCCATGATGATGGTCTCTTTTACTTCCTGATCTTTTCCTTAGCTGCTTTTGTCTTATTCTACTTAGCCTTTGCCTATCACTGAGTATTGGGCTAGCAATGCTTTCCTAGGATTATGGAAAATGACAATTAAATATCTTTTCTGAATAACAGTTGTTTAGTGACCATCACTGTATTTCTAATGAACAGCTTTTCCCCCCATGTACATTAGCTTACCCCTATCAACAGCAATGTTCATTTGCTCCTTGTTCCATCGTTGATCAGTACCTTGAAATCTGCTGCAACTCAGTAGTCAGTTTTCATCATTATTATTTTAAAGAATTTTGTGTCATCAGAACACGGTCACCTCATTATTCCCTGCTTTTTCTAGATCATTTATGTTGAACAGTAGACATCCCAGCAGAGTTCCCCGAGGGACCCCTCTGTTAAACCTCTACTTTTGTTGAAGCTGATCACTTAATCCTACTATTTAAGCAATTTATTAATTCATGAGAAGACCTCCTCTCTTGTCCCATGACAGCTGAATTTCCAATAAGTTCAGATTTTATCCTAGGCCATAGTGTTTTTAAATTTTTTACAGCTACCCTAACAAAAAAAAAATTACTACCTAATACCAAAATTCTAGGTCTATATATTACAATATTAAAGTAAAAAATAAAATTCAACCAACCCTCCCTTCCTCAAACCTCAATTGATAACAGCAGAAATACATTTAGAATGGCAATCTTTTAAGATTAACATTTTAAAATATGTGGGAAAAGGTCCAAAATTGAATTTAAGTTAGTTGCCTATACCATGAAGAGTTTTCTTTGATGTACTTCTTGACTATTTCTGTGCAAATTGGAGATGAAATAAGTAAGACAGAAAGTTACCAGGCTGCAATGTCAATGGTTGCTTCTGTGCAACTGAGCTCATTTTTGAAAGCACAGTTTATGGTTCTTAAAAGGTAGGTTGGAATAAGATAATTCATCCAATGCTGTAATACCATTTAGTCCCATGTGAGAGAAAACTTAATATTAAAATATTTTTGAATGACAACATTGTCATTTATCTTCCTAGCAGGAGTCAGGTGAGAACAATAAAGTGAGGAAAGCTCTCTGTGCTCCATCCATATCAGCTGCCATCATACTTAAAGCAAATTATGTGAATAACCATAAAAAGATTGTGTTCTCTCAGATTTTAAGATTTCAATGCCCATAGTGGAGCTTCAATACACTGATAGGATCTGAAAAGTTCTCTGGGTCTGACATTTTGTGGACTAGAGAGAAAAAACCCAAAAGCATAGACATCCCAGGTGCCATCAATTAAATCACCAAAATTAGATGGCTGTTATGTAAATTATGCAAATATGTGACTCAACCTCTTTGCTTATATTTGAGAAATGAAATATTTAATGATGTTGACATTTTTAATTATCATCAGGCCTTTGAGTTAACTCCTGAGTGGGATCAGTGTTATTACAGGATCTCTGCAGACCCTGGTGGACATCTCTGTATCACATCAGACTTTGTTGAGCATGTGTGTGTTAGCTGTATTTGAAAATCTGAGAAGGACAATAGAGGACATTTCAAAATCACCAAACAGATAAATTAATAGGTGCTGTGAAATTGGTCTGTTCTTTAAAAGTGGTCAAAATCTGACCACATTATGATGAATGCTTTTCTCATATCTTTTCCCATACTCCAACGTTACTTAAGATCTAAGTTTCAAAGGAAATCACCAACTTCCACTATTCTGATGGAAATGTTATGAAAATGGAAATATCATGACTGTGAACTTTTTAATTTAAATGTATTCGTTTATCTCACATCACTAAACTATATTGTTCCTTAGATTTTCTTCGCAGGCAGAGTCAAAAGATAGGCTATTCCAAAAATTTAATTTCATTCTGTCATTGACATGCCTCACAGAAATTTCCTGATAGCTCAACCTCAGCTGTTGCATCAGAAGAAGAGGGATAATGGTGCTTAACTAATTCACAAAGCCAGTGATATTATTGCTGTTGTTTGTCCTATTTTGTAAGTAGATGTAATCATCTGTGTTACACAGAGCTTCCGAAGAGGAGTCTACCTATCTAAATAGAGATCTTAAAATCCTGAGGATTAATTAATTTATGTTTGCATAGTTGTTTGAAGCTGTGGAACACTATATAATGCTAAATATTATCTACACTTAACCATTAACTGTGACTTTCAGTAGGTACTGCATATCACATTGCACACCATTACTACAGCCCAAGTTCTTAAGTAAAACTCAGAGAATCATTAATTTTCCTGTTAATATTCTGTCTTCTTCTCTAATCTTCACAATCTTTACAGAAAAACTGCCAGATATCTACCCATGTAAAACCATTTCAGCCATTTTAATCTGTTATTTTTACTGTATAGAAACTCTCGATGTTACTTCAAAGTTATAAAAGTCTCCAAAACAGCACAGAATAATACAAAGGTATAACTACCTTTGATATGTATAGTGTATATGTATATACATATGTGTATAAATATTCAGCTTCTCTTTTTCAAACTACACATTTTTTGTGGGAAAATGTACAACAAAATAAAGCAATTGAAATCTTTAGTCTCTACTTCATTAGTAGCAATAATTGATTTCACAAATTCTCCATTATATTAAAACATGTTGTAATGCTCATTTCTTCTGAGCATGGAGAATTGACAGAAAGGGCATTTATGGTCAATTAATATAGCAGACAATGAAAACATCACATTTTTATCCTATTTTTAAGAATTAAGTAATTTATGATGCTCATATCACCATCCTACAGACTGTGGGACTACATCTATAAACTGTCAACCTTTACGTTTCTGAGCCTTCGGGTCCAATTTCAAATCCTAACTACATCTCGACTCCTTGAAATGTGATCTAGGAATGCACTGGCCCTTTTCTCTTCTGCTCATCTGCTCCTTTTCAAGATGAAAGTTTTGACACTAAATCTCTATGGGGCTTGAGGGCAAAGTCCAAGTGTACCAGTCTGGGTTATTAGAAAGGAGGGGCATGTTGTGACACACACCTTACACTGAGTATTCACTTGGCCTTCAGCAGTGTTATTAGCTTAAAAACAAGAAATGAGAAAGATTTTTCAACTGCATATCGGCGACAGAAGTGTTCGTGTCATCCCTAAGTAGCCTTGAAAAAAGGAATATCTGGAAAGGATCCAGTTCCACACCCCAGAAAAGTAAGAATCAAAGTGCCCCCCCCTTCAATAGAAGGATGGTGTAGCCAAGTGTAGTTCCCTTTGCTGCAACTTGAGCAATTCATAGAATCTCTGCTGTTAATTGTGACATGAGTTTTCCACTCTGGTTTCTTCACAGGGGTATGAAATTGTCCTCTAGCAATGCTACTTGTATGTACCTGAGAACTAAGGCAAGTCTCCTTTTTCTACTAATAATTCTCTCCCTTGGGACCATCTTCTGACACATTGCAGAGACAGATTTCTTGGTTCATCACTTCCTTCCTCCAACTGAGAAATAATGTCAGTTTAAAGATTTCTCTATATAAGCCTAAAATACAAGTTCCTTGTTTCCTGGCTATACAGTGTGTTTCTATCACATCCTTTCAGAAATATACTAAAGGGAGGTTTAATCTCATGAAAACAGGTCATTTGGCCATGGGTGATACTGTGAAGGGTATCCTGAAAATTTTGATTGCACCCTATTTTATTTATCTTTGTGGGACAGATTAAAGGCTTTATAGATGGCAATCATTCTTCACATTAGCTGTCGAGCAAGAAAGGAATGAAATCTGCTCTATAAACTTGAAGGCCTCCTTATCTGCTGCTGTAACTCAACTTTCTTCCCTCTTTACAAAGTTAAGGGGACCCTACTGAAATTCTCCAAAGCCAAGCAGAAGAGGAAGAATCTTCAAGGGTCCCATAACAGTTCTCAGGGCAATTTTTATCACACAACTTATGTGACTCCACCAATGT
Organism: Pithys albifrons albifrons; assembly: GCF_047495875.1. NCBI lineage: Eukaryota > Metazoa > Chordata > Aves > Passeriformes > Thamnophilidae > Pithys > Pithys albifrons. Next base: position 110,852,033 of record NC_092458.1, on the reverse strand, counting down.
TTTTTAGCGTGAGGGTTTAGTTAACAACAGAAAATACTTGAATGACACTGTTTAAGTAACTACTTTGTGCTGATGTTGGTCATCAGTGGTGTTCATAAGCACATATTCAGACTGAATAAATGTACCCATATTCTAAAATATATTGGTCTTATTTGAAGGCAGGAAGGCTTGTTTTGTTTTGTTTTTATTAGAGTTTGCTAAATTTCGTTAATGAATACATAAAGTAATAGTAATTAACAGTAACTAGAAAAAATATTATCTTTTTCTCATACTTTCTAGTAAACTGGAGGGGGACAAAGTGACAAATCTGTAATAGACAAATAGAATTTCTTCACTGGTACTTGTCCTCATATAGTGATAAGTAGATAAACTATCCAGTTGTTCTTTCTTGAAATTAATGACAGGGGGTTTTATACAATTGGGAATTTTGTCTTGGTGTTTTCTGTTGTGTTTTTTTTTTTATTTTTTTTCTCTACAGATCCTTATTTTTATATGTTTTTCAAAATAATCTACAGCCACATTTACCAAATCTCCTACCACTTTATGCAAACCTAGTAGTGAATCCTAGTGCTAATGCAAATTATATCAATGTAATAAAAAAATTTGATCTATAGATTTTTTCTCTATCTAAATTACTTTAACTATTTTTTGTTGTCTGATTTTGCAAGTGAATGCCCTATCTACCTTTTTATTTTTTCTAACATCAGTGATTGTGAATGTGTATACTTCAAGTTTTTAACTGCAAATTTAATACAGCTTTTATACTGTTCTGCTGATGTTTTTCCTTTCATTTTTATTTTGAAGCTGCATTGCAACTGTTAAAAAATCATTTTGTTCAAAAAGAACAGTACTGAGTTGATATATCTGCACTCTTATAACATTCATAGCTTATAAAATACTGGCCTTGTGATTACTAACTCCTTGAATAACCACATTCAAGTCCAAGGCATTGGAAGGAAACATGAATCATATATCTGAGTAGAGCATTTCAGTGAGTCAGTGAAAGGCTGACTGGTTTATGCCCCAAAGCCCATGGATTCAATAGATGTCTTTCATTTAAATGAGTTTTAGGTCAGATCTACTGTAGCTGCACAAACACTGAAAAATCAACAACATTCTTTAACCAGACTGAGCAGCCTGCTTAAGATGATGAAATATTATATATTATGTAACTAAATCTGTAAGAAATGCCTGGGTTCAGTTGCTTGTTTAAACAAAATCAAAGGTAACCTGAAAGAACTCCAATGCACAGAAAGCTGTCTGAAAATACCTGAGTATGTTAACAGAAAACTATCATTTTTATCACTGAAGTGGAAATTAGGGCATTTAGGAAGAGATTTTTAACATTTTATCTATCCCTCAAGAACATAAACCTTATTGAAAGACCTTCTGCTTGGTCACAGATATGTTTTTTTTTATGAAAGATTCATGTGTATTTTGTTAATACATTCTATTTTGTTGCATTAAAGAGAAGCGTGGGTGGGAGGTGCAGGGAAGAATCTTTCAAAAGATATCCCTTTTTTAACTCCTCTTTCTGCTTTATCTGCAGGCCTTGACTGTTTTGGATATAATTTATTTTCTGACAATACCTTCATCCTTGTTCCTTAGCAATGCCTCTGTCCTTGACTGCATTTCTGTCTTGGGATCTGTACTCTTCTTTTGCTGTAGACTAAATGTCTGCTTTGTTCATATTACTTGCTGTTTTAGAATTTTTCTGGGTCAGCAAACCTAGAAGAAATGATAAAACTTTGTCTTTGGGGAAAGCTCTGAGTTCTTAGAGCTGACCCTACAATGAGAATATCAAAGTCAGTGACAGACCAAAGGAGTAAAGAAGATATTGATGGTATAATAATAAAAAAAAAAGAAAATCGAAGTTGAACCAAGAACAAAACACTTGCCAAAAAGCTTCAAAAATCCAAAACTCATCTCCTTTGAACATTACTGAAGTAATCTTTCATATTTCTTTATGGTTTTCTAAAACTTGCCAATGATTCTATTTTTGCTGCTAATCTTCAAGGATGAGATAGTCTGGAATATTCCTCTGCACTGGTGCTGCACACCATTGTCCCATGGGAAGTCAGGTGGATTTTAAGACTGTTGGTGTTCCTTCTTACATTTAAAATTTTACGTCTATGGACATTATTGGAGAAAATCCAGGAATAAAGGGACTCTAAAATCAAGCTTTGAGTGTTCTAGAAAGACGACGCCAGAGAGAGCTGAGTAGCTCAAAGAGCAATGCCTCAGGATTCTTTTCAAACATTCCCATGAAAAGCACATCGCTGCAAGGGGAGAAAAACAGGATAAAAGACTCAGAATAAAAGCAAGGATTAAAGAATAATCTGTCAGGAAGAGAAACCTGTTTTCCTAGCAGAGTTGCCATCCTCACCCAGTTCCATTCAGAAGCAGCAGAGCCATCTTTCTCTCCTCAGACACCAGCAGTGAGGCTCCAGTACAGTTTGCAAAGGCAGAAATGAGAGCGAACAATGGTCAGATCATTAAAGAAATGAACTCTGCGGCACAGAAGTGAGACAATGAAGCCCTCTCTTTTGCAGGAGTGGATTCCAGCGTGTGAAGACTGAATAACAACCTCAGATCTCAACATGACTAATGGAAACTGGGGCTGGGACAAACTTGCTGCAAAAGCAAAGCACTTAGCAGCAAAAGTGAAGGATCAAGGGAAAAGATGTGCAGATCAAATGTAGGCTTTTGCTGGAGCAAAGGCAGCCAGAACTGCCATGATTTCCCTGTCAGTGATGCTTGACTGACTGAGGAAAGAGGCACCTCCAAGTCCTGCTGTGAGAGAAAAGAAGTCCCACGGCCAGAACTGCCAGCTGGATCAGGTGTATTGCTCACTAATTTGTTAGAGTAGGGAATAACAGAATGAGGAATTATATAAACATTGTAATTGCTAATGGGAAAAAAGCACAGCTCAGTGTTTCAACTCATGACAAAAGAAGTTACAAAACTCAAGTTTGACACCAGCCTCTTTCACAAATTTCTTGTACATCCTACTTTAATCCTCCTTGTTATCTGGGAAATGGGGACAGGACTTGTCACATGTGAGTAAATATGTCCTTTTATGTGTTATAAACTGTTCTGAAAGTAGGACAGTGATAAAAGTAATGAACTATATTGCATGAGGGCTTTTTGTTGGTTTTTTGTTTGTTTGTTTTTTTTTTAATATAGCATAGGAAACATTCATATCCAAATTCTAAAGAGCAAACATGATGGTTTTGTTTCTGAGGAAAAGGAGTATTTCCTGACCTCAGAATTTAAAATTTTCCCTCTAGTATATCTGGGATCATGCACAGAAATCTTTACGGAATGCACATCCAATAATGGGTATAAAAAAAGACCAAAACCTTATCCTGACTCATCTGCCTATATGTTTTATTCTCTTAAAGCTGTGAAAGGGAGATATACTTAGGAATGTGTGCTTTTTACATCCTGTGAATATTTTTTTCCATTTCAAGGAGTGTAAATTTGCTTTTTAAACTATCAGAGGAAAATAATTTCCCTCCACAAGATGGCTCCCACAGTGAGAAACACCAGTCTTTGAATATTTCTTTCTTCTGTTCTTCAGAAAGTGATCCCAATTCATGTAGTTTAATCTGTCTACTTTTAGCTTCCGAGGAATGATGTCTATTAAAAAAATGTTGTTTATGCTACAATTATTCTGTGGTGCAGGATAAATAATTTCATTATTGTGATTGCTCACAATATGGGACAAATTTCTTAATGCCTATTTTTATCATTTTTGCCAACTGTGTATTTTTTTTTCCTAAAAAGACCTAATAGAAGTGGGCATTTCATGCCAGGGATGCCTAATAAGAACTCCCGAATGAAATCAATGAAGGACTATGACTAAAAATCAATAGTAACATAGGATTCATTATATTCTGGAATATTCTATGAGAATCTTTGGGGATACAACAGCAAAAAAAATTCTGCCTATTAGTTTCACAGACATACCGTATTTATGGTTTATCAATGACAGAGTTTCATGGAGATTACCAGATTAAAAGGAAAAGAAAAATCTAAGAAAATATACAAAACCAGATCTGTAGAATTAAACACTTCTGAAATTGAGTGCAATCCTTGTTCCTGATGCTCCAAAATAGTTATGTGCATATTCACATTAAAACTTTTTAAACAAGCTTGAAACTGTGAAAGAAGATGGAGCCACATTATTTTATCTTATTTTGCGTTTGGTAAAGAGCACACACAAAGGAGACAAGAGTGTACCTTGATCCTTTAGGTGAGCCCTCACATTTTGGTTTTGAGGCTTGTGCAGCACAAACAGGTATCACCAGGGTTGGTGTACTTGTGGCTAATAAGGTTTCTGCATGCCAGCAGTGCCTGTGATTTTGTGGCATTGACAGATCTGCACAGAGAAGATGCACTTGCAACAGTGTGAACATCTGTCTCAAAAGAGTGAGAGGCTGAGGATGAAATGCTTGCTTTGTTTACCTGCATCTCTCTTAGGCTAAAAGTATAGTGAAGTGCCCTATACTGGTGCCTTTGCATGTCAGCCATGGAGCAACATGGCAAACAGTTGCCCTGTGCTTAATCTCAGGAGGATTTTTCCTTTTACCGTCATTCTTCATGAATGACAATTGCATAAATAAAATAATGTCTTATTTTGAGCTTGTAACACAGAATTTTGGAAAAGGAAGTCCCACCTTAAAATAAAACCAAAGTATTTTCATTTGCTTTGGTTTTGGGGAAGAAAAAAAAAAGAAGAAGAAGATACAACTCTTTGCACCTTTCAAGAGATAGTTATTGAAAATTCTTGAAGGTCATTTATTAATTCAGGAGGATTTATTATGAAATGAATGCTGATGTTTCTTCTGACTCAAGTTGCCTTCTATTTAACTGGCATATAAATGAGCTTTAATTAACCTGTTTGAAAATGATAGAGAAATAGAGAAAGACCCAGTGCCAGTTTAATAACTGATGTTCCCTTTATCCATGCCTGCAGGAAAGCCTGTGGGAGAAAGAAAAAATCACTGGGCATTTTGTAATGTTCACCTTGCAGATCTTTGTTTCCCCAAGCCTTTGGTATTCAAAAATCTGTCATGCAAAAATGATTTAAATCTCTAGTTTACATAGTATGTATAACCATAGTGTTTGGTAGAGCTTGGGGAACTTCCAGCAAAACACAGTTTAATTGGAAAATGCCATTTCATCTAACATACAGTCTTTTACTCCAGATTTCTACAGCTGAATAAATATCCAGTGCTCTTAACAATGAATCAGACAAGAACATCAGTTTTATTGAAAACTGTAAGGATTGGGAAGATCTGTGAAAATATCAACTTACTTTATTTTTATTTTTCTGTGCATGGGAAATGCTGCAATTCATCTCAGTCTGGACATTGGCAGAGAGATCATTACCTGCCTTACACAGGTCTACATTTGTAACTACTCTATCCCCCACAAAGTAGAGAGAAGTTAGAAATTACTTAGCTGAAAAAAATAACAAACAACAAATAGCTGGAGCGATACATAATTATTGGGGGGCTGGATAGAGTGGAGACACAAGCTTATCCTAAACAGTTTTAGAGGGTGGAAATAATTTTTCCCTGAATCTATGATAACTGCATTATTTTAAACACTGAAAAGAACCTCAGAAAATTAATTCCTGTAAATATATATATATTTGTTTTTAATTTTAGAAAGTAATTTTATGCAAAAGAAACTAATAGAAATTGTTATTCATTCACAAATAAAGAGAACAGACCTTGACAGTTGCGAAAGTTGTATCCGAAACAGTAATTGTACTTTGTATATTCTGTACCAACACTTCCTTGGACGCCTCAGGCTTCATTACACTTGGACTCCAGGGAAAAGAAGCTTCTAGGTATTCTAGAAAGCATTTAACTAAAAAAAAAAAGGTCTGTTCCAAGTGTAAAGGCAAGGTCAGTTTGGGTTTTTTTAAAATTCAATAGAGATCCGTTTTTCAGTGATTTGCATGTTTTGATAGAGGATATGTATCTGAGGTCTTCGAGCTCCTTTTGAAAAACTGTCATCTCAAATCCCTAAGGCTACGGAGAAAAAACAATAAATCTACTAATATGACGTAGGAAGAATTTACAAAATTTGAGTTTCATATATTTCTAAATGAAACAATAGACCTCCTTGAGCCTTTCAGGCAATATCTATGTTAGATATTGTGCTGGTTTTGACTGGGGTGGAGTTAATTTTCTCGCAATGGCTGGTAAGGGGCTGTATTTTGGATTTGTACTGGAAACCTTGTTGATAATTCAGGGCTCTTCATTACTGCTGAGCAGGGATTGACCTTGATTGAGACCTTTTCTGCTCCTCACCCCACCAGTGAGTGGGCTGGGTGGGGCACAAGGAACTGGGCATAGATACAGCCAGGACATGTGACCCAAATAACCAAAACTATGATGTGGCACCCTGCTCAGCCAGTATATGAAGCTAGGGAAAAAGGAGCAGGGGGACCTTTGGCGTGTGGCATTTGTCTTTCCAAGTCACTTCCACGCACGACAAAACCCTGCTCTCCTGGGATAGGTGAACACCTGCCAGCCCCTGGGAATTTCTTGTTTTGCTTTGCTTGTGTGCACAACTTTTGCTTTTCATATTAAACTATCTTTTATCTCGACCAACAAGTTTTCTAGATTTTACCCTTCAGATTCTCTCCCCCATCCTGCTGGGGTGGGAGTGAACAAGAGGCTGCATGGGTCTTGGCTCCTGACTGGGGTTAAGCCATGACAACCCTTTAGGGCACCCAACGTGGGACCAAGGGTTCAAGATAATGACACATGTGATTGGAATGTGCTAGGTAGAATTTATACTTGTTGCTGTTCAGTTATTAATGGATGGCTCCTGTGCTTGCCATGGGCCTCACCTGGCTGACTGTCAGTCTCTTGTGCTTGTTAGTGGCTGGTTTTGGCTTTCTCTGCTTGTTGTAATGCTGTGCTGCTGATCACCTCACTCTACTGTGCCTGGGAACATTTTGATAACAGCAATGACGATGGCAAACAGCCAGTGCTGCTGTACTGGACGGGATAGAACTCCAGTGTGAACTCCAAATGTGTGTCCTCTAACAGAAACTATGTGGGTTACTGTTAAATTAGTGAGCCACACAAAGTACAGGAGATGCCAGCAGTATCCATTGCAAATTGAATTAATTAACTAATTGAGACAAGTCTATGTGCATACGAACAGGTTCTGATGGTGCACCAAGAACAGTGAACTGTTAGGGAGATTTAAAGATCTGTAGTGGTGGCCCTTTGAGACAAATAGCAGACTGTAAGAGAGAAAAACTATTTTCTCTCAATTTATGCTCAATTAGAATAGGTTGAAATATATGGCAAGTATAAAATAATTTCCTGTGTATTCTCCAGAGATCAATTACCTAGAAATCTTGAAAACTTTTATTAAAAAAGGTGTAAGAAAGATGTTCTGTCACACCACTCTTTGCTTTTCTTGTGAATCCTCTGTACCAATGATTTAACATGTATCTCCATAGTTCCTGCATGAATTTAATGATCTTTCTCATCATACAGAATGTCATTGCATTAGTCTTTGTTTTAACTAAGGTTATTGGCCTACTGTGTACAGCTATATTTATACAGCTACACACATATATGCAGGTCTATTCACATTTATATATTTATATATATTCACTCATGCACACAAATAATCTCTTTCCCCAGTATAGCTCCCATAGAGAACATTCCATAGCTGGATTTCTGTGGAGGGATAAGAATCATCACTGATTTAAAATACCTTCAGTTTGACCTATAAGTCTCAGCTAGATCTACACAGAGAAAAGACTCTGGTTCACATGAAAATACGATGAACCAGAACTATGTATTTAACCTTGCCAACATTTTTATAGAATGCATACAAGTATTTGAAAGATATTATAGCTAAAAGTTTTCAAAACCCTTTGTATATTTGGTTGCTTCCATTTTGAGAATAATCATTCAAAATATATCAAGCTTTCCAGACAAATATTGCAACTCACAGAATTAGAACATAAGTTAGGAGATTCATCAACAAGCATGTACAACAACTGTTTTTCTGTTTCCTTTAAGCTGTCACATTTTTGATCCAGTGTAAGAAACATTCATAGTTAACAGCTCACTAAGATAATATTAACAATATACAGTTCCAGTATACTAATTGTTCCATTTCTTTCTCTTTTATTGCATATTTTTATTAGAAATAGTTTCAAAAATAGAAAACATTCTGAAAATTATTTCAGGGGAAAAAAAATGAAAAAAAAAATGTTTTTGTTATTCCATTGCAACAGAAACTGAAGTCCAGAAGGAAATTGATAACTTCTGAGGACACCTTTCCTTGGACTACAGTATCAAGAGTACAAAGGTATTATTATTTCTTATATATTCGAGTAATGGATTGGAGCAATTAAAAGCTCCTCCAGTTGAAACTCCTAATTAAGGAAGGTAACCCGGGCAAGTTCAAGCAGTTTTTCTCTAAAAGCATTTGTTTCTAATAGGAAGGAAAACATTTAGAGGGTTGTGTTTCTTCACATATCACATGAAAACCTGCAGCCTAGTTTGACTTTTGCTGGTCCATGCAAAGGTAATGGGGGTTGTTATACAGTGGTTCCTCAAAGGCAACCTTTTGAATTGGGTCCTATGGTTTGAAAAAAACTTCCAAAAGCCAAATGGGAATGCTATGCCTGAAGCAAACAAGACTGCATTTTTTGTTACATTTTGATGCTGCTTTTTCAGTTTTGGGTGTAGAACATACATTTGTCTTGCTCAAAATTGCCATGTAACTTATTACTATGTTTTTGGCTTTAAAGATCAATTTGCACTACCATCACCTTAAAAACTGGCCACAAGACTTTCAGTAGGATTTGTATGTGACTTATTTCTATCTGCATCTGATCTTAACAAATTGCAAATATAAATCCTCTACTTGGACGATATTGTTGTAAAGAGAAGCCGAGATTACACTGATGTGTTTTGTGTTCAGAAATGTAAATCAAATCATCTACTCAGCACTAGGAATTTCAGAAATTGACACAATGTCATCTCCAAGGAAATACATTTTATGGCAGGTTCTCTGACACATATAAACATTGTGGATTAATGCCATTATATAAATAAAGACATCTGCTACTGTATTAGATCCCCTCTGATATCTAAGAAATCCACAAGAGGCTGATGAATATCTACACTGGATCTATGGAGACCCTTCAGGAGAGGAAGCCTGAGGCTAGAGAATATGCCAAAGTGCATCCCAAAGATGCTAAGTCCTTATGTTTAGGCAAGTAAGGATATTCAAAAACCATTAGGAGATAACAATAAATCACTTTTTTCAACAGCTGTCCTTCCCGCAATGGCACTGGGACATCCTGTCCTAGGAAACTGTGGAGGCAGACAGTATCAAGTCCAAAAAATGACTAGAAAATGAAAGGATTACATCCCTATAAATGGATGTAATAGGAAATATGAATGAATCAACCTTTCTACTTCCATATAAATTAGTTAGGCTTCCTAACAAGCCCTCACACATTTCTTTTCTCCTATATTAGGGAGGGTATATGGGGTTGGGTGGTCTGCTGGTGTGACCAGGTAAGGAATCTCTTGTGCTATATCTAGTACTGATAGTTGTGTAGGAGAGAAAAAGAGAACTGTTGGAGTAATCAAAAGATTATTTGAATATTATTTTACCATAAGAAGCTTTGATTCAGAAATTATTTAAACCAGATTCCCGCCCCCCCCCCCCCCCCTTTGTTTTTTTTTTAAATGCCAAAACTCGTTTGTGGACTCTCTGGGCTATTTTATATAAAACTTCATTTTGAAACAGGTTACCTGCAGTCTTACACCAAAAAAAACAATTCCCTCCTGTTACTAAGGCTTCTGCCTGTTCAGTTAGCTCACATATGATGTGAGCAAATTATTGATATTTAACTGAAAAATCTCTTTGATAAAGCCATACCATTCAGTGGTGATCATTGAGTAAGTTAACCAAATGCTTCCAATTAATTTTCCCCTTCATTTTCAAAGAAATTCTATAAATAAAGAACTATGAACTTAGAGAGAAGAAATATTTCCCATTTTCACTTAATATGAGGAAGAAAAATAGTAAAAATATATGACCAAATTGCTATTCACTTTAACATGGCTAAACATTTTGTGCTGACCAAACCATGGCTTCAAAAAAAGGAATTGCTGAGAACCACTAGTCAGTGGCATAATTGACTTTTGGTAGCTTCAAAAGACCATGAACACAGCTAATAGTTTTTGGCAGTTCCAAAGGCATTAATCATGATCAATGTGCAATATTAAATAAGTCTCCTTCAAAATGAATATAAATTAAGACTGTAATTCCATCTCAGCCTTCTGGTGACACAAGGAAACCACTTGAGTTTGACTCATATGGTTTATGATGTCCCTCGAAGCCTTTGATGGAATTATAGCCTTATTAAGTACAGTTGGGGTACATTATTCCTTAAATTATTGCAACTACAACTCATTATTCCCTCTAGAAATTAGAACTTGCTGTACTTCCATCAACCATGTAATCTTGAAGTAAGTTGGGGGGAATTTCCTCATGGGAAGACATCTGCTTTATAATTTCTGTCACTACTATACACTCACAGCTTGGTAGAGTTCTTAGCACCTAATATTAACAGCCCTCCAACACCTTTGTTTTATTTTAAGGAATACTTGTCACAACAATATAATTGAGTCAACATTGATGTTTATATAGATTTTATAGGGTATTGCAAATCAAACTTTTAACCTTCTTTATATATGATCATTTGAACACCAATGAAATGAAGTAGAATTCAAAAAGGCAGAGGAAGATGAGGATATACAGATAGACTTTTAGGGAAGTATGATAAAAGTATTTATAGCGTTTCAATAAAAACACATGCAATCATATCCTGAGCAAGAGAAAAGTAATATGTCTGTATTTCCTCAGAACAGTTTAATCCTTACCATGAAGTTCAAGAGAGCAAGACAATGATTACCTGTCTGTAGCGAAAAGAACAGCCGTGGTTCTGAAGAAGAGCAAGGTACATCCTGAATCAGCCAGGGTGGCTGTTTTTCAGGTTTTTCACCATATTATCTGCAAACCATGGCCCACAAAAGCAGTGCTCCTATGGAATATGAGATTGTTAGAGAGATTCCAGCTGGTCTGGGACCCTTGTTGACTGAGGAGGATGGACTGGTCTCTCAGCCATTACTGTCCATACCAAGTCTGATGTAGTTTATAATCAAAATAAATTTTGATATTTACATCAGTTACAGGACTAGTGTATGCAATGCAAGTTAAATATTTCGATCATGGGCAGGTCCAGCTTGGCAGAAGATGGGCACAAGTTTTGTAGTATTTTGTATTTAAAAGGAATGAAGCTATTTGGAAAAAATGCATGATGTTTATAAAGCATACTTCTAAGATGGGAGTTTTTCCTCTCTAATGGTAGTTTAAATCATCACAGCCTTATCATTTTAGTTAGCTTTGTGTATTTTATTCTTTCAACAGTTTTCACACTGCCTAGGCTTTTAAATAGTGCTAAGTATTATTCAATGCTGCATGCTGAAAAGAAACATGTTAAAGAACAGTCCTTAGTGTAGCACATATAAGAAGTCTCTGAAAGATTACAATGAAAATGATAATATATGTCAAAGATGAGATCTGAAAAATATAGCATGTTTTCTTAGCTTGGTTAGATTGATTATTATTTAAAATTCAAGTGCTTCCTAACCAAACTTACTGTCAGCGTGGTTTCTTTGAGTTTGTTTTTTTATTTTTTTTAATTGAAGTAAATTTTACTTCTTTCAATCAGACGAGCTTCTGGACAAAATGGCATATAAAATAAATGTTTGAGGAGTTACAAAGGTAATGACCTCCCCCTATACTGAAACACAGTTTATTTTGTAAATGTTTTAAAAATTTTCATTTCACTGAATCACAGAATGGGTCAGGTTGTAAGGGACCACAATGGGTCTTGTGGTCCAACCTCCCTGCATAAGCAGGGTCAGCCCAGAGCACATGGCACAGGATTCTGTCCAGATGGGTCTTCAACATCTCCAGTGAGGGAGACTGTAGGAATTGATTCACAATATCTAGCATGAAGAAAGTCCTGTCAGAAATGGATTTGTGATGAAGATCAACAGGCCACTGATAATGCTTTAACAACTGATGTTTTTAATGTTGTTTGAATGTACACAATGACTGGTAAAATGTCTTTTTGCAAAGTCACTGCTTCTTCTTCCCAGAATACCCTGTTGTCTCAGGGTCTGGAGGAAGATTGTGACATGTCTGTTACATGAACCCCTCTCCTACTGAATGTAAATCCCCTTGCTCCCATTGGCCCAGAGCCAAACTCCCCTCTTGTCTTATTGGTGGGTTTGAATCCCTCCAAAGTCTATATAAACCTCTGACCATGAATAAACTTCCTCTTTGTTCTTCTCCCTCTCCAGGTGCTCTCTGTTTGTCCTTCTCTGGGGCTCTCAGTGGCCACGTGGTAAGGGAAGGTGGGGAGCACATTTTCTCCTAGGGAATGGACTAAACTCCAGCACTAGGAAATCATCATACCATTGCAGATTGCATCTCTACAACAGACAGCACCAACGAGGCAGAAAGAACCCCCAAAAAGGGACAGGTAATTCCACATCCTCTCTGGATAATCTGTTCCAGTGTTTGGTCACATACACAGTAAAGAAGTTCTTCCTCATTTTCAGGTGGAACTTCCCATGCCTCAGTTTCTGGCCATTGCCTCTTGTCCTACTGATATGGCACCACTGAGAACCTGATCCATCCGTCATTTGGGGAATCAAATTTCTGAGGACCAATATTATTTAAATTCACATGAAGGGCTTGCTCTTAAATAAGTGGTGGCATGAAATGTTATAAAGCAATACACACAAATGGCCTGCTGTTTAAAGTCCATGAATAGTTTGCAGATGTACACATATTGGAGATGGTTGGTTCAATAAAAATGGTGTGTTGTGGCTGGTATTAGAATCATATTGAAAGACAGATAAGTGCAACACAGAAATTAACCCATCATTATGGTGATGAAAGAGTCTTCTAGTAAGATAAGACAAATGTGATGAACAGAATTTTTCTGATATATGCAACTCAAAAATATTTTATATTTGAACAATCAAGAAGTACTGGGGTAAAATCCTGAGAAAGTAATTAACCATATTAAATTCCTTGTGCCTGTTATAAATACCAGTAAACACATAGAAAGTGGACATGTTTTATCAGCTGTATTCTTTAAATCTAATTATGCACTGCTTAGTATTATGAATGCACATAAATTTGCTTTTCAAGACTTACATGTTTTAGATCTAAAGCCCACTACAAAAGCATGCTGGGAGTCACAGGGAAAGATGATAGATAACAGGAAGTATTTCAAAGGAACTTTTCTATTTCTAGGAGCCTTTTTATTTTTAAATGCAATTAATGTGTCAAAGAATTAGACATATAAATGCTATCAGATGTTCAAAATGTATCTTCAATCACAGTACACAAATAAATTGTAGTAAGCCAGACAGAAAACACCCTGAAAGTGTTATTCACAGGGCTGTCTTGGTGATAGCTGCAATGGATAGTATTTTCAGGACAGATTATTATGACTACATTTTTTTTTACAACTCTATTTGTCAGTTTAAGTTTACCTCTCCTGAAATTCCATTAAATTAACTAATAAGGTCTAGCGAAATATATTTGTGTCCTTAAAATATTAATTGTGATAAGTCAGCAAGAGGGAGACTAAGGTCACCATGACATGAATATTACCAGAGATGTCAAAGGTGTAAGTCCAAGATCTTCTTTCCAAACTCAGCACAAGAAATGAAACTTGATCTTCTGGTCTCCAATATGTGACCAACCTATGATGCTATTCACCTTTCAAACCCTTTCTCTTGCTTCCCCATGGTACTTTCAAAACATTTAATTAAAGGAATCTTCATTATTAAGTCTTCTGCATATGCCAGACTCTAAGCATGAAAGTTTTTTTTTGTTAGGCACAATCTCAGAGAAGTATTTACTTTGATTTTTGGAGAGCTGTAGTAAGACATCAATTTACTTTTACTGTAGCCTGGAATTCATGAGAATTTATGAATTATTATGAAGTAACGTGCTTGAGGAGGGGATTTAAAAGATGGATGGATGGATGGATGGATGGATGGATGGATGGATGGATGGACGGACGGACAGAAGGGTTCCAGTAACAGCAATCCTCCAGGGCTGCCCTGGCAATTTCCCCTGTTATCTAAATGCTCGGCTTTCACTAAAACCTGACTCACCTTGTGATTCTGAAAGGCAGGTAACTTCTATCACATGGCAATTTGCTTCTGCCAGGCACTGACATGAAAGCAGTGCTGCTGCTTCCTGCCCATGCTTTTGCAGGCTCTATAGTTCCCTTTGTGCCATTAACAATAAACAGATTTGTTACTTTTTAGTTACTGAGAATTGCATATTTTGGCAATGTGGAGGAAGATGTCACTTGGTTTTATGTTCCTGGAGCATTATAGGGTTCCTAAAGAGCTGCAGCTTTCCAGGGGTATTTATTGTAGAATTCATACTTTTACAAGGAGAAATTATGGCTTTTCAATTTCCAAGTGCCTTTATCATCATTAAAGTTTCACCATAACCTTGTATTCTTCAGCTGAACTAATTTTGTAAACACACAGGAAAAGGGAAAAAAAACCCAAAACCACCTTTGATTCAACACTGTTGTTTGCTTGCTCATGTGGAAAACACATTGCAAAATTTATCCCATTGTTTTGTGCTAAGGTATAAATACAAAAATATGATTATTTAAACATTTCCATACTGATGCACAGAGTATGGGTTTAACAGCCTGCACATTAAAGAGTCAATTTGAAACATTTGGTGAATCTCAGTCATAGTGATACAACTGTACATTTTATTTCTTTTTTAGTTTAGCATATGGTTCCATTATGAACACTGTTAGTAGTTTTCAGGGTATTTCACTAAATTAAAATAAAATTTAAAAAAATAAACAACCTAGAAATGGCATACTTAGAGTTGAAATTACTTCTCAACCAATGACAAAACCATATTTAACAACTGTAAAATTTTAAAAGCTTCTCTAGTATTCTCCAGTTTCTGCCCATGTACAGACAGGCCTTAGTCATCCTATTTGAAACAAGAACTGAGTATGATGTCTCTGGAAATTTGGTTCAAGTATTTTCAGTCTGAGTACCCACTGATATTTTTTTAAATGTGTGCTAATGGTTAGTTTAGACTACTATATCATCAATAAATATAGATGCAGTGGGCCCTACTGTGTGATTTTATTTATGTAATACACATGTATATGAGCAAGTACAGAAGTAGCACTTCACTAGTTAGAATTTTGTTTCAGTCACCAGTCTTGAGCCACTTTTGTAGCTCAAAAAAGGTATTTATGGTGACAAATTAATGTGAATATTGATATGATATTTTCATTGATTTATAAACTGAGTTCTGCTTAGGATTTTTCTTTATGAAAGAAATCACTGGAACAAGGTACTCAGAAATTACTCAGCATTGGTGCATCACCATCTATTTTTATGTGTATACTTATGTACCTTTAAGCAGCTCATAGAAACTTCTGGTTTTGTGAGCCAAAGTGCAATCATGAGTTTATAATGAACACAGATTCATTTCATATGGGTGTTCTTGTTCTCATTTGTGAATATTCGCCTCTTCATCAACTTCACAGGAAAAGTGAAGATAAAAATCATTCATAGAAGTGTAGTAGTTTGAATAGAAGCAAGAAGAAATAGTCACACAGTGGCCATCTATAAAACTCCTGACAGTTATTGTTTTTAAATTACCTGTCTTGTTTGTAGAAACTTGTGAATCTGAAAAGAAAGAACAAAAGTGCTAAATTCAAGTTAGCAGGGAATGCATTAAAGATATCTTTGCTATCATATCTAAAGAGATAAGAAAATCAGTGTAAAAATTTCCATATTAATGAATTCATGTGAAGGACTGAATAGAAGAAATCTTTATCTTGCTGTACACCACAACTGGTGTGATTCCTGACAAATGTACAGCACTTGGAAAATGTACATGGAAGTGAAATTACTGTAGAAAGATGGGTCCACCTCTTAATAATCCCCCCGTAGTGTCTTTTCAGTTTAAAAAAAATGTTACAAGGACTGTTCTACATATGGCATCAGTGTGATGACTGACATAATTAAATTAGGTTTTGAGAGAGGGGGTTTTTATTGGTTGTTTTTTTTCATATAAATTCTAGTACTGACCTACTTCCCACAGGTGTTTAAAATCTGTCATCAAGTTTTCTGCTGAGCTGGCTTTGTTAATTTTAGTGAAAATGTAGCTTCTAAAAGATAAAATTCAGAAAGCACATCTCTGCAGTACTTTGGAAGGGCATCATGGACCTCCATATGGATGAGTAATACAAAGGCAAGAGCTGGAAGTGTGATTACTTTTCAAATGCCAAGAAATTACATTAAATTCTTTCTTTATTTATGTAAAATAAGGGCCTAAAATAGATTTAAAAAAAAAATTAGAATAGTTGATAACGGGTTAGAAGGCTCCCTTTTCCACTATTCTGTTTATCACCACAGTTGCAATTTTCATGTGCTAAATTAATGCTGAGCTGCTTCTTCCCTTATTAAGCTGAAATTCCTACATTACAAAGGGAAAAAAAATCAATTTGGGCATTCTATTCATTGTAGTTTAGAAAAGGTTTGAGATATGATGTGATTTTATGGGATTAAAATAGGAAAAAGAGTGACTTTTACATAATGTGAATTATTAGAGTAGCTCCAAAAAAGCGTAGATATTGGCTGATATAACATCATGTTACATATCTCATGTTTTGAACATTTAAGTTCTAATTTATGGATTCTGTCAGCAAGGAATGTAATGTTAAGCAATATGTTTTAATGGAGTTGCTGTTGTGCTTCTCTAATGGGGAGATTATAAAATTATAATTAGTGTAATCCCGTCTCTATTACATAAAATTAGAAAAATGCCATTTACTTCAATGGAAACAATATTAATTATGCTGTTGGAATTAACCTTCTCCATTTCTCTTTCAAACTTGCTACTCTCAAATAATCATGAACACTTTACAACTGGCAACAGAGATTAGGACAGATTAAACAATATAAAAGACGTGGACATA
Source organism: Pithys albifrons albifrons (assembly GCF_047495875.1). Lineage (NCBI taxonomy): Eukaryota > Metazoa > Chordata > Aves > Passeriformes > Thamnophilidae > Pithys > Pithys albifrons. Next base: position 110,834,893 of record NC_092458.1, on the reverse strand, counting down.
GTTAATATCAGTTAACAGAGCAACTCTAACACAGGATTCTCAGGAAGGGAGGTTAGTAAACAGGCTAAAATGAAGTGAACATGAAAAGGGAGTATCCTGTTTTTCACAGCCTTTGCAGAATCTCTTAGGAATTGTACTGATAAATGGTGCACAAAGTTTCTTTGTGTGTCTTGCTGGAGTCAGCAAACCTTTTCTGTGAAAAATGTAATGGATGGGGAGTGGCACTGCTGAATAATAAAAAAAAAAGAATAAAAAGAATAAGACACCGTTATTGATCAATATGGCAATGTTACTGACTCTGCTGCTAAAGTTAATGTGCTATTCAGGAACTTCTGAAGTGGGTAAAAGCAAAGTTGTAACTTTCTTTGTACATGGTTAAGGAAAAAAAATAGTTTATAAACTTAATAAAAAGTTAAGAATTTTCACTTCAGATTTACTTCCAGTTGTTGATTCTGTAGATTAATTTTCTTGCTATTCACAGAATGATCAACTTGCAGTGGAAAATAGATTAAATATAAGATGTACTTAGTGATTGTGAACACTTATTTGGTCTTCATCTCACTCACAAGAATACATTTTCTCTGATGTGACTTCTTTTCTTTATTTGGGTCTCTCTTATAATTTGATCCATACCTTTAAATGCCTAAAGTGCTGTAGAATCAATAGGGTATTAGAAATAGAATATTCTTCTAAGATGAAATAGAATATTCTTCTAAGATGTCTAAAGACATATTAAGGAAAAGGGTACATGTAAATCCATGTACACTTTCTCTTTTCACAAAGCCCAGTTTAACTGACAGGTAAACTGAAGAGTGGCCAAAGCAGTGACCTCTTAAACTCAGTCACAGGAGAAAATGTGGGGTCAAATCACACACTGACAAGAAAATCGAGCATGGCTTTCACCTGAGGATGAGAATGCTCATCTGCAAGGGGAGAGAGTCTCAACACCTATGAATATTTATGCATTTTGTACAATTATTGTTGAATATTGAACACGAACATTCATTAGTGCAGGAACCGAAACCCCACTTTCCCTCATCCAAGGTAACTGCTCAAGTCATTAGACTCCAAGGTCACATCCAAGCCTCAGTATAGGCAATGAATATTTCACTATACCATGCCAAGTGTAACATCTTCTGCAATGGGGAAAAAGGGGGTTGAGCTTCTTTGAATCTAAAATGCTCTAAATTCACATATTTACTGGGGGTTTGGGGGGTTGTGTGCTTTGGGTTTGTTTGTTTTTTGTTGTTGTTTTGTTTTGTGTTTTTTTTTTTCCCCCAAAGCATTTGGCCATATATGATTATGCTTCTAATTATTGTAAAATGGGTATGTGGAAATTACATGTAGCTTTTATATTTGCTTTAGCTATCAGTGTCATTATTTAACTATGAAAATATATCAACCACATATAGCAACTATTTATATATAATGTTTGACTATTTGATGCATATATATGAACAGTATATAGTCCTGGCACCATGGTAACATTATGACTTTGAATTTGTAAAAAATAAATTAGTTCCCCCAGAAGCTGCATTCTTTCTGAACAAACAGTACTGTTTCAATCAACATTCTTCTTGCCTTTTTTCAGAATTTTATATTCACAAAAATTAGCTGTGACTTCCTGCATATCTCCTCTATTTTTCATTAACCTTGACTGAGGTATTTTTTTCTAAATATTTTATGTCTGTGTTTCAAGATGGTAACTTCAGGTTACTCCTTGTACCATATTCCAGATTTTAGAGGATTTGATTAGCATTTCCATTTTACTATATTTAAAAGAAACAATAATCATGCAACATATTATTTCTGTTTAGTAACCATGGGTTAGCCATGGGTTAAATAATGGAAATACAGACTAGATTTATTTTATAACTTTCTTCCTTTTACAACGAGTTTAGGAATCCCTACTTAATGCTTCTTTTGACAATCAAATGTTCAAATAGCTTTAAACATTTTAATGATACTTATGAAAAAGTTACCACTAAAAGTACATTTAAGAAAATATACACACGGCTCCATTCATGCATGTTTGTATTAATGCTTACATTTAGAAATTAATTTAAAGTAGAATTAGTGAATGATTCTCAGTTTCCCATCTGCACTCATAAAACTTCATATTAATGCTTCTTCTGAGTAACACTTTGACAAAAGTTACATAGGGATGAAATATTTTTGATATAAAAATCATTTGAGAAATCTCTAACCAAGGTTCCTTTTCTAGTTCTAAAGTAGCCTAGATAATTTAAAATGCAAAATGTATACACACCTCCTCTTTTGCTTCTATCTGAAATACAGTGACAAGTTTCTGTTTCATTATTTCTATCCTAGGAGTACTGGAAGTTTGGCCAGGGTATTTCTTTAAATTCATCTTCCTTCTGGCACCTATTAGCATTTATTCCAAAACTGATAAGTGTTGTCCAATTACCTATTCTTCCACTTGAATAGTAATTGTTTTCTGCTTAAGGACTCTTACGCATTGTTTGAATAAGCCTGACAGAGCTCTAAAATGTTTCTCAAGGACAGTAACAAGGCATTGTGCTCATGAGACTACCTCACAGGGAGAAAAAGAATTATGAATCGCATTTTATCCTAGTGCCATGGTCAGCTGAAGAGTAAGGATCTAATTCTCCTCAAACCCCATTTTATATCAGTGGAGTTACTCATCATGTAACTTATTGTACATCTAAAAAGAATCAAGACTTTTGTGCTTGAGAGAGCAAACTATTTTGAGATTTACAGGTGAATCACATCCCTCCACCCAAAACCCATGGAAAGGTGAGGTAAAGAAGAACACAGTATGGTCAGTTATGATATCACATGTTGCTTGCATTTATTGTTTTCACTTCCAGAGTTGTCTTATGTAAATTGCTCTGACAGTACAATTTTTTTTCTTGCCTGAGGATAGCTACACTGGGAAAGCTGCAAGACTAAACCATGTACCAGAAACCAACCCTGTCCATTTTCTCTGAAAGGGTTATTAACACAGTTAATTACAAGGGTTATTAAGGGTTATAAATAAGTAATGAACTGTTTCAGGTGCCATTTCTCATGAAAGTTGGACATTACTTTACTTTGCTCTTGGCTCTAAAATCGTAAGTGCTAAAGCTGCTTGGTTTTCCACTGGTCTTTTGACACCAGACACGATGTCCAGCAGCAAATGTACTGTCAGTCAGTCTTACACAGTAATTGTCAGCTTTCTCCCATGGTGGAATCAGTGACCTTTCAGTGCATGAAGGGAGTTGACATGACAACACACATTCTATAATTTCTCACAATATATACTTTTTTTGTGCTACAAACATATTGACCTTCTAATCGCACAGACACGAGACTGCTGACAGTGTAACATGCTCACTACTTTTTTTCCCTAACGTCCTTTTAAAAAAAATGTTCCTTTTAAATCTCATGCATGCATGTTTAATCATCCAGTTCTTTGATAGTTGCCTGTACATTTATTTCTTGAAAATAACACATGTGATCCGGTAATGTATTAATCTTAATTATTAATAATGTTAGTATTTAGTGCTTAATAATATTAAATTCAATTATTCAGCAAATATTCTTTGCTTATGTGTTGCATAATTCTTACTTGCCCTAGTTTACAACAGATTTCTTGGTGATAGGAAATGGCTTATGTTCAAATTCTGAAATTTAGATGTACAGCTCCTGTCGGAATACATAAACCATCATGATTTGAAAAGTGTTATGCAGTTACACTGGATTTTTTTAATCTGCAAAAAGTGGATACCATGCATGTATGGATGTTTAGAGGCTCTATGTAGCTGTTGTTTCTTTGTGAAGGCTGTCCTCAGACTTCTCACTGGCCCAGGCTAAGCTGGATTTTTTGCCCCAATGCCCAAGGTGAAACACTTGGAGAAATCATTTTGTTGTGTAGACAAGTTCCCCATGCACCATTTTTCAAGGCAGTATCCAAAACTGCCTGCTGTGCACCTGGTCCTCATGCCCTTGCCCTGCTCTTTGCCAGACTGACCTAGAGTCAGGTGCTGCTGAGCTCAATGTTTTATTCCCTCTGTCATTTCCCTGGTGGAAAGGAGTGTGCTGGGGACCTGCCTGTGGCCACTGCTGAACTGGACACTTGGCACTAGACCCCAAAGGTCTTAAAATTGTGATTTTCGCTGCCCCTCCCAGACTAGGAGGTGTCTCAGCAGCTGTCCATATGGCTTATGCTGAAAACTGGTCCTAATACTGATATTATCACTTTTCAGGAGTGGTTCTTCAGCCAAAAAGGCAGCTTTAAAGGCAAAGTGCAGGAAAGCAAGTGCAGTGTTCTTTGAACAAAGCTCTCTGCTGCAGTTTTTTAGTCTGTATCCCACAAAGTTTAACAGAGGAAAAATGTGTCCTCTGTATGATGATTAAAAAGGAAAATTTCAGAGACTCTCTTTCATTTTGAAATTGTACAGGTTTTCAGAGTTTCTATTTTGTTCCTTTATAAACTCTTCAGACTCTTACCAGAAGAAGTCTTTCTGAGAAAGGGAATGAGATAATTTGAGCTACTTGGCTAAGACCTATTATTAAATTATTCTGCTGTAGCCATTTGCATTATCTCATCTAATGTTTGTTGATTCCTTTTAACCTCATACTCCAAATTCACCTAAGAATATCCTGCAAAATACGAATTAGTTTTATTGGTGTGGTGGAAAAATTGATTAGTCATCTGGTTCTGTTATGTATTTCAATGTTTTATGCTATGTGATTATTAACCGTAATTCATACCTGTGGCTCTTCAAGTAGTTGCCATATATCTGTTAGTCCTACTAGTGCACTCTCAGATGGTCACTTCTCTAGTCAAATAACCAATTTAGGTATGGAGGTTTGTGCTTTTCTGCTTCTGTTTCTTAGACCTAGGAGAGTGGTTTTTATCAGGAGTGGGCCAAATAAATTATTTTGAATAAAAATTTTCTATAATTTTGAAAATAGCATTTGGATTCTCCTGACTGACCCCTGCCATCTATACACTGCCATTTATCAAATGGTTCAGTTTGTTGTTTTGTTGGGGTTTCTTTTGTTTTTTGTTTGTTTGTCTGTTTTTTGTTAAGCTACCCTATGACAAAACAGAAAACTTAAAGGAACTAAATATGAAGCAACACTTCAATTTACATTTCAAAATTGTATTGGTTTGGGGCTGGGATAGAGTTAAGTTCCTTTGTAGCAGCTCATATGGGGCTGCATTTTGGATTTGTGGTGGGAATTAAGGGAGAAGCTTTTATTACTCCTGAGCAGTTCTTACACAGAAATAAGGCTTTTTCTGCTTCTCCCACCACCCAACCAGCAAGTTACTTGTGGGGGCACAAAGAGTTGGGAGGGAACACATCCAGGCCACCTGACCACATCTGAGCCAAGGGATGTCCCAGACCATATGAGCTTTATATGCTCAGCATATGAAGCTGTGGAAAGGAGGAAGAGGGTGACATTCAGAGTGCTGGTATTTGTTTTCCCAAGTCACTGTTATGTGTGCTGGAGGCCTGCTCTCCTGAGGGTGGCTGAACACCTGCCTGCCCATGGGAAACAGAAAAAGAATTCCTTATTTTGCTGTGATCGAGCAACTGATTTGCTTCATCTGTTAAACTTAACTCCCAAATCTTCTCGCTTTCACCCTTGTGACTCTGTCCTCCACCCCACAGGGGGAGAGTGCGACAGTCGCTGGGTGGGGCTGAGCTGCTGGCTCATGACAACCATGAAGATGTCCCAAAGCTTTAACTGGATAATCCCAGTATCTATTGTTCACTTGTTCGAGGAATTTGTTTGTCATCTGCAGCCTTTGAGGTAGTTCATATTTCTGTCAGGTTTTGCAAAGTTTCCGGATGCTCCTGTTCCCAACCAATCTGCTGCATTTAGTGGGTAAACAGGAAATGCACATATGTGTGCTGAAGGATCTGTCACATGTGAGATACAAGCTATGTTCTCTTTTTTGCTGTGTAAACATCCCTCATTAAATGTTACAGTTTATCAGGATTTATTTTGTTTGCTTGGGTTTTAGGGGATGTGAGGGAGGGAAACATCTTGGTATTTTCTCAGTCATCAGTTATTCTTAAAAAGCTTTATCCTCATTAGAACTAAACTTTCTTTATTCCTCCACAGCTCTATAGAAGTTTCTTAACATAAGAAACAGTCCTATGTTCAATTTATTATTGTTCCTGTACTATCTGCTATTGATTTTTATCTTATTTTAAACTTTTTTTTTTTACAGGCTAAGTCATTTTTCAGCTTCAGGGAAGCAACACAGCAAAACATTTTGCAGGCAGATAATTCCAAGAATAGCATAAGGACTTTTTGCTGAACTTGTACATAGCATATTTTTTTAAATTCTCTTTCATTTCTTCCGCAATTTTCATATTTTTTTTAATTTCAGTACTTCTTTTGTTTCCTTTCAGGAATACCTATTTGGATAATCATGCTTTCTTCCTATTCCTATTTATTATCTTTAGTTAGGCCCTGACTCAGGAGTTTTCATAAATGAATATCAAACTTAAACTAAATTATACTGCTAAAGTATATGATTTCCCAAACTAGATATTTATGAATCAAGTCTGCAATTTTATAATTTCTCATTTAGAAGCTGCCTTTGGTAATTTCACTTTTTACAATCTTCTATCCCACTGAATCAAATTTTGTTGCCTTTTCTTTCCTCTGTGCTTCTATATATTCCATTTTTTAAAAATTAAAATAAATATTTTCTTGGATGCATTTAAAAAAAAATGTATTATTTTGTTAGCACTGTATCTAGAATTATGAAGGTTCCAGGGTCCAAGATGGAACAATGGTGAATACTTGTCTTTGTTCAGTTTCCTTCAACTGTGGATATTTGCACAATAAGATTACTGTGCATCCAACCTATTTTGATTTTACTATATCCTTTTTTCCTCCCCTTGTTTTAAAATATGGAGGTTTTGAGGCATGTATGATCTATCCATTTCTGTTTTTCTTCAATAGCATAATTATAGATTTGTGATTCATCTAGTTCTGGCACGTTAATGGAGTGAACTACCATACTTCAAAGAGTAGGTATTGTTGAGCTATGCTCAGTTTAGGCATCCTCCTACTTGAAATAATCTGTGTGAGTTTTGATTAGTAATTGTAAGATAATTATTCAGATTTTTTTGAAACTGTAGAAAAAATATTGTAGTGCTTCCAATAAATACGCAGAATATTCATAAATATAGATAGTACCTCATATAATCCATTAGATGTGTATTTATATGTGTGTATGCAACACCTGAAATACACCAGCTAACACTGATGGTAAGTTCTGAAATGCTTCATTGTTTAGTTCCAACAGATTTCTTTATAGATGCAATTTAAAATTTTCTAAATTTAAAAAGCTCCACCTTCAGTATGAATTACTTTATGATTTTGGGCAAAATCAGTGAAATGCTTTTAGCAGCACTGGCGTTTCAGCACTACTTTCATTATAGACTTCAGAGAGACAATCCTACATAATTGTCCATGAATAGACTCAGTAGAAGCAATTAATTCACTAATAATGTGAGTAGTCAGGGTCTTTTAAAATGGATCCCAAATCTCCAGAGGAATAAATGTCAATATCTAATACCCCTTTGTCTTACACTAATAAATGTTCTGTAACAAAAAGTGGAGGACTATTGAATTAGTCTGTGGGTCAAATTCAGACCAGCAAACTAATGCAAATCTAAGCATATATGACTACCAGCTTTAAGGATAGGGACATTAGAATAATTTCATTTGGGTGGGTAGGTTTGAATAACTTTTATTCAGTTGCAAAATTTTTGTCCTCTGATTCTGCAAATAATTTTTAAAAGTATTTACTTTCCACAGTAAGGAGGGTTTGGCCATTTTCTAGTTAAATCGGCATAAAAATTCAAGCAATTCAAGTTTTTGAATTCTTCTTATAAGCTCCACAGTGAACGTGATGCTATTTACAAGTTTAAATCATTATCCAGTGACATAAAAAAATAGGGCTTTACTATGACCTGTATATAGCTCAAAAAGATTAAACCCTCCCAGGTAGACTTGTACTAAAATGTACAAATCTCCATTACAACAAAAAATATACACAGTAGTTGCACATAGATTTACAATGGAAATTAATTGGACAGATCAAGATTTTTTTTCTAGAAGAGAAAGGAACAAAGAACTTTTTTTAAATTATTTTAATAGGACTTAAATTATGAAGATTATTTTAGTGGTATCTTCAGAATCCTTTGGATTGGTTTAAGATTCTGGAAACTTATGGGTGATTAATTATTTCTAAATAACTGAATTAAAAAAAAAAAGGAAATGTCCTCTAAGATAAAGACCAAAAATGAAACAACGGGGGTATACAAGTAAATGTTATTATGTGAAGGAGGAAGGGAGGGCCATGATTCTGCAGGTAAAGAAGATTTCAAAATGAGCAAAACCCTCTGGATGGGATGATAAGGAAGAATATGATACATTATTTATTATGTAAGGAGGCAATTAACCACAGTATCCACCATAAATGCACATATAAGAGTTTGAGGCATAAGGGGTAAAAGGGCCCATTACCCTTCCTCATGCTTTAGTTGTCATTATGGGCTGCCATTGCGTCCATTTACCCATGTTTCACTTTAATGAGTTCACAAAGATGAATAACACAAACAAGTGAACTGAGGCTACAGTCTTCCAGGTACAAGATAGTTGGAATTTTTCATTAAAAATATCCAAAGAAAGGATTTATGGTTTTACCTGTGGTGGATCTGATCTCATCTATTAACTATGGGTTACAAAGTGCTACAGCTGAAATACCTAATCTGACCTAGTTAACCGGATTATCATTGTATGTATGTACGTATGTATGGCCAGACTTCATAAACAAAGATTCGGGAAGGGCTCTCCCCACATGGGTGTGCCCTTCCAGCCTGTGCAGTGGATTTTTTAGGTGAGGCACAGCGTGTGCAGAACTGGCCCCACCATTTAAGTCCTAAGGTCCACCTGCCACAGCCGAGCGAGCTTGGACAGTGACAGGGAAGTCCTCAGGACTGTCACAGCACCCGGTACTAACCGGGGCTGACCCTGCTGAGCATCCAAGATCTGACGGGATGGGATGGCAGGGAGGCATTGAACTGCCAGGGGACAGTCCCACTGAGACTCGAACTCAGGACTTTGGGATTCAGAGTCCAGAGTGCTCTCCATTACACCAGGGCAGCCCTAGAATTATCATTATACTCCTTCAAAAATTACCTTTTGCCTATTTCTACCATTTTAAATTCTTTTCTATTTGCTATTTCTGCAGTACTACTGAATCCATTTCTTACTCCTCTGTCACAGTGTCGCAGGTTTGGCCTAGCTGTTGCCAACCCTGGACTGGCCCCCCCCTTCCCCCTCCCAGAACCTTCCCAGCAAAGGAAAGGAAAAAAAAACCTGAAGAGAAACGCACTCTAAAGAAACTGAACTGAATAAGAAGAATAAATTATATTTACCAACATTTACAAACCACACTGTATACACAATACACAGGATCCCACCCCCCAGGGGAGAGGGGAAGGGAGAAAAGGGGATTGATTAGCCGGAAAATAGGGAAGACACCAACCCAACCTAAAGAAACCAAATGAATCAAAACAAATACAATTAAAAAACTCAAGGAAGGGGAACAAGAATGAAACAATCTCACCCAGGACAGGAGAAACACCAGGGACCAGAGGGACCAGACTTCCACCACCTCCCTCCAGCTCCTTAGCCAAGGAAGGGAAAAAGGAAACCACTCCCCCACTGCTACGTGGAAGACACGTGTGGAATACTTGTAACTTCCTTAGATACAATGGTTACTGAGGAAGCCATGGGTCAAACCATTACACACAGTATTCTACTTTTTCTTAAAATTCCTTATTGCTTATTTAGAGGTCACTTAAAATTTCATGTTCACACCAAGACTAGAAACGTTTAGAATATGCTGGTGTACTAGAATTGGCCAATATTTGTTTCTATTTCTAAATAAGTATACAGTAGTGACTTTTGGGTTTGGTTTTTTTTGTTTTGTTTTTTTTTTTTTCCTTTTTCAACTCAGTCATGATTTCCTCTTCAAAACAGGTGAGGAAACTCTACTTAAAAGGTGTGGAAAGGGGTTGACATTGATAAGTAAATGACTAAGCCAGTGCCATACAATGTGAGCATGCTCTTGATGCTTCTTTTCCAGTTCATCTTTTTGAAAGGGTACCACCAGCATACCTTTTTTCACCAACAAAAACACAGAGCTGTTTTCAGTCTTTGTTTCCAGCTTCTAGAGCTGAGTGTGAAGTAGCTGACCAGACAGGGAAAAGAAGAAGCACTTCTCCAGCCATCAGCTCCCTTCTCAGCTGGTGGCTTCCTTATGGAATTCTTTTGTGCATCTCTGGAGCTGGACTATGGAAAGGTAAGAGTGACCAGCTCTAGTGATCTAGAGTTGCATGCTTTTGCAGAATATTGGCAACATTTGTAGACTCAATTTTACATTCTACCTACAATTATTGTATTTTTAGTGTGTCCTTTCACTGCTTCAAAGCCAGAGCAGATTTATTATTAGTGGTTAAAATAGCTTTGAAGCAGATAGGATTTGCAATATACCATTTGAGCAGATTCCTTTGCTATTCAGTATTGAGAGGCTGAAGCACTGATGCTGCAGCTTGTTTTCTGAGCTATGAGCTGTTCTTTCTATCCAATGTCCCTTAGAGGTTTTGTACCACCTCTTGCTGTAGTTTTGAGCACAATAGCTTCAGCTGAAATGAAACGACTCTGAAAATGAAAAATGAAGCACCAGAGCTGAAGTAAAACAGCCCAGAAGATTTTTATTCCACTGTAGGATATATGTATTTAAACTTGTGTAATGTACTTAAAGAAGGATTAATAGAGACTCATTACTTCCCTTGATGCTATAAAATACACATCTTAGTCTGAGAAATACTCAGATGCTGAACAATGAGAACCACCAACTACCTTGAATGAACTGCAAATAACTAAATGATTATTCAAATACAGCTGATATGAAAACATTTCCATTTGGTAGCAGTAGAAAACTGAGAGACCTTCTTATATAACATCTCAAAGTGTTTGAAAATTTCATTTGGGTTTCTTGGTCTCTCAGGCTACCAGTTAAAAACAACCCAGCAGACAAGAACACAGCAAAATAGGAGCATTCAGGCTGTGTGGTGTAGAATAATGAAAGCAATTTAGATACATCTGGGATAATGCCACATTAACTGCATTAGTGAAGCATTTTCTCCCATAACATAATCTGTCAATGGCCTACTGTAACTGACAGAATGAAACTTCTTGTCAATTTTATTTTTGCATATCCATATTTTCTCTAACAATGGCTTTTCTTCTTTTTGAATTTTTGTATTGCATCACAACCTGCACTCTTATTGCTTCCTTATGAAAATTCAGACCTTTTGCATACATTTCATCAGTGCTTTTTCACCTTTCCTATTCAGAGAGCACTACAACCTGCTTTAAGACATAGACAGAGCTAGGGTTCCTCTGGTAGGACAAAGCCTGGGCTTTGCAGATATCCTTGTATATGTACATCTGACCACTGGAAGGAGATAAAACAGATACCGTGTTATAGCTTTGTCTTCCTTGTTCCCAGGTTGGCTGAGAAGCCAGGAACAACATATGTCATGTCCCTTGTGTTAAACCTCTAGCTATACTCCAAAGCAATGGCTGGAAACAGTTAACATAAATCTGCTTAGAATGAGGGAGTCAAGCTCTCTGTGCAATCCAGACTCAAAGCAAGGAACTGTCTGCAGCAAAGAAGGACCGAGAGAGGAGTCAGTCTGGGAACAGGCTGAGAAATGTTACCTCTTCACAAGCACTGAAGCTCTGCCCTCAATGTCCTCATATTCTTTGAATTCTTTGACAGAAATCACTCAAGACTAGCTCCTGACATTCCCCCATGCACTTCATCTAGTGGCTTTGGAGAAAGCTGGTTAATTCTTCAAAGCTGAGGTTCTATCAATGATACTTCACTGTAAAGGCAGTGTGAGCAATTCATCCAATAGGTATTACAGTTAATTCCTGACTTTCTCATACATCTTCTTGACTTTTAGGACATGTATGCTCAGTGTTATAAATTAAAAAAGTGATGCAACTGGTGAGGATGTATAGAAAAATTAGCCACAATTGGGATGTCGTGCCAATTTGTTTTTCCAATAATGTGCTTGCAACACAACTGGTGGGAGACATGCCCTGAAAAGAGCAAAAGATGCTGTGCACCAAGAAAATGCCATTGGGAAAGATCTGCAGCTGTGAGCTGTAATTGGTAAAGTGCTATCATCAAACCCCACATGGTCACATATGCAGAGAGAGATTCATAGCATATCAACTGTAAAATGAAAGCTGTGATATAGCAAACATGAAGCCAAAGAAATATTGGTCAATATGTTGAAGCTGCTGGCTGAAGCAGTCTCCAAAATGTTTGTGACTTTGAAAATAAAAGGAGAGAACTGGAAAAAAAGCCCCATGTTGTTAGAGTTAGTGGAAAAAGCTGACGTAGAGAAATATTCCACAGAAATGAGGTGCAGATGCTGGAAAGTTGGATCATTATCAGTGAGTAATATCACAGTGTCAGTGCTCTCACAAGCATGAAAATGATATACATCATCACTAATCCCTATGGATTTATTATGTCACATGGTCAGTTTACATTCGTCCATCTCCATCAGGCAAAGGCTGTGGACACTAACCAATAAAACTGATGTCCTTAAGTCACAGTGAATGGATGAGTGAGAAACACAGTAACATCATGGAGTGTAATCGTGGATTAGTAGGCTAAGACACATGAAATATGTGCTGGTATAAAGTATTAAACTAATTATGAAGAGTGGTTCTGCACAGCCAACACCAGATGCTTTGATTCTGGCTACTAATCTGTTTGAAACACAAAGCTATGTCACATATAAGTGTGGTCCTGCACACTGTCAAGGTGCCCAGACATTGTGAACCTGCAGTAGAATGGTGAGAGAATTTCTCACTCTTTTTCTTGCTTTAAATAATTGTCACAGATACTTCCCTCCCTTTTAATTAATTCTCCTTTATGTTGAACAAAATTAAGCCTGTGTCCCCAAAAGAAAAGAGTTACTCAGATTTTGGAAAGAAAGAAAAAGATTATAGTTATCAACCGGTTCTCTGGCATTTTGAGCATCCTTCTGCCTGTCAAGCAGAGAGAGGGTGGTAAGATTTGGAAAATATGTAAAGATCTCCAAGTGGCTACAGGTAGGGTCCATTTTTCCTTTGTAGTTCCTGTGCTGAGTTAAGGAATGAAGAATAACTGACTGTATCGAAAATCTCTGCTTCAGTGATGCTGGGAATAGTTTTCTAGCCTGAATGTTCTCTTGGTCAGGGAAAGAATACTTGGGAATTTTTGTATTTAGGCATAAAGCCAAATTCTGGGACTTTTGGAAACATTGTACTCCATGGAGAGAACAAGACAATCTAGTTATATTGAAACTGGAAATTCTTTGGTTCATCATGGTTATTCCTTGATGATGTATCACACTGTATATAATGCAGATTGCCTGGCCTGACCCAGTAAAATTTGCATGGTTTTGTAGGCAAAAACCAGAATATTATTTCTAATATCACCTAAATTATTTTAGAAGCTCAGCTGTAGTGATAAGAGGTGAAGGCTTCTTAACTGATTTTTACCACTTGTTCTGAGACTACACTCTGCAGGAAAAGATCCACCACTGCTAATAAATAAAAGAATAGTTTTAACTTCATAGACTCAAGTGAAAGCACTATGAGTGCAGTACTGGATCGTATTCCACAAAGGCTTTGACTACATCTAGCTTCTAAGACAATTAAAAACTACTACACTGGTATTTGAATGCATCATCCTTCCTTCTTCCCTGTCCACTTTCCTCTTGGATGCATTTCCCATTTTTACATCTTAGTTTTGCCTCCTGGAGTTTATACAGAGAGAATTAAGACAGAAGCCTGCATTGTTTGTCTGTGATAGTGTATCAGATGAACTGGTGCATTTAATGTCATGAAATGTCTGGGGTTCACCCTTTTGCAGGTGACCAGAATGGGGATTACACATCCTGTTTTGATTATTTACTTGAAAAGCAGCTTGGCTTTGTATTTGGGTGAATGTCAAACTTTCTTTCTCACCTTGATAGTTCTTTATGTTTGTGTGGCAGGCAACCAAAGGAACAAAAAGAATAAGAGAGATTTGACCTATATCTCTAAAAGTAACTGAATCTAAAAACAAGAACCTTCTGATTCTGGCTTAGAGGATTTCTTCCAGTAGCTCACTTCAGTCTAAAAAAAAAAATAAAAAAAAATAAAAATTGAGGACTTCACAGTTTGAATTAAGCTCATTGTCTGATTAGGGGCCCTGACTAAGCATTTGTAGGAATACAGTGTGTATATAAGTGAGAAAGCTGTTTTTCTTGTTGGCTCATCAGGGGAAGTTTTTATGATTCAACTATTCTGTGTTTATTTTCCTGTTACTTGCAAAGAGAGGACGTCACAGAAGGATTTTTTTCCCCTATAAAGAACAGTTCTACTACCTTGGATTTGCAATTTTATTTAATTTTAATTTAACAATCATTCATCACCATTTCCATACGTCATGTCAAGAGTTTTAATTCAAACACCACCTTTCCTGTGCATTTACTATCATGCATTGATGAGGACTGTCTTGCTGACCTTTGGAGAACTGCGACTGTATGGGATCTTTTCTACATAATCTTTCAGCAGTTTAGTTTGATTGTAAGCTTTCAAAGTGAAATCTCTGATATACAAACTGGTAGTCTGTATTTTCCATTCCCTCATTTTTATGTCATTATCCTCAGATTTTTGATGATTCTGGATATTTTAGGGGTAGTTATTTGCTTTCTCCAGTCTTGTTAATATAACTGTGTGACAGCTTGAACCATTTCTCTTGATATTCCCCAAAATATAGGTAAAGCTTCCATAATTTTGTTTCTCTGCCACACATCTTTTTTTTTTTTCTTTCTTTGAATATTTTTTCTTATTGCCATCCATAAAATGTGTAATCTCTTTAAAACCACTTTCTTTTATATAACTTGTCTGGTGATCACAATTGCCTAGTACTTGCTACTCTTTTCAGGTCTAGGTTGCATCTTTTACTGGTGAACTGGAGAAGAGGAGGGACAGCAGGATTTGTGAGAAGAGCAGTAAGTCTGTATATGTCTGAGGCAGAAGGGGCAAGGCCATCTGATATGTTTTGGAGGACTAGATTCTTGACTTACTACTTGTGCCTAGGTATGATAATCCAGATAAAAGTCATTGATCACATCAAGAATTTTTCCTCTTGATCCCATCCTGGCCATTGCTCAGGGTAGAACTGTTACGTGGGTTAATCAGGGCAAGAAGGCCATTCCACATCCTGGGACCTGAAATGATCTAGGTTGGTTAGATCCTGGTGCTAGTAATGCCAATTCCTTTGGGGGCCATTCAGTTAATGGTTGGACTCGATGTAGGTCCCATCCAACTCAGGATATTCTACGATTGTGTGACCGCTTATACACAGTTACTGGAGGATTTTGTGTGAGGCAAGAGATTGCAGTAAAGGAAGGTCTGACTATGAATGCAGCTGGATCTTGCCTTGGGAAACTGGAGCTTATTCCTGTCTATGACATGGAGAGATATTTTATGCTATGAAGTAACTTCAACCCAACTTTTCTCACTTGTTTACAAGGTTCTTCATTACTCTTGTATTGTATGTGCAAAAGTGTTTACAAATCAGTGCTAAAACTGTAGTCAATAAAGTCATAAACATAAAAACTGCTATCCAATATTAGGAATGCTGAAAAATCAGTTTCTAGCCACCTCTCAAACTTCACATGCCAAATCAATCAATCCTTTTGACCTTAAACCCCCTGTGATTTAGTAATCCCTCTTTAAAATATATATAATACCAAATAGATCCCCATCATTTTGGAGGGGTGAAAGGCTGGGAAAATAAATTAGTATTTGGGAAACTATCACATAGTAGAAACGTGTGAATTAAATTTCAGTTTTTAGAACAGTGTTTGAAGAGTGTGCTTGTGCTACTAATCATACCTGGAACTACACATAGAAATTGAAGAGAAATAAAAGATGGAGAAGTTTTTCATCCCAGCTATGCATTGCATGAGGAGGCAGAGAATTCATTAGCTTTCAATGCTTGTGATCTTAAGTCTAAAGAGTATCATAAGCATGAGGACTAAACTCCAATTACACAAGTGTGATTTTCAAATAATTAGCAATGTAAGCTGATAGTGCTTTTTAACATTATTTTATGGATATGTACATATGCATTCATATGCATGTATGTTGGCAGACACAGTTACCAATGATACCCAGTTATTAGTGAATACCTGGTTTAGGGCTCTGAGACACTGTTACATCGTGCAGGGATATCTTGAAAATATCAAGTCTTGGTTTTTTAGTGTATTTTCAGAAGCTTTCTTTCTATTATTTTTTTGCTTTGGTCACATAATTAGAAGTAGAGTTTCATCTGTAATGTAATTTACATCAATTGTGCAAAATTGTTGTCAAATGACCTTGTTAATATGGCAAATCACATATAAGAGAGGTTATTTAAATGAGATCTAAATGTTTAAATAGCTTAAAATCTTAGGATTAATAACATTCAAAATGTTGACTGTGCTACTCGAGACTTATAACCTTTCTCAAATGGATCCTTAGTTAATTATCTCTAAAACCAGCCTTTTAAAACAGTAGAGATTGATATTTAACTTTTTTCTATTAATCATATTTAGTTTTAAGATTTGGAAAGGTAGTCCTCTAAGGTTCAGCTGACATTTAGACAATTATGTTGAGACTTAGCATTGATATATTTTGATTGCTTAACCCTTCTTGTCAGCAGTTTTGTATTTTATGCAGACCTTACTGATGTGGCAATGGCATTTATATCAGAACGCATTTATTTTAATAGAGCAATTCTTCTCCTTATAATCATAGCAGTTATGACTATTATCCTAAAACAAAGCAGGATGAAACTGTAATCAATCTATAGGAAACAGTTTCACATGCAGGCATATGCATATCCCTCGTGAAAACTGATGCTGACGAGTATTAAACTGTAGGTGCTTTATTGTGAAACCATTGTATTTGCTTCACTTTTTATGAAAAGGGAAAAAAATCCACCACCAGCAACAAAAGAACTACTGAAGTAAAAAAAATTTGTTTTCAGTGGTTAAAGCTTGACAGCACGAGCTTAGGGCTGACTATAAAAACTGGGCAAGCTGCTCCATGACTCTGTTGAAGGCTAGAGGAAAAAATCTTCATGATACGGATTAAGGAAACTGGGGGTATTTAAGCTATGGCAAGGCTTCTGTCATGCTCTTGCTTATTGCATCTTCCAGGACTGAAGAGCTTTTATTCTAGCTCCATTCTAACTCACTGTGTCTCAAAGGAATATTTTTTAGCAGTAGGGGGAAGACAATATCAATTAAGATGACCTAAGATACAGTACCTGAATTTTGGTCTCCTTGAATATGTTGGTATTTGATTGTAAGGATGGAGTGTCTCGTGTTGTCTACGTGCCACAGCCATTTAAACAGCAGTGCTTGTCTCTTCTCCATTTCTGTGTAGCAGGAGAAATGTGATGGCTGTGCCATGCTCTGGAACTCATGCAACATATTATAAAGTAGAAATAGTAAAATGAAAGGTGTCAATAAATCAGTGGTGGATAGAAGGACAATGAACTGCTTGTTTGGTGTAAATGCTTGTTTCAATTAATCAACCTCTACATTTTTTTTTTAAAGACTTCAGGAAAGGACTGAAAAATGTTTGTTTACATATAAAACAATTGTAAGATTAATTAACATCTTAATGCCTCTGAAGTTTTGAAAATCATAATCAGTAGATAGAATATAGAACATATTCATTATCTTTTTCAAACATTGTCCTCTGATTTTTTTAATGATGGAGTCTGAAGGTCATTTATGAGCAATTCATGTGACAATTCACAGCTAATAAAGAGCCTCATGTGGAATGAATTACCACCTGCTCCCGTTTTTGCAAGAAAGTATCTTTCAATATCCATGTCACAATACTGTTTATCACATTTCAGACAGATGTCAATGCAGAAGTATCTAAACAACGAGGTAGGAGAATTACTATTTATATTGCATTCTGCTCCTAAAAGCTTTTTCTTGAATGTTCCTCGTGTCTAATCTGTGTCTCATGAGCATTTCTGTAAGTATCAATCAGATACTGTCCTTGCCTGAGGAGGAGGGCAGGTCAGATGTTTTTTCAGTGTTAGTGTCCTGTCTTTGGCTGGGATAGAGTTAAGGTAGGTGGTGCAGTGTTGGGTTTTGGATTTAGTATGAGAACAATGTTGGTAATGGACCAATCTTTTGTTTTTCTCTGAGCAGTGCTTACCCTAAGTTAAAGACTTTGTTTACAGCATCTCATTCTCCACCAGTGAGGAGAAGCTGGGAGGTAGCATGGACAGGACAGCTGACTTGAACTGGCCAAAGGGATATTCCATACCAGTACACAAGCCAGGAAGGGCTGAATGCTGCTCAGGAATGCAGTGAGCATCAGTCACTGGGTGGTGAGCAATTGCATATTGATCATCACTTGTTTATCTTAAGTGTTATTTCTCTCTCTTTTCTTTTCTTTTCTTTTTTTTTTAATTATTAAACAGTTCATATCTCAATGCAAAAAGTCTTTTCCCAGACAGCTAACAGTAGGACAAAAGGGAAGAGTCAAGCTGCACCGAGAGAGATTTAGGTTAGACAATGGGAAAAAGAATGGGCTGCCCAAGGAGAGTAACCATCCCTGGAGGCATCTCAGACTGGTTGTGACACTTAGTGCCATGGTCTAGTACACAAGATGGTGTTAGGCCAAAGGTTGGACTTGATTGCAGAGGTCTTTTCAAACCGAGTTCATTCTGTGATTCTGTTTACTTTTCTTGCCTTCCATTCTCCTCCCAGCTGGGGTGATGAGGGGGCTGTTTGAGCAAGGGGCTGTGTGGGGCTTATCTGATAGATTGGAAAGACAAAATGCAATCGTGTTCTCCTTCTAGAAGACATGACTTGTATGAATGCATAAATTGATATAATGGAAAACCTTACGATATACCAAAGAAAATGCAATATGTGTGAAAAAAGCACCTGGCTGCACAGGCACAGGCAGGGTTTACTGCTGCTGCTTCCACCACTGCTGGTGAAAAGCCCAGGCTAGGCAGAGCAGTACGTCCTCAGCTCAGTGGCAGCCTTTGCCTCCAGCCTCTCCTGCTTCCTAGCAGTCTTTTCCACTCCAAACAGAAAAGCACCCTTTATATTGCCATTTCTTTTCCCCTCCAGTGCCCAGCATAACAGCCACACTGAATTGTGCCCGTCTTCTTCCTGGGGACTGTTGGGCTCCCCTTCATCAGGATGGAAAATGAAGGAAGAGAGTGGGTTGTTGCATGAAGGGAAGCTGCTCCATGGGTGGGAGCTACTGCCAACATGGAGGGAATGCGTGTGTGTGCAGGCTGGAGCCTCCCACAGGAACAGGAGGAGGGATGTTGAAATCTGTATTCATTTCCTGCAGGCACCACTCCCAGGCTGCTTGGTTTAGGGGAAATATTTAGAATAGCAAAAACAGTCTTGTCCTAAATAATGTCATAAGGGACTGATGCTTCTGTGACTTGAAATGTGATGTTAGGTGGAATTCAGAGTTCTGAGAGCATGCCAGGCTGCATTATGGGCACCAGAGAAGAACCTGGCCTTTTGTTTATATTGCTCACACAATTCAATAGTTGGTATGTACTATACTATATATATCCTGTTGATATATACTTTTAAAAATAGTAAATTCCTGAAATTATGTGACAGCTAGGCAAACAATAAAGGATGTAAGGAGCTGAAATATAGAATAGGTGCCAGGATTACTCATCCTTCTCCCACTCTGTTGGTTATGCTTTCCTTTAAAAGTAGAAGGTAATGGTAAATTTTAATGACCTTTTACCTTCCAAATATCTATTTTTAGAAATTTATAGGTAGAGGAGACTAACAAATATTTTAAAGTTTTTGTGCTCACGGAAAGTTCCAAATGAACAGTCCTTGAGAATAAAACCTGTAGTTCAGGCAGGACACAGCAAAGGCAGGATGTGTATAAGCTCCAGGCCCCTGTGATGAGCTTCAGATCTGGAAGTATTCCCATTGCATGACCTTTGTGCCGAGACTACCACTAAAAGTATCAATTAATGTTAACAGTTTTACGATGTGGCCTCTTGCACCTTCAGAACTGTGCTAAGACCATTTTTTCACCTTATCTGATGTTCTGAATAGTCAAATGGACATTTTTTTGTTCTTCTAGTGCTTACTAATCCACTCAATCACTCAGTCCTTCAGCATCAAAAATGACCGTTTTCCTGCAGAATGAGAACTAATTCTGGTGATATATTAGTGCATTTATTATTCACTATATTCAAGCGAAAATGTACAATATTGATAAATGGTTATATTTATGAGATCCTACATTTCCATCTTACTAAACCTCACTGTTTGTTTGATTCTCCTTTTCTGTATCACTCTGAAGTGCATGAGATATGTGCTTTGTTCATGCATGGTAAAATGCAAGGAGAGTTGGCTTCAGCTGCTCAAACAATTCCATCTGAGCTTTTTTGCAGTCAGTGAATACTATTTTATGAGCATTTTGGTGGAAAAATATCTGTTTTCACCTGCATTGAGGGAATATTTTTGTGAGAAAAAAAGTTTTCTGTAAAACACTGATTAAAAATAAGTTTTACTTGGAATTCTTCATATGAATTTTCATATGAGCTTTCATATGACCTTTACTGAGGCTAGTTGCTGCTTTTATTTTCATTTCCTTCATTCTGTTATGCCATACAAACCAAATTGACAGCTGGTGACCCACCTTCCCAGGCAGCATTAGAAATTCCTTGTGGGAGATGCTGTGGGAAAACCCATCAATGCTAGCATGGAATTGTATTCAAAGATAAAACAAGCCTACAAGTGTGACAAACTATGAGAGGGAAAACATGGGTAGCCATGGTGAAAACATAGTATTACAAGCTCAGTTTAATAGCTTTGAATCATTTAAATGTATAGAGTTTCTTCATGTGTCTGACCTTGTTGTGATTAATGCTCAGGTCTAGAACTACAAATATATTCCCCTCTGCTCCACAGCAGGCTTCTTCAGCTTCAGTTTTGGAGGGCATGTGCTAACCAATGCATAATTTCTAAGGGGGGGGTTGCTTGATCTAGAGACTTAGTCATACTTCTGGCACTGAGGTCCATCTGCTATTCAGAGAGCACAGAAAAAGAGGCAGGAAGCCAGATGTCACATATTAAAGACCTTGTCTCACTTTGGATGACACCTCTGGAATGCAGCCTTTGGTACATTTCTTGCATTAGTAAAAGGGTAATAGGAGAACAATGTGATCTTCCTATAGGTCATATTGCGTCCTGATTTTTGGGAGGACAAACAATTGCTGAGCAGGTCAAGGTGTTAACAGTTGTTTTTTGGGGTTTTTTTTGGTTTTTTTTTTTTTTTTGGACAAGTGGTTTATTTCAAAATGATAAGGTAGACAGTGAAAGTTACCAATTATGCTTATTGTTTAACAAGTACCTGGGTCAGTTGCTGAGTCCTTGGAGATGATGTATACCTTTATAAGTGCATAATTTGAATACAGATTAGAAGAATTGCCTCCAGATTTACTAGAAGTAAAACTACTTTATTTGAATTTATACTGTCCTCTATAATGTAGGTTCTGGATGCCATATAATTTTTAATAATGAGTTCTTATAAATATGATACATTGAGTAAATAAGCATTAATAACTCAGTTAACCTTTTTCACAATACCCCAGTTCTTTGCACAATCTACACTAAATATATGACAAGCTCAGAAAAACACATGACAAAACTCACCCTCCTCAAGGAAAAACAATCCTACCTTATCTTGGATCAACAGATGTCTTTCTAGTTAAATTTAACTTACTGTTTCACCATAGCCAGAAACAGTGGCCCTGATTTGTTCAGAGGTGTTCGAGTTATTCCATTAGAAAGAAAGGGGAAAATCCATTTTCTATATCCCATGAGCCAAATACATGCTGTACACCTTTTACACTTTATGCTCTATCAGGAAGAATTTCCCAAAGGCAATTCAAATGGTGGGGAAAATTAGAAAGCAGAATGGACAGCAGTTTTCTTACTGAAGTTACAGCCTGTTGGATATTTCACAGCTCAAGCTTAGCACTTCTGCAGTGTATTGCAAAGAGTTGGGTATTTCTTTTTTTGAAAACAGCCTTTGTAATTTTTCATTCCTAAACACATTTTGTTTAATCATTAAGGGGCCAGTTCATTATTCATTTATCCAGATTGCTGCAACAAAAAGATGGGGCAACTATCCAAAGCTTTAGGTTGTGATATAGTATTTTTAAAATACTGTAAATCTAAGGAAATACTATTTAGTCATGGTAGACAGAATTATTAAGGTCTAAAAGACATTTCCTCCACTTGTTTCTCAAGTTATTTGTGCTATTCCAAACACTGTCCAAAAGATATTTTAAGGTACAATTTCTCCATAAATAGTTAAAAAAATCTACATTAAAAAAAATCCAACAGTTCTGTGTGATTAATTTTATAGTGATTTTTCAAATAATGTCTTCTAGCTATCCAAGCATTTTAGAGTAAGAGCTGAGGCTTCATTAAAAGATTACACTTTATCCGACTTTCATCCTTAAACTTCTATAAAAGCTTAGACATTTCTACAACTGAATTCTACTTAAAATTAAATATTTTAATGATTTTCCATAAATGGTTACTATTATTAGCAATAATATTCCAAATATCATATTTTTAATCAGTAATTTCATGTTGCTCTCTTTTTTTTCTAATTCTTAAATCAGTCATACTGTGGTAAGTTGACATTGGCTGGCTGGCAGGTGCCCATCCAACTGCTTTCCCATTGCTCCTCCTCAACAGGACAGAGGGCAAAAGTGGGATGACTTGAGGAAAAGACTGGAAGATCACTTACCAAATATCATCATGGGTAGAACAGAGTTTACTTAGGGAAAATAGAATTTATTGTCAATAATTATAGATCCAGATAGTGAGAAATGAAGACAAAGAAAAGCCCCATAAAATGCTTTCAGCTCACATATTTTTCCCAGTTCCTTCAGGGAACATACTCTGTTTGGGGTCCTCCACTCTACTCCAGCATCTCCTCTCCTCTCTCCTTCTCTCCGCCTGGGGATCAAAGGGTTATTTGTTGCTACACTTTTGGGTCAAAAATGGCACTGGCAGTCTTCATCTCAGCTGGACATGGACAAAGTGTAGTTAAATGAATTCTGCAGCCACTCTTTGCACAAGTGTAGAGGGTATGTTAGCTTTGCATGGGATGGTAGTTCCTGTGTAGTGGGTAATTGTGTGATGACAATAATGTGGGACAGAAATGGTTAAAGGTAGACTTGTGTTGAATGATGTGAGTGGAAGACTCTCTGCATGTCTAAGGCACCCTAAATCTGGAGCCAGCTCCTGTTGCTCCACAGATTGGAGCACCCTGGAAACAGCACATAATTAAAGTCTTTGCTTCTCATCCCCCAAAATAGCAAAAGTTCTGAGATATCAAGGGGTATCCATTCTTAGCCAATATTTAACATATTGTTAATACTTTTTTTGCATGGATTTCCATCCCCCACACTCACTTTCTTAAGCTGACAGCATGTTGATAAGGGACTCTGACCATTTTTACCAATTTATAAATAGCTTTTAGCACCCTTTCCCCTTCTTCTACAATTGCAAACATTTCATTTGGATTCCATGCTTTTGGGAAAGTTTCAAATTAGAAATAAATGGCAAAAATTCTCTCTGTATAATTGCTCAACCTTATTATAATTGCAAAATGCACAATAAGTGCAAGTTATTTAAAATCCTTGCTAGTTACAGAATATAAAATGTGAAGTTAGAGTCTGAAATTAAATTGAAAATATGTAAGATCTAGTAAAATGCTGTTCTGTATATTTTATGTGATATGCATTTCTGTCAGGGAAAATGGGCTGCCCTCTACTCCACTAGTGCTTATAGGACATATGATGCTATCATAGTGTTATCTCTCAGTCTGCTTTGCTAGTTACTTCTCACAGTAATAATATAATGTAGCATTGACATTAGAATAAAATTCCTTATATAAAAAAGAAAAATACTGAAGTTCTACGTGCCTCAACTGTGTTTAAATCAGTGGAAATATCAAGGGATAAATTTAGCTTGGATGATACGTAGAAGAAACATTAATTATCAAGAAACCATTTCAGAATGTGTCTTTATCACTGGTTTGGTTTTTTTTCAATGTGTTTTACAAGTGAACACAGAGTAACTTTTGCAATCAGTATTGTGAAATGCAAGATTTATATCTATTCTGGATGAGTCAACAATGGAAATAAATTGGTAATGGATATTGCTTCAATTCTGATTTGCCATAATCTTTTAACCTTACTCAAAAATATTTGCACTCAGAATGACTGCTCTTTGTTTTTATGTGATTTAATCAAATAAGTGAATTGGGGTGAAATGCTTAGAGTGAGACAGTCATATTTGGGTGATCACATACAACTCATTTGCATTTTGTAGTGACATGGTTATGCTACTTCAGTGCTAATCTTAGAACTTTTTGTGTGTGATTATGAGAGTAAAAAAAAGTCCATTAATTCATTCTTTGAAATTTTTCATTGCTACTAGCAGTAATTAATCATTCAATGTCTTTAGATGTCACTAAGAATATTTGACAAGCCTTCTGTTTAACTAGAACCATGCCATAAAGCATACAACTCATTTACCACTTCAGCTACTGTTGACTTTCTAGTTAAGCCACTCAAAATAGTTATTTTCATATCTCTTTCTCTAAAATCTACTGATCAACTTCTTGGTCAAAAACACGGGTTTAGCTTTCAAAATACACACGTCTACACTGCTTTATATAGTTTTTCTTGAATCCATCCTCTAATAAGGAACACTCGCCTTGAGATAAAGATAGGTGATCATGTTTCTTAGTATCACACTAAGGTGTTTCAAATAATTTTCTTTGTTTAATTCCCCTTCCCATCCACTCCCCTCCTCCCCCAAAAACATTGTTTGTGTAAAATGATGATTTTGTTTGCAGATACTTTTTTAATATCTTTAAGACCAAAACATTCAATACAACAATTTTCAGAAAGGAATATTTTGATTACATTTTTTTCTTGAAGAACCATTTGTTGGCAATTATTTTCATTCTACAGTACTTTTTAAATGTGCTAGTAACTTTTCTGAAGTTGAATCACAACAAAAAGCTATTGATTATTTGTTTTCTGGAAAGTATAATATCAGAATTAAGCACTGTAATAATATCATTCTTGTTTTTCTTCTGAGGGGGGAATAAAACTTCTCAAAGTCCAATACTTGTCAAAAATATGATTGGATTCCAAGGTAGTGTGTATCTCTTGCTTAAATTGCACTTCTATGAAGATAACACTGACAACAATTCCTAACTGCAGGATTCTGCCTGCAAGGGTGTAGATGGCATCTGTGAAGGGCAAGAATTTTGACCTTTGTGGTAAACACTTTTGCATAGTACTTGATGATTCAACAGGGAAAGCAAAAGTGCAAGCCAGTAGGAGTAAGAGTATTTTAAAGACCAAGCAAAATACTGCTTAAAGCATATTGAGTAATTTTCTAACAAAAAGCTCCCCAAACATAAACATTTTGGTCAGGGACGTGGCTTGTTTTATGTAGAGCTGAGCACTTGTTTGCTAAATGCCACTTGATTGCTAAATGCTGTGGACAAATTAGTAGCGTGCTTGAGAGCAGAAAATAATTAGGATGCCCATTGCTGTGTTCATGGAGGTCTTAAAGTGAACCCTCCAAGTCCTTATAGTCATGCCACTCCTTTTATGTGTATTCATATGCCTTGTCATCTGTATCCCAAAGTGCATCTGCACTTTCAGTTCATTCTTCTGAAGGATCCAGCTCCTCCTTTCACACCTCTAATTTCAACATAAGAGGACTTCACATCTGTCAGGATTAAGACACGACAAATTTGCGGCTTTTTAAGCAGATGACAAATGCTGATGTCTGGTGGGGTAATTCTGTGTGGTCCTTTCACTGGGTGTGGGGATTGAGTCCTCTGGGACTTGTTTAATTCGGAGGTGAGATACTGACTAAGAGAGATTAAATCTTCTGGAAGATTTTGGTTGCTAAGTTATTTTAAGCATAGAAGTTCCTTTTCCAGTAGGAAAAGTGCATAATAGCTAATTAAGCCCTTAGGGATCAATTTTCAAAACAGTGTGCAGGAAGTGTGAGCACAAACCTTATTTGTTAATGGGTTTTGTGAACATACCTCCTGTGATTTTTGAAAATTTAGAGCAACAAAACAGCAACCTTATTGGAGGAGCACATTTAAATATATAGAATATGATATCTTTTTCTTCAGGGCATTAGATAGGTGACATATATTAAGACCACAGAGTGTTTCTGTAGTCATTATGCTTTATTTCCTCAAACTTGTAAAGGTAATGAAATAATAAAATAATCTCTCTGAGCCTGTAGAAGAAATCAATCCTACAGTTCTTGCCTTCCTACTCTTTACTTAAAGGAGAAAAAGCAACAAACGACTAATGCCCAATTTTTGTGATGACAAAAATATTAAAATTAAAATAAACATTATTAAACATGCCATTGTAAATACTATATAAGGTATTTAGAATGAAAAACAGAGAGAATATAGATTCCATAGTAATATTGGATATAATTCTCCAGTTAAACTGTTGGGGAAAGTGTTCTTTTTCATTGCACAGGAAAATGCAATAAATACATGGGGGTTTTTTTAATAACGTTAAATAGGAGGGGGGAAATATGATTAAAGCATGATAATGGAAGTTATTATTATCATTTGTAGCAATCTGAGGGTCACACTACAAGAAAGGATTTCGAGACAGGTGGGTTTATTTGGAGACAGGGCAAAGCTGATTCAGGGGACATTGAGCTCTAATCTGAGTTCATGGTGTGTTTGTTTGGCTGTGCCGTGGCCTTTTGCAGCTCTTTGCTCCGAGGGGTGGAGATACCTGTTTTCTGGCCTGGTCAGAATGTAGGCAGATCAGCTTAGATTTGTTTGCACCTTGACATTTCAATAAGCCTTAAAAGGGAAACTGAGGATGTGAATCCAGGTGACTGGATACTGCTAACAGATCTTCACCTCGAGGAGTAGACTCATCAAAGCCTGGCTGTGGAAAATGAATTTTGAATAGGCTGTATATATATCTTTGTTAACTATACAAGGTGTATATGTCTGTTCTGAAAAATGTGAGAACCAAAAAGGTTAAAAGAAAAAAGAAAGTAAAAAGTTACATTTAAAATATATTTGTTTGTATTGTGTCCAAAAGAGAGTCTGTGCACTTAAATTCATACAATTTAAATAAGGAGGAGGAAGGGTGTGATATTCTGTTTGTATTTTACTCACAAAACAGCAAATAACAAATATAAAGGGAGTGTGTACTTCAGGAGGTCAGTGAAGGTTTGACACTGATTTCAGTGGAATCAGGATTCTGCCTTAAGTTACTTTCCCATGGATGCAAAAGGAAATGGCAACTTAGAAAAAAAAAATTAAGTCTACTGAATACCAAGCTGGTGTCTTATCAGCACAAGTTCTTCAGTAAGTTTTAGACTGGTTTTGCTGATTATAAAACAGTCTAAAGACATCAACTCCTTCTATGTTTGTCCAACTCCAAACTTATAACTGGGAAATTCACAGATAATGAACAACCACACAATTCCAACCCACACTCATTATTAAAAGCTTTTGATTTCAAATACTTGAAGCTTCTGCAAATGACAACAGTTTCTGTCCTGAGCAGAAAAAGATCTGTTGTCTTAAATATTTCATTGCTCAAGTGGCATCTATTATCTAGAAAACATTAGATTTCCCAGAGAACATAAAAGATATTTAAAAATATTTGAGCATAGATAATCACTATAAATTGGTAATTTTTTTTTCTTAACTTTACTGGATGGTAGCCTAAAGTGGCAAGTTTGATTACACGAGAGATTGTTTTGACCTAAGTGTGCAATTTTTCCTTCAGTGCTCATTTAATGGAATAGTACAATAGTCTCAGAATATTGTGGTACATGATTGAAAAGTTCAGAATGTGTAATTGTTGCATTAACTGACTTTTGAAATTCTGGTTTTTCAAATGCCAATTTTAAATGGTTTCTTATATATGTTTACATTTAGAATAACAGGTTACAAAAGTGCTAGCTGAAAGGATCATTAACAGTAAAAATTATGTGATTAGGTGCTTAATTTAAAGTCTTTTGCTTTCAAAGGCCAATTTGTATCTCACAAATCCCCTCCATTTCCTACAAAGATTGTCTAGGATGTCAATTATCATATTGATACCATCACATCATGTTGTAAGTCTGTACTTCAGTTTAAGGGAGATTCCAATACAAGGAATGATTACTGGATCTCTAACATTACCTGAGATCTGAATAAATGCATTTATATTTAGCTATATGTCTTTATACTTTGATAACTTTCCTATATCATTTTATAATTAATCTTTTATTGTTTCTTTTCTGCTTTGATACCTTGCCTTCAAGGACTGAAAGACAATATCCTCTCTTAGGTACCAAATGCACAGACTATAATTGTTGAACTATCTAGGATTATGGAAGCAGTCTATGTGGAATAACTACTCAATAATATGACTTCCATGTGGACATTCTTATTTCAGGTATATTTTTGACAATATACCTACCAATTTTGTAACTGTATTAAGTTAGCTACTATGAGATTCTGTCCTTCAAAAGTCCTTACAAGGCCATTGTTGCAGTCAAGGTATTGCTTTGTTTTTTTTTCATATTTTAGTTTTGAAGAGTTGCACCAGACACGAGCACTGAAAGATGAAAGACCTTCCCCCTTCTACCTGGGCTTCTGTCGGATAGGGGTGCACACCAAAGTTTCTGCTCTTTTCTTGCAATTTCATAGCTTACAAATGCATACTTAAATTTATTGGAAACAAAAATGTTTCAGTGTTTGAAGCAATATTCCGATAGATGATATGGGTTTAGTTTCCCTGTCTGCAAAATGAAGGTGACTGTTTCTCCTGCATGTCTCCGTTCTCTGTGCATATTTTATATTCTCTCTCCTACAAATTGTTTACGGTGCCCAACAGCATGACCCCTTCACATTCCCAAATACTAACAATAATCCTTTGCCATAGACTATATATTCTTTAAAATTTAATTTATCCAAGATTTAAATGGATAAAATTTCTCAACTTTTCTATTCCTTATTCTTTTCTGACTTTTTCTGAAGTCATTTTCAGCAACCTGTCATGGATTCATAGAATCACTTAGGTTGGAAGAGACCTCTAAGGTTATGCAGTCCAACCATCAACCCAGCACCACCATGTTCACCACTAAACTATGTCTATAAGTGCAACATCTGCATTTACTTTTAATGTTTCCAGGTTTGCTGGCTCAACCACTTCAGTGGGCACCCTCTTTCAATGCTTGAACACCCTTTCTGTGAAGAAAATTTTCCTAATACTGAATCTGAACCTCCCCTGCTGCAGCCTCAGGCCCTTTCCTCTCATCCTATTGCTTATTATATGGGAGAAGAGACCCCATCTTGATACAACCTTCTTTCAGGGAATTGTAGAGAGTGAGAGGGTGTATCTGAGCCACTTTTTCTCCAGGCTAAACAGCCCCAGTTCCCTCAGCTTGCTCCCACAACACTTGTGCTCCAGAGCCTTCACCATCTCAGTTTCTCTTCTCCGGAGTCGCTCCAGCACCTCAATGTCTTTCTCAGGGTGAGGGGCCCAAAACTGAGCACAGGATTAAAGGTGTGGCCTCACCAGTGCTGAGTACAGGGGGACAATCACTGTCCTGGTCCTGCTGGTCACACTATTGCTGATACAGGCCAGGATGCCATTTGCTTTTTTGGCCACCCGAGCACACTCTGGCTCACATTCAGCTGCTATTAACCAGCATTCCCAGATCCTTTTTCACTGTGATGCTTTCCAGCTGCTCTTCCCCTTCATGGGGTTGTTCCCACCCAAGTGCAGGACCTGGCACTTGGCCTTGTTAAACCTCATACAATTGGCCATGGCCCATTGATCCAGCCTGTCTAGATCCCTCTGCAGAGCCTTCCTACCCTTCAGGAGATCCACACTCCCACCCACCTTGGTGTCATCTGTGAACTGATGGAGGGTGCACTCAATCCCCTTGTCCAAATTATCGATACAGATATTAAATAGGACAGTCCCCAAAACTGAGATTTCCCTGGGGAACACCACTTGTGATCAGCAACCAGCTGAATGTAACTCTATTCATCACAACCCTGGGTCTGGCAATCCAGCCAGGTTTTTAGACAGTGAGCAGTGCACCTGTCCAAGTCATGAGAAGCCAATTTCTCCAGAAGAATGCTGTGGGAAATGGTGTCAAAGGCTTTACTAAAATCTAGGTAAACAACATCCATAGCCTTTTCCTCATGCACTAAGCAGGCCACTTTGTTGGTCTTATTCTGCATGTAACATATGAGACATCCTCTGTATTTTCCTGTCTGCATCTATCACCCTACACAAAATCTTTCCAGGATCATTATTATTTTCCTTCCTAACTATTACCAGCATAATTCATCCTCTTCTCCCTTGAGTCAGTATGACTTATAACCACCTGAAAACTACCTGTCAAATCAACTACCTTAGTAATTCCTTAATACCTTCCACCAATGAGAGATTTTCCCCTACTAGAGTTCCCTTGTGCACATAATAGTTCTCTAACATTTATTTCTGTTCAGTTTGTCTGTTTTTTGTCTCACCTAAGGTACCCACATCACCTCCACTACCTTTCCAACAATTTTTTGAGGTTTTTCTACCTGATCCTCTATGCCAGAAAGACCTTTTCCTACCACCTTTGCCACCTACCAGAGCTGAGACAGGTTTTCTACTATGCTTGTTAAGAATTCATTGATTAGTATTAATGTAGTATAACTAGGTTTTTAAAGATTTTTTCTAGCCTTGAGAAATTTGTGACCTGTATATTCTAAGAGTTCTTAATTTCCTAAAGTGACAATCAAGCTTCCTGTACCTCTTTGAAGCACTCTTTACAATGATTCTTCAAGTTCCTACTTTGTCTTACAAACACGAGTGCATTAGGAAATGCTGATAAAGTGCACTCAGATACTTGCCTAAAGGTACCAAGGTGTAAATTCTGTGACCGTGTGTGACAGGAGCAGCTGCAGTGAGAAGCTTACTGGGCTGTTGTCACCATTGAAATCCAGCATCTTTCAAAGGAATAAATATAATAAAATGAGCATTAGGACATAATAAATACTAGTTGGGACCATGAAATTTGAGAGGATTAATGACTGAAAATCAAGATCAAATTTATTTTCCTAAATAAGATTTCTAATAGGCACACTGTAAGTTTGGCCTAATATTTATGGATTACTGAAGTTTGGGAAAATTGGGACCCAGAAACATTAATTTGTAATGTGTTGTGAATGCAGCACCTTGGTGCTGACATGTATTGATTATTTTGCCCTCCCAAGAAAACATCTTTGATCAAGTAATTACCTTGTTAGGATATTATTCCATGCATTAACATAATTTTTAATGAAATCCAATAATTATCATAATTATCATAGGTGAAAACTCCTTTTTTTTTTGTCTAGTGACCTCAAATATCTAATTTCTAGAAACAGCACTGATGCATTTCTCCCACTAGAGGCTTCTATAGTATATAAAACCAGTAATAAAATCAAGAAAATATTAACAAAAATAAGTGAAAATTAGTTAAAAAGTTTTCCTACGTCAACTCATCAGATTTATTGGATGACTTATTGTGGTTCTTGAATCTTAATATTCATTTTCCAATTACACTTACCAGCAATAAATTTATTATCTAGCTGATAAACTGGAGACTGTGTTCAGAAATAAATATTAGGTTGCATATCTTTTAAATTAGAGGTAATCTAGGGACTTAAATGCCAAAGTATCTGGATCCTTCAGAATTGTTTTAATTCCTATGCAACTAGTGTTTTTTTCTCTCTGTATGTCTGTTGTAGAATGTAATTTTCAAAGAAACAGATAATCTGTGGATGCAGTGAAATACACAGAAAATGCTCATATTTGATACTGAAATACTGTGTGGATCTGTAAATATATTTCTCTTTTAGAGGATGGTATATACAAAGAACAGGGAGAGTGAATGAGAGATTGCTAACTGATCTTCCAGGGAAATAAAGTTCTAAAAATATCCCCTTATTTAATTTTCTTTCAAAGCAGCCTCAATAAAGAAAATGTACATTACATTTGTCATATCACAAGCTGTCTAAAGGTATAGTTTGTACCCAGCTGTGTAAAATGTGAGGTGGATCTCCTGAGTCACTGCTCTTATAAAGTTTACTCCGAAGAGGTCATGAGGATATTTTAAATTACAAAACCTAATGGATGCTCAACTTCCTTAGCATTTCTCTGTGTAAAATCATGTGAATATGTCATTATGTAGGTGCTAAGGTAGATTTTGCTTGATGGTTTTAATGCAGTGGTTTAAAACTTACCATCCTGAGATTTTTTTTTTTTTTAAATTAATTAATGCCTACAACTGAAATTTGGGGCATCAGGGTTTATTTTGGTATCGATTCCACTCTTTCATGTGTCAGTTTCTGCCAGCATATCCCAAAGCACAGAGCTCTGGTAGAGGAAAAGACTTGAAGAAAGTTGTCTTCACAAAAGATGCTATCTCATTCTCCAGTTATTTGTTTTAGAGATGGAAGGTCTTCTCAGACTTTTTGCCTCCTGCAGGCAGCCTTGAGGGAAATAAAACACAAAGATGGTTTTCAGAGGAAGTTTCATCTTCATTAGTACAGTCTTTAAATAAAGGTGAAAGAGATGTGGAGTTGCATACCTTGGGCCAAATGTGAATGAATCAAAATTTAGATCATTCTGGTTCATGTTTAAAACAAGTTTTTGTACAGAAGTATTAGTTCATTTTCCTGAAGTTCAACTCCAAGAAAGCAAATTGTTCTTGACGAGTAAAGCAGCTGCCATATTGCTTGCCAGAGGGGTGTGAAGTTTAATAGACATTTTAAATTTTAGATTGCTCTGGCTCCATGTAGAAGTTTGAGCTATAAAATAGTGAAATGACAAAAATGATAGGAAGTCCTGATGTCTTTACCTGGAAAGACGCAGATAATTGAGTTGGACTGAGTTGCTGGAAGCTTATAATTTCAGCGCACTTTACAGCAAAATTAATATGCAGCCAGAAATTTTTGCATCCTAACAAAACTGTGCACTTTTATGATATAATGAATTTAAGCATTTCCAGGGAAGCTTTCAAGCAGGATATAACTTGTATGTAAGCAAGATGTTCTGAGGGTTAGCACATCATACAATATTTTCCAGGCATAAACATATATTCAGACATCTATGTACATCTGTTTGAGGATAAAAAAATGTGCAACTTAATATAAATTTTAAGCTAATGTGAAAGATTTTAGGAAGTCTGTGTTTGAATAAAAGCTCTTGGCATAGGAGCAAATGTATGCCTAAAATGCGGTGCCTAAAGATGTTCTCACCCCACAGGCAGATCCCCAAGCACTATAGAATTCCAGGTACAAAGTGGGTACTTCATGGTGTGGTTCACAGCTGGCCACTGCTCCCAAAGGAGAAGAGAGGAACACAACATAAACTTGCAGAGATCTAATCTTCACCCAACATGATTTTTATTTGCAAGAATTAATTTATAACAGAGGAAAGACAAAGTAATTAGCTGATCTTGGATTTAATTTTGGAAAAGTAATTTAAAACAAACATTTGGACTACTTCAGGATAAAATGAGTATGAGATTCAGACTCAGATCTTGAAACCTTTGTAGAAATTGCTCTTTGGATTAATATGAGTAGCTGAAAAATTCTTTACTTTGTTGTAAGAAAGGTAAAGTACAATCATTAGAATATTGTAGTTGTTGCTGCACTGGGGTGATTATTCTGTAAGCTAAAGACGTGGAGACTATAGTTAGATAAGTCTCTTTTCTCACATTTGCATCAGGAAGGCATTGTCAAACGCCTTCAGACTGTGTAGGGGATAAAAGGCAATGATGGTTTGAAGCTATGTCATGCTAAGTAAACACCCACATGATGCTATGTATGAGAAATACCCTATACAGAGTTCTGGAAATCTTGAGAAGATTTTAGCAGCTCCTGCAGCTCTGTATATGACAAGCTCAAAACCAGGGAACCTGTCACAAGTTGTACCTACACAGCAGTGACTTCGGTACTGTGAAGAGGTACCTGAGCTACCTTTAAACTGTGTACACTGTGAGAGGGAACAGTTTGGGACAGAGCAGCATGAGGTTAATACGAAGTACTTTGCCATGATTTTTAAGGCAGGGAAACATATTGTTACTCCATAAACAACACCAATATTTTAAATAATTGTATCAAGGCTAGTTCAGATGCCGTTCATTACTCTAGATATAAACTAGTGGTAAATATTAAAAAAAAAAAGCCCACCAGAAATAGAGACATTCCCATCACCTCCTAAGGGAGGGTCTCAAAGAAACAGATGGACTTCCAGACACAGGGCAAAAAGCTCCTTTGATTTTAATGGGGATACTCTAGAAAATTCTAGCTTAAACTAGATCAGAATCCAGCCCTTTTTTCAGACATATGTTCAACAAAAAAACAGAGACACTAAAATTCACAGAAGAGATTGAAGGTGGGATGTTTGTTGCTGAGGAAAAAGCATATCTGGGAAAGCTACAAAAAAGTAAACTCTCTTTATAGTGCTTGCATTTGAAAAATCATTCCTAAAATTTTAATATCTTGCAATATTTCTACTAAGGTTTGCCTTGTAGGAAAAATCATCTATGGAGGAATTTCGTATGACTTTGCAATCCACATCAGCATATCATTTCCTTTTCAATCTATTTAGTGATGCATTCATCAAAAATTTAGGTGCTGAGATTTTTGTGCAGTCTAGATAACTGTGAAAAAAACAGTTTTGAGATATTTGCTGCATAATGCATGTAGAGGAAAGGGGATGGGCAAATGCATGAGCCATCAGGCTTCAGCAACAACATTCCACTTAAGTAGTTATAAAAATCTTGTGATTTGAAAAAGTGCAGTAGAGAAAAAGCCATGTCAGGTGCTGGATTTTTATTTGAAATGCAGTTTATACAATGCCAGATCATCCTTTGGTTTTCCCACAAATGAAAAATGTAGACATAATTAAGTATACACATGGTATCAGCATTAATTTAAGAGTAAGTTAAGTCATTCTGGATCAGGAAATTAGATTATAATGAACTCAATGTGATTTCATTGAGGTAAAAGAAATTTAAACTTGATAACTATTCATAAGAATAATAGGTACTATGTTAGCATTCTGTTTCCCTGGAGGTAAAAGAGCCTTGACAGGACTGTTTCTCTCATTAAAAAGCTGACATGACTGTGCCCTATAGGATTTTCTGGCTTCACTAGAAAATCTTCAGTCATCTGACACACATGTTCTTTTATTCCTAATGGATGAACTAGTCTAATTTATTATATACATATACAATTCAATCTCTCCATGTTTCTGTTGGAGTGAAAGTTTGCTAAACTGTTTATAAAACAGATTTAAATCAGGACTGTTGGACGCAGGATCTTATAATTCAAGCTGTATATTTCTAAAGGAAAATGTCAAGATACTCCATCAGTTTGGAAAAGGAGCAGCTATGGGATAATCACAGACATTGGGTCAGATCTGAACACTCTATAATTATACCAAGCCCCTTTATTATTGAACAAGTTCTAAATTATTTGATGAAGCTGTTGCAAATTGGATTCTATCTAGATTTGACAGTTAAATATATTTCTAATTATTTAATTCAATTTTACTCCTCTTCCAATGAAATAAGACCTATATTGACCTTAAAAACTGAGGCAGTAAAATATTGAGTGGATTTGCACATAGACCTGTGGACAGCTATTACTGTATGTACAATTAATTAATTTGGAGTGGTGATCATTACAATGTATGTTACAGTTTAAAAAATAACTATCAGAACATTTGACTTTAATTCATATCTATGCACAAAATTCTTTCACCCTTAAAATATATGTTAAAAGTCAATATTAGTGTAAATAAAAAGTCCAGTAATTTTCTCACTAATTCATATTTCTGTGCTGCCATAGATGACCTTTCCATGATTCAAAGCAATTTCTTGGAAGGATGCTGCCAAAATAATACACAGGAAAAATGTTTTCTAGATGATCATCTATGCTAAACAGATGAACAAACAAGCAAGGAAGAAATTTGCCAAGCATTTTGACAGAAAATTTGAGGCATATCTGAAGACAAGATATAATTAGAAGGGTATGACCTTCTGCAAATTGTGAATACTTTCCAAGTATGTAACTTTTATGAAGTCTTATATAGTCAGCTTTAGTTAGAATTTTTCAGTATTACTAATCATCTATCAAAACCCCAAGGGCATGATAGAGGAGTTGGTTTTGGCAGCTGAGTTATGGGATTGCAGGCTTTTCCAGTGGCTGTTCATTGTGCCCTTTTCTCTGTGACCCCAGACTGCTTGTCCTTGTTCTTCTCCAGTATAGAATTCCCAAGGAAATGCACAAAGCTGGCAGAAGGGGCAACAGATACAGGCATTTGTTAGGCACTGCCAAAACGGGCTGATTCCGTGAGCTATCTTCAAATATAGATGGAGCACAGGGTGAAGTTTGTCCCTAGAGCTTTAGACTGAAAGCCTGAACAGACACAGACTGAAATTTTAATTCCACAAACACACAGCACAAGGAACACTGCATAGGAACACTGCAGGTTTGCAGTTTATATAATTATATACCCAAGTCTTTGAGAGAGAGCTATAATCTCCATAAACAGTAATGCTCATAGCAGATCTCTAAGGTACCATAGAATTAGAAGAGGCAAACTATCCCAGAAGCAGTAAGAAAGAAAAACCCTTATTTTCTAAAAGTCATATAAGGACTGTATTTGGTTTTGGTTCTCCTCTCTATTTACTTGCCTCCCTCCACTCTTCTGTGTTAAGGTTATCTGGCACTTTTGTGGAAAACTGACTTCCAAGCACTAACTCCTGACCTTTTTGCACTTTATTTTCCTCATCTCCAGTTTTCATTGCTTTTCCCCAAGTCTGCTTTAATTACAAAAGCTTTTTACTTTGTGTTTCTACTTGTACTAGCAATGCTTATGACGATGTGTTCTTTTGAGCATCCTTAAGGAATAGCATAAGTGCTTTTCTCTAGTGATGGCTACAAAAGCTCAATCCAGTTCATGGAAATAATTGGTTCCTTTTCTCATTAGCATCAGTGTTTACTGGGTAAGATTTCTGTCCACTTAAGTCTTTTGACTTCCAGCAGACTTCAAAATGATGTAGTACATTATTTTAGGGATAAAAGAACACAGGAAGGAAAAGGGATTTGTTCTGTATGGTTTTTTTTGCATTCCTTTCAGTGCTTCCCTAAATGTGGCAGGAAGCTGAATCTGATCTTGCATTCCCTTCGAGTGATTACACCATGAGGTCCCATTGCCTTTTATAATAAGAAAATTCCTCTGTTAGGAGAGATGTACTCCATCCTTTAGGGAAGGTAGAAGCAAATATATTATTCAGCAATGTACATTTTAGAATCACACTTAGACCTAGTCCATAACAGAACTAATAATTTTGCATACTTAGAATTAATTGGTTGTGTGGCTGTTTGTTGTTGGTTGATTTTTGCTTTTGTTTATTTTTTTGCCTTTGGTTTTCAGTCCATCCAAGAGGCCCTGGTATATAAATTTTCTAACAACTTTTATTCAGAAATTTCTAAGTCATTTCCTAACTAACAGCTAGATACTGTGTGAATCTTTGTCTAATCTCAGGTAAGATATAAAACCTTCTTTATTGTAGGCTTGAAAAAAACCAGCTTTCCAATTTAAGATTAAGTATTTGCAGAAATACAGTTCCTTCCAGGATATTCCTTTTTCAGTGGTACAATTCCATTTTCTAGCATCTGCATTTTCTCATTTTATACTAGTGCAGTGTCAGAGATTTCACACAAGGTGTTGGAGTGTCCATTTATTAGCATAGACTTTCATAATCATAAGTAACCCCATTTTAAATCATCACAACTTCTGGGTAGAATCAATCTAACTTCAATGCCTTGGGAAGCACCAGCATCTTAAAAATGTTTGTTCTAGTCTATCATAATAAAAGATAATTCATTATATCTCTGTCAGTTGAAAATTCTGATGAGTTTAAGAAAATGTCACTCTTCCTATCTTATGTACTGACATGAAATAGGATATCCAAGTTCTCAAATCACTCTGAGACATCAAGGGTTTGCTTTTTTTTTTTTTTTGGGGGGGGGGGGAGGGGGGAGAGGGGAGGAGGTGGGAGCTAATGTTGTCAAAGTCTGGAGAGTTGCCCATTATTGGATAGAGAAAATAGACACATTGAAGCCTAGTGATCCAGAAATAATTTGTACTAATCTGTTTCACTGTTTGGGGTATGTGTTCCAAACTGCCTTGCCAAAACCCCAAAATATTCTAACTAAAGACAAGTTAAGTCAGTAATTAACACTGAATATAATATTTGTAAGACCACTGTACTTTGAAAGTTAATTTTTAATCCTTTGACATTGTTGAACATGTTGCCTCCTAAGGGCAGTGAAAAAGCCAACTACATGGACCACATTTATCCAGGCAAATCCTTCCTGTCAAGAGAAATGTACACTCATACACTTCAAACTGTAATTTGAAAATTGTTCATTAATGAACTCAGCATTTTCATGGCGTAACTACATTTTTTCCTCTATTATCAGAGTTTATATATATATATATATACTTCAAGATAAGTGAAGATTTTGTGCAGTAGCACATAGGGCAAACTGGTACTTAAATGCATGGTTATGTTTCCACTGGGGCTCTGATGTCAAA
Organism: Pithys albifrons albifrons; assembly: GCF_047495875.1. Taxonomy (NCBI): domain Eukaryota; kingdom Metazoa; phylum Chordata; class Aves; order Passeriformes; family Thamnophilidae; genus Pithys; species Pithys albifrons. The sequence continues at coordinate 110,795,991 of NC_092458.1, read as the reverse complement.
CTTCAAACAAGTCTGAATAAGAAAATCAATTAAAGCAAGCTAGAACACAATAATTTAGAAGCTAATCTCATATTTTTTTTAAATTTTTTTTTATAAAACTTACCCTTTTGATGTCTTTCTAAACTAGACCTCAGAGATCTCTAACAGGAGAAGAATCAAGTTCTTCTCATTCACATTCATTATACATCAGTTATTAAAAAAATTAGCTTGCTAATAGTACCTGGCAATTGACTATACTGGTATAAAGTCTTGCATTTATGAAGTTTCAGTGTAGCAGACTCAGATTCCACGGTCAATGTATTCCCTCAGTATCATTACCAAGCTTTCTCGAGGAATAGCATAATTTTCTTATAGTTGTATTATATCTCATTTTCCTCAGTAAGAGATGACAGACCCAGATCCTGAAAGATGCTGAAGTCCCTACTGGTTTCATTAGATACTGACAGAGCTCCACTGCTCATAAAATGCAATATATATGTACCCTATCTTCCAACTATGAGGTCCATATCTTCCTGGAATCTGAATGTTATCCATAAAGTTAAAAAAAACAAACAAACAACAAAAAAAACCCCAACAAACCCAAAACCCAAATCAAACCAAAAAACTCATCACCTACAAAACCTATATCACAAAGGGAATTTGCAGGAGATTCTTAGGCAGCAATATGGAATGAAATGAATTTTCAAGGAGTTACTCCTAAGTATGTCATCTCCTAGATGGCAAATGACAACATGATAAACAGAAACAGTATCTTCTGCCACCAATTGGTGCTGTTGCAATGTAATTTTGTATTGGCACAGGACGAGAGCTAGAGAATTCCTGTCTTTTCTGCTGGTAGCCTATCTGCCATGGAGAGAATGGTCAATCCAGCTTCAGCTGTGTCTGACAGCCTTGATGCTGCTGCATTTTTGGTGTGCCTGCTCTGATCTTCAAGCTTCTGCGCTGTAATGTCTCATGATAGGCCTGAGCCCTTGCACAAGGAAAGGGGTTTTCAAGGGAGCTGCCCCCGTGTTTAAAGCATTCCCTCCTTATAAAACTGTGCAGTCCTCTACTGCCTGAAGGGCAGTGTAGACTTGATTCAGCTCCCAAAGCCAGGAAAGTCCTTGTTGTGACTTAGCAGGAGTTGAGAAAGTATATACAGATGATGATATATGTATTGTATAACAACAGTGTCAGCTAATCTAAGTTGTCTCCCTTCATGTACAAACTGCCAGTGTATAGGCCGTGTCCTTTGCAGCAGGGAAATGGGCAGTGTGATGCACCAGGAGCTTGGCTTTGGGAGTACAGCAACAAAGATATTGGAAACAATTTGTCAGAGTATTTTTCACTAATAGGGCTCTTTGGCTGTGAAGTGGCAATTTCAATAATTTTGAAATTTACACATAAATATACTTGTCTTTTAGATGTAACATTTGAAATGTGGAAAAGAAATGTCATTTCTAAATATGCAGAAATGTAGTGGGGAAAAAAAAAGATCTATTTCCAAAAATGTTTTCAGCATAATGAGTCTACTGAAATCTTTCAACCATAACAGGTTATCCATTTAATAATCATATCTGGTTATACCAACTTCCTGTATAATAGGGACTATGATTTTCAAACTATTAAAATGATGCATTTTATAGGTTTTTACCTCACTGATTTTAAATGAATTATAATCATATTGAGGAGCTTTTGAATATCTGTCACTAAGGAAGTCTTCAAAATAGATTGTCAGGTAAATTAAAGCAATAGTAAAGCATCTCTCCAAGAAGATATTTCTCTTTTATGAGCGACCACTTTTGAAGTCTAATGAGAAGAGGTAAGTTCTGAGACTCTCTTGCCTTATATGTTCTTTGAGTTAGAGTTTATTTGGAGTCAACTGTCCAAGTGTTCTGGTACTGCAGAAATGATGACCATGTACTAAGACTTCTAGGCAGACTGAGGCTGAGATAGATGAGGCACTTCATCTCATTCACTTTGTTCAGTCAACAAAAATTATTGCATATCCACACATCTATTGTTTGTTCTCATACACAGAGGGGATGTATACCTGTAAAATATATATATATATATATATTTATATGTGTGTGTGTGTGTGTGTGTATTCATATACGAGCAAGGTGTGTGGGTGCATATAGAAAAAAAGACCCTGTATGTGTGCATATGCTTTCTATAAATTTTGAGAGCTATTCTTTAAAGTGCGGATTATGTGTTGTTAAATATATATAACAGGTCTGGACATAATAAACTCCCTTCATGTGTTGTTCACAATTTGTAATACAAAAAGTATTGCTGAGAGACAAACATTTTTGATATTAAAAACTAGAAACAAAAATAATTCTAAGTTAAAATTCTGAATATGTGTATGATTGTTTTTAGGTGATGAAAGAACAGGGTATATATAGAACCTAGGGGCTTTTTTTATAAAGAATGGAAATATTTTAAATTAGAAACAGTCTTTCAGTAATGAGGAGTTTTTTGATTGTTATGCTGTGCTTCTTAATGCAGAACTTTTTTGCAGTAAAAGGTTAATTAGCTGGGAAATGAAATACAGAAAACTATCATGAATGAAATGGTATTAAGTCTTCCTTTTTCTGCCTGTCTCCCTGTCTTTTTCTAGAATAGAGACTCAAAAAGGGTAAAGGTGTCTATGTAATTGGACATTCCTTAGTGAACTGCACTGCCTCAATTCATACACACAGAGGGAAGTAAATGAATTTCAGTTCCCTATAGAATATTACAAGCTTCACTGAGTCTCTAGTTTTGATTGGATATTTTTTTGCGTTGTTTCTTTTTTCTGTTGTTGTTTCTTGGTTGGTTGGTTTTTGTTGGGTTTTTATTGTTTGGTTTTTTGTTTGTTTATGTGGGGGTTTGGGGGAGTTCTTTTTTGGTTTGAGGGGTTTTTTTTTAATGAGAATCATGCAATTGCACACTAGTTAAACTTTCCTAAGTGTGCAAGTACAAGTCATAGACTTTTTGACTGGTGCTCGGTAGGTATTACTGAGAAGGTATTTTCTCACTCCTCAAATTCCATCACAGGAACTGATCAGAGGGAAGCAGGTAGTCCATGATAGCACATCCAGCCTGATACTGTGTCAACACCACTGCAGTCCTAGAAAATACAGTATCTAGACCTTTTATTTATGTGTTCTGTACAAAGTTTCATAGAATGATATAATAGTTTTAGTTGGAAGGGACTTGAAAGATCCTCTAGTTCCAACCCCTCTGCCATGAGCAGAGATGCCATGAGCTAGAAAAGATTGCTTAGAGTCCCATCTAGCTTTGCCTTTTAAAGCCATTACCCCTCATCCTGTCACTGCATGCCCTTGTGAAAAGTCCCTCTCCAGCTTTCTTTTAGGTCCCTTCAGGTCCTGGAAGTCAACAGTAAGGTCTCCCTGAAGTCTTTTCTTCTCCAGACAGAACAATCCCAGCTCTCTCAGCCTGTATTCACAGAAAAGGTGCTCCAGTCCTTTGATCATCTTTCAGTCCCTCCTCTGGACTTCCTCCAGCAGGTCCATGTTTTTCTTATGATGTGGGCCCTAGAGCTGAATGCAGGTGGAGTTTCATGAAAGCAGAGGAGAGTGACAAAATCACCTCCCTTGACCTGCTGGTCACTCAGTCCATTGCCATTTGCCATCATCCTGGGACAAATCTGCATTAAATGTAATGAAAATATGAAGGAACTTACAGCCTCAAAGTGCTTATATAAAAGGAACAAAAGTTAGGTTAAAGTTGGCAGAGCTAATATCTGGTAAGATTTGTCTTTCTATGTACAGATATGTAGGAACATAAATATATAAACCAGAGAAACTTGAACAAACATACATACTCTGTACTTGATTTTCAGTCTTAAAATCTGTTGCTTTCACCTTCACTTCTTACACAACTCTTTTCGAAAATCTAAAGTTTTGCCCTGTGCCACCAGTATTGCTTAGTTGTAAGAGGGTGTTAAACAAGAAGAAACTGAATTTTAGGTAAATACTAGGTAATTTGACACTTTTAACTGTTATACATGTGTATTTTTAACACTCTAAAATCATTAATTCCAAGTGTTATTTTCATCCAGCAGAGGAGCAGAAATAGGACTACATTTAATCACAATTCAGCCTGAATTTTGAATATTAAATGTTCATAATTAAAGCTTCTAAACAATTTACAGAGATAGTAATAATTGCAGGAATTAATTTGTGAATTTCTTTAATTAAAACTAATTTTGGCAAATTATAACTTGCTCCTGAGAAGTTTAAGAATAGAATTTGAAGCAAGGTTTTATACAACTTTGTTCAATGCCTCAAACCCTCCAGTTTCTTTGGAGCATACATGACAGCTAAATTTTGATTGTAGTAAGATAATTTTTAGTTTAACACATGTCTATTCTGTACTTTGATGTATATTTAAATTTAGGGGAGATGAGCAGGAGAACTAAGACATGTCTTTATCATCATCTCTTTCTGATGTATTTGAAGCAAGGCAGACTAACAGCAGCTTTGGAAAAGGGGCTTTTTACTTTGCATACTTGCTTTTCATATAGCTAAGCAGAAACATACACAGCAATGAAAATTCAAACTGATGGTGTGCATATGGTACATCTTGGACTAGTCAAGGCACATGACAGTCCCATTAGGAAGGAAATATAACCCCTAATTTGACATTATTTCGTTTTATTTTGCAAGAAAAGACCTTTAAATCTGGAACAAAATGAACTTGCAAAATTAGCTCAAACTCATTCAAACTCTCTACAGTGTAATTCTGATGTGTATGTGTACAGGGAAGCAGGAAATGTTCTTGAGCTTATTATCAAGTGAGACAAGGTTAATTAGTGACTAGAATAGCTTTAGCATTTATTTCACTCCATTATATTTTACCACCTGCCCTTTTTACTTCCAATATAAGATTTTCTGGTTTTAAGATGAGAACGGAGAAACCGCTCTTCACATTTTAAGTTATTAATGAATGTATACTTAATGTACAGGTTGGTTGTTTACTTGCTAGTTTTATTTTTTGTTGTCAGTTGGTTGGGATTTTTTAAGTTTATGGCCTATCTATAGACTTATCTTTTCAGAATGGAACAATGATTGATTTTCAAAGGTTTAGTACTCAAAATTACAGCTGGATTTTCAAGAGCTCTGTTCTGAGCAGCGTTCAGTATAGCAAGGATTTTCAAAGGTCTCAAGATGTAGTGTCTTGGTACTTTGAAAATAAAACCATTTATTTGTTATTTAAATGAGAAATGTACAGTACTGCTTGAACAAGTACTTGCCTGAAGATGGAGTGTATGGAAACACTGCTTTCATACAAAGATAAAAATCAGAACTGCTAATTAAGATCCAGCTGAGAGTTAAATTTGTACATATTTATAATCTTTCAGGTATACACAAGACTATATGAGTTTCATGCTCTTCATATTGCTTTGTAGTCCAGACTAATGTAATGTCACTTAGTTTATTTCTTTTTTTATGTAGCTTTATGTGTAGGAAAGTGAGTTCTATTTGCCTCAGGGATTCCCACATAAATTCAATTGTCTTTGATTTCTCTCACTATTATGTGTCCAGGAAATAGTCTATTTATAGATTGCAAAAGACTATTTATCATTGAATCTTATAGACTAAACTATACTGCAAATTTAAGATAAATTCCAGATTTAAGTTAAAAGAAGGAATGCAAAACACTAATAAAGTAAGTTAAGAATTCAATATTCCTCTCTGTTTTCTACTTGGTATTTATATATAATAGTCTCTTCCTTCACAGTCTTGGTAAATATAAATGAAACTTTTTTTCAAAATTAAAATACATTACAGCTCGAATTCTTTAATGATGGACAACATTTGAAAACATTAGGATAAACAAAGCCACCTTACCATAAAGAAATCTAATAAGAGAAAGATGAGCTTGTGAAAAGTAGTGTGTGTGTTTTCATTTTGCTTTTCTTCTCTCTCTGTCTACTCTGAAGAACTGGGATTTCATATTGCCTTTGTAAGAATGTTGATTTCTTTCAGTGCAGACACTGAACGCTATGGATTGGTCTACACTGCAGACCATTGGTCTGTACAGCAGACTCTCCTACTGCCTGAACCCAACAGAGGCCCACAGAGAGGATAGGTGAGCTCAGCAGCAAAACATGCAAGAAATTTGGTAGGCAAAGCAGAGATTCTGCCTAAAATAGGTCTACTGTCATCCCTGTGCCATCTAGCTGCTGCTGTGAGGGTGCTGCAGTGTCAAAACCCAGCAGGCACCTGGAGACCTGTGGCCACATTCTGCGGTTGTGCACAGCAGGCTCTTGGAGGGGTGTGCACACAGCTTGAAGTCCAATCTTCCTTTACATAGTACAGTAGTGCTCTGTGGAGTGATAGGTTTCCAGTAACTCCTGAGATGTGCCCCAAACCAGCCAAGTCCAAGTCAGCTGTAAAAGGAGCTTTAGCCCCTGCAGGCATTTTGTCTTCCTGGCACTGAAAATGTGCATGGGTAGGAAAAAATACTGCCAGCCAGGGGTTTGGGGTCTAACAGGGGCGATGGTGCTGCAGGTGCCCACAGTTGCTCATGGTAACTCTGCTGCTTCCTGGCAGCCCAGTTAACATTGTTGTAGTTGCAATTATGATGTCAATATATAGAGACAACCTTTGCTGTCTAATGGACTGCATTTTATCTTTATTCATGTTTCATCATCTCACGGAAGATCTACTCTCCCAAACTTTTGCAGTCACCTGCTGTTAATTAATAAAATCCAACCTTTAAGGACAGTTAACAGTGTTTCATTTTCTCGTGACTCATGGGATTGGGGAAGCGCTGATGTCCTTCCTAATGGAGCGGGGTCAGGCTGTCATTCCCAGCAGGACTGTTACACACATTTTGTTCCTTCAAGGCACTTGGCTAATGAACACATTTAAACAAGGGAACACTATTGTTCAATTGTTCGATTAACTGACTTGTAACAATTAAGAGGTGGCTCCCTACCATCTTCTTTAATACAGTCTTAAAAATCAATGAGATTTTGAGACTTCAACTCCCATTCTACTTTGATTTGACTTAAAGGAAGAAATAAGACTCTGAATCTCATATGAGGATTGTGTGGGCTGAGTAAGTATAAACACCATCACTGTCCCTTTGAAGACCTTTGACACAGTGGTGTGATATCACCTTACAGAGCTTTCTGTGTTTATTTTTATGGTAGGAAAAGTAAACTAAATCCCTAACATATAATATTTGAGTACATCCAGTTTTCTGTACATGCAAATTTGGTGTCCCAAATGCAGAATTGATTTTAAAATAAAAATCACCCTGTGTGTTGTAATGTGAATTGCCAGTATTTCAAAATGTATAGCAAGTAACTGTCTAACATTCAGTGTCTACATCTATGAGTACACTTTTCTAGACTAGCTAGTGTTGAATGTTGCAATATGTCCATTTTTTTCTTTTTCTTTTAATAGAATCAGACAATAATTTAGGTTGGAAGGGATCTCAGGGTCATGTAGTCCAACCTGCTGCATTACATAAATCCTGCTTCTTGGTTGTACTCAGAAGAATTCTTAGATTAAGGCTCGAGTTTATTGTTGTTAGTTGCAGCTGTTCAACAGTTGTCTTCCATCCATGGTGGAACAGACTTTCTATCCAAAATCCCAAAAAAGGAGTGCTTTATCTCAATTTGGACCCTGTCCTATTCTACAATCTGTTAAAAAATAAAATTAAATCTAAACCAAGATGCATATGCAAAAGCCTCATTTAGGTATTTTCAAATAAAAGAGATTTACTTGAGGCTGCTAAGGGCGTTAACATGCCTACATTGGGTTTTGCAGCTAAGCTTTGTTGTTTTTTTTTCCAGTCTGATTTCCTCTTTCTGGTAAAATCTTAATAAATATTACATGTACTATTCAAGAATTCAGGTAAGTGTCTTTCCTTGTAAAGAAAATAAATAAATAAAAATTAAACCACAGTATTCAATCTTTCATAGGAAGTCCTTGGCAAGCTGGGAACATTGATGGTTCTATCTACAGTTTCCTACAGCCTTATCCGCTGCAGATCTTTACCAGAACATACCTCAAACTTTAATCCAAAGCATAAAATTGAACTCAAACTTCATTATAAAATTTTCCACACATTAAATTACTATGGAAAAGTCCTAGTATGCAACAGATATTTCACTATTTTCCTCTTTGTACACAATCATGAAATGTAACCAGCACAGAGATGCCTACCTGGGACTTAGAGATGAGGCAGTAGATACTAAGGTAGTGTTCATGCATTGTTCAGTAAGCATTATGCCTGACATTTAAGCAGTGCTGTTTCTCCTCATCAATGAAAAGAGAGATCAGTTGCAGCCCTGGCACTGTCAGCTCATCTCGTTGCTATGGATGACAACTGCAAATTACTAATACTTTTTTTTCCATTTTATCTCCTACACAATTCTGCCTTCCAACTACTCTGTTCTTCTTCAATCAATCAAAAGATAAACCCAAAGATCTCTCTGCAGCTCAGGGTTCCATATGAGGTCTCACATGCAGGAGAAATGTTCTAAGAGCATTCACATTCATGTTTTGGATGTGTGACAGAAAGTAGCAGTCCTCTGAAGCAGTTCATATAGGCAAAGCTTCTTGTAATAATATTAGCTATTCTAAGAATTGTTTTAAACAACCATCCCAGACTTCAGTACCTGGCTAGGAATATATATGACAAATGACTAATTCAGTGCATAAAATCCACCATTGGTAATAGAAAAATGCTCAAAAGAACTATAGGTAGGGTTTGGAAAACTTACCTCACACCAAAAGACTTCAGTAGTTTCTGCTTAGTGGAGATCAGTTAAGGGAGGATTTGATCATGGATTACAGGTATCTGTCATAGAAGGAGATATTGACCGCTGGAAGATACACAAACTGACAGAGTGAAAAGACAGTCTCAAAGTTGAAAACTGGAGTTTGAAAACAATCAAATTAGGGACAATATTCAGCTCTACAAAGTGAACATTATATTCCACTGAAGCAGATTACTAAGGGAATAATTAATCTTTTTTTTTTAATTAAAATTGCATATGTGTTGAAATGACATATTTTAGTTCACTTGCAAGTTACCAAACTTTGTATCTCTTTTACATGTAGAGAAGAACAATTCTTACTCTGAAAGAACTGTTGAAAAAATCTGTGGCCTGCTTTATAGTGAATGGTCACTCCTGGTTATAAAATTTTTGTTTTGCCAAATACCCAAGAGTACCAAAATTACTACTAAAAGATTTTAGAAAATGCATAGATCACATTAATTTTGCCTGGGAAATGCTTTCATTTGTCATAGAATCATAGAAGGGTTTGGATCAGGTGAGTCCTTAAAGATCATCTCTATCCATTCCTCCTGCCATTGGCAGGGACACCTTCCACTAGACCAGAGCTCAGAGCCCCATCCAGCCTGGCCTTGGACAATTCCATATGTCATGTGGCAATGTCAGAATAATGTTTGTCCAAAAGAATTATGACCAACAGGCTTAGAATGGGTGAACAGATGAACACTACTAATACAATAAAATGCATCCACCAGCTCATTACTTCTTTGTTATTTGGTAATTTATTTATACATGGCATTATTTAATTTGCTTTCTTAAACAAATGTATATATATATATATATATATATAAATAAAATGAAATGTTTGAATACTGCCCACGACATTAAAATGAAGTTCCAATTCTTACATTTTTTATTTATTCTGTATTTCACTATTATAGGGTACTCATTTCATTATATTGAATTAGCTCAGCGCTGTAATGAAAACCATTAATTTTTTAAAATCAGCATAAGTATAAACAAAAAGGAAAGAAAAAAACATGTCATGCCACTCAAACTTGATTGCTTTTTTTCATAGACTTACAAAATTAGTGGATGAAGGATATGCAGTAGTTATATTTGCATTTTAGTAAAAAAACTTGCCAAAAGGATCTACGTTCACTTGAATATGATTGCTATTACTTGAAGGAAAAACTAGATGAAAGACAATGAATAAAGGGAACTTTAATGCTGGGTGAAGGGTAGATGGATACTCAAAACATATGCATTAAAACTCATTTTATTCCATACATTCTGGCCTGATCTGGAAGACAATAAATACCATAGATGAATTTGAAAATCATAGTCTGATGGAAAATAAATTTTAATGAACATGGTCTGGATCAATGGGGAAGTCTGCCTTTTCCCCCAGTATTATGAACGAGTCTTCCTGTTACTGTGACATCCAAAACAAAACACAGTAAATGTACTTTGGCTCAACTGGGATCTCCAAACCAAAAAAGGAGAAAAACTAAACTGAACATGTATCAGAAAGTTTGCTTTTTCAATGATTTTCTATTGAAAGTCTAAAGGACTCCATGTTTTCTGGCTTGAAATATTGTCTAACAATTATTTTCCATCCATTTTCATGAGTTCTTAATGATTTATTAACAGAAGTAACCCTGTACACTGTTTAAAAAAAAGCAACAGATCTGCTAAATTTTGCCTGAGCTGGGCTAGAACACAATTGTGTTGAGTCTTTTGTTAGGGGAATTAAAATGACTCTTCAGCTTTTATAGAAGGTTCAGTTTGTTGCCCACCTTTAAAAATTCACTCTCTGAATTCCTTAAGGGTAAAATCTGCTTTACCTATTTTGATTACCAGGGGAGAAGATTGTCTCTGGTTATGTTTCCTCACTTTGAAAAAAAAAAAAAAAAGGTAGAAGTCGCAGCTCTACTGCTCAGGGAGAGGGAAAGATAGAGATTTATATTTCTTTACGCCTTTCTTTCCTTAATAGCTGACAAAATTGGAAAATAACAGTGATGAAGAAAGACTGTACCCACAGCTGTTTGCTGTGGAGCACAGATGAGGATGAGTTCTGCCTTAGTGAGAAGACTCCAGGGACAACTTAATCCCCAGGAGGAGTAATAGAAGAAGCTGTGGGAGGTCTTGAACTATACAGCATGTTTTTTTTTCTTCAGCATCTGCTGAAATTGGCAATTTTGTTAAACTGTCTTTCATTTTATATTTATTAGATCTTCTTTAGAATATCATAACTGCAGTGCTTCTGTGTCCCAATCAATAGAATTCTCTCATTAGTAGTAAAAGGCTGTGGGGTTTGTACTGGAGGGCTAAAAAATGCTAAAACAACTGCAAGGGGACTGAAGACTGAAAAAACTGCCACTATGGACATCGTACTCCTTCCAGTAATGATGTCAGGGTGTTGCTGATAAAGTGTTCTATGTGCCACCCTTTCCCAATCTCATCGTGCAAGAACGAAGCTTTGGTCCAGAGGCACATGAGAAAAGAGAGTCTAGCACCAGAAAAAAGGAGTAAATATGAGGAAGTTTTACATGGCAGTTTTATTATCAAAGACTTTTTTTTCTTTATTAATTAATTATTTGGACAAATAGACTGTTGAAATATTAATTGGAATAGCAGTAAAATTATTATTGCCATGTGCATAGTGTCTTTCTTTTGTCCAAAAAAAGATATGTATTGTCACTGATGAAAGAATGTTTAAAGCATTTTATAACCAATAGTTGGGTATATTTATACATTTAGAAACCCAATAAATAAACAGAGATAGAACTTTCTATTCTACTTCTAAATCCTTTGTTAGCTTTAATCTGGGTGTTACCATCATTTTGAAAGCATTGTCTCCATTCCTTATCACAAGTTTTTATCAAACAAACAAACAAAAAAACCCCAACAAACCTCCCCCGCCCCCCCCCCCAAAAAAAAGAGAAAAACAAAAACCAAAACCAAATAATGTAACACAAAGAAATTTTCTTTTTTTTTTTTCTTTCTTTTTTCAGTTTTTGGGGGATTTATGATTTGAACCCGTTGAACTGTGAAGTATTACATGTGATAATCTCTTAAGAAATACAAAGATACTGAAAATAGATAATACAGATATAGACCTGCAGTTTGATAGTGGGATCATACCTCATTCCTTCAAAATATCAGTTAAAAAAAATCCAAATTAACTATATTTATTAATAGTTTTATCATCATCATATTGTAACCTATTGATTATAGAACTTCTCTCAAAGTGAGATACTTGATTGATAAACTAGATAAATATATCTGAAACTTTGATTTTCCTTTTGATAGGTTTTATAGATATATTCAGTTTCAAGATTGTCTTAAGGTCAGATTCCCTGTTCTGATTCCCACTGAGAACTTTATTCCCCAAGTTATTCATTGAATACAGTATTTTTCAGTAAGATTACAGGATACATGTTCTAGCCCTCTTTATACAGAATTTCCTGAGGAAAGGCTGTGCTGGTGTTTCTACAAGGCTGAAGCATATCTAGAATTGAATCAGTCTAAATAACTTGGCTGGAAAAGCTATCTATTTCTCAAACCACAGTTTTGCTTCTTACTTGCAATTACCTGTATGCTCCAAGTGTTTCAAGGCATTCAGTTTTGTTTATATGGTGCTTACCAGATAGGTTTCCCAAGCTAAGAATTATTGGCCTAGACTCACCCATGGCTATCAGGCAGCAGGCTCACCCAGCTATCTCAAGTTAAGTGGAACCCACTGGTTTTGCCACCTTGCAGTGACTTCCATTTGTCATCCAAAGATATTAAAATTAATGCATATTACTGTTTATATTGAAACATGCAGTTGTTTTATAAACAAGCATTTCCTAAGTGATTTATATTGTCACAGGAAAAGTCACAGGATACTGAACTTTATAGAAAAATAAAAAAGTTCACCTGCCAATGTGTACTCCTTGCATTTCTACCCTATTTTTAAAATGAAACAATATTTCTTATATTTTTCTGCCTTCAAGTTTTTTCTGAGTAAGAAAAGAGAAATACATACCTGTGCTGCTACATGTCTTTATGTGAGCTGCAGGATCAATCTTACTTGCAGTGTCCTGGTGGGGCAGCAGCTACTAGTACTCTGCTAATAGACCTACTGATTCTGAGCATCTCAAAGCCACCACATATAAGGCACAGTGAATGAAAGCAGATTTCTGTCTGCTAAATGTAAGACAGAAGTGCATCAGCCATATGAGGTGGAATCTTGACAGAGTTTTCACTCAGTTAATACTCTGGCAAAATTAAAAAGCCAGGAGGGTGCAGGAGGGGAGGACCTGCCATACAGAGAGAGAAATTAGTTGCAGCAATGTTCACTAAGGAATAAAAGACCATTTTTTCACACTACTAATTTGCCTTGCTGCCTCTACTAACAGCCTCTGAATCCTACCTAATTGTATGCCTTCGTTCCTTTGCCAGAGCACGTTGTCATGTCTGCTTCTGTGACTGTCTTTTGCTCTCTTATTGTATTCACTGACAAATGATGAGATGCTGAAGTATGAAGAAATGCAAACTGCATTACATGAAGTCTTCAGATCACTCAAATTAGTCTGTTGGCTGTGGAAACCTTTCCTTCTACCTGTTGTTCCATTACTGAGGAACAAAAGGGTTTGTACAGAGCAGGTCAAACTTCATATTCCTGGCTAAGAATTTTGTCTCCATTAGCTTTTTACAAAAGGAAACATTGACTTTTCATCTTATCTCATTCTGTTGTTTCCAAACCTCTTTCTAAGATTAGAAAAATGAATTACAACTATCAAACTTTTTCAAGGTCTTTTCAGATTCAAATTCACCAGGCACTCAGTACTTTCATTGCTTGGACCCTAAGATATGAACTATGGGCAACTACAATTCTATCTTTAGATAAAGTTCTCAGTTTTCAAGGTCCAGCCAATTATATTCTTTTGTTCATTAACTTGTCATCTGAATATATGAAAATGAGCAAAACCTGGGGGTACCATTTACTCCAGTATTTTCAGCAGATCATTAATGGAAATATTTCTGAATGTCTTTCTAACACTGGGAAAAAAAAATTAGAATAGGAAATTATAATGTAGACACGACATCAAAACTATGTTCCTTCCATCTTTCCCTTTTTACTCTTAATAACTGATCTGGTCATCATGCTACCAGCATATTCAATAATATTTTGTTTGCTTATTGTCTTCTAATACAGTCTTTAGGGCTGTATTTCTACATATTAGCAGATCCAAGCTATAAGAGATAACATATGTTCACAGGGATTTTCTCAGATGTTTATTTTGTGCTATTTACTATAGAAAAGGACCGGTATCTGAATTTAAGTTATCACAACAGATTCATGCAATTTGATCAACACAGTAGGAATAGCATAAATATTCTCTATATAAATTATTCTGGTCTCTGAAATAAGAATATGCATATGATTTAGGAAGCCTAGAATGTAGCTTATTTTTCATTGCTATGTACGCAAACCTTATGTTGATTTTCTGTCCAAAAGTTTTTCAGGTTGTTTGTTGTGACTCATCTGTCATTTATTTGTCATCAATATAATGTTTTAGGAATTGATTTCCAATTTCTTAGCTGAAGCTGCCTGGTAATTTGGAGTTAGATTGTAGCACAAAGAAAGTACTTTTATACAAGAGAACATGAACAAGAACCAAAGTGATAAAAATACAGTTGCAAAATTATAATTTTTCATACTGCCAGGAAACTCTGATTTGATGACATTCAACTATTTTATTATAAGCCTGAAAGTTAAGCCTCAGAGTTTAGTGTTTGCAGGCTGTAGCATGGAATGCTCTCTGTTCCTCAGACAGAGAGGGTTCCATCCAGCTCCAGCAGAGCCACTCCAGGACAGAGCTGAGCACCACAGACAGGAGGGTGGTGCCTCTGGGAGAGTCTGTGGAAGGCAGGGAAGTGCCTCCCATAAGTGAGAAGTGAGGGGAAAAATGTGATAAACAGCTCTGTGAGCCCTGAGGTGAGAGAATGAGAAGGTGGAAGAGGTGCTGCAGGTGTCTGAGCTGGCATTATCCTGCAGCCCCAGAGGATCCCTTGTCAGAGCAGCTATTTCCTGCAGCCACTGGAGAGGGCCATGGTACAGCAGACATTCAGCCCAAGAAAGACCACACGCAGGTGAATATTTCCTGCAGGAAGCTGCAACCTGTGGAGGGTCCTCCATGGGTTCTGGCAGGAGAGGAGCTCACACAGGAGCTGGTTTTCCGGCAGGAACTGCAGCCTGCAGCGAAACCATGCTGTGCCTGATGGGCTGTACCCCATGGAGAGGAGAGCTGGTGAAGAATTGCAGCCTATGGGAGGGACTCACACTGCAGTGGGTCATGAAGGACTGTCCCCTGTGGGGGAGGGACCCTACACTGGAGCATGGAAACGATGTGAGGAGAAAGAAACAGCAGAGTCAAAGTGTTACGAACTGACCACAACCTCCCTTCCACATCTCTCTCCGTCACTGAGGGAGAGAAGGAGGAGGCAGATCTTTCAACAAAGGGAAGGAATTGAGTAAAAGGAGGAAGGTGGAAGGTGATGTGGTTTTGAGATTCTTTCTCACAATCCTACTTCATTTTTAATAAGCAAAAAATTAAATTAATTTTCCCCAAATTAAGACTGTTTTGCCAATGGTGACAATTGGTAAACAATTTGTCAGCCTTCTTGAACTTTCCTGTATTTTCTCCTTGTGTCCAGTTGAGGAATGTGAGTTAGGGAGTGGCTGGTTGACTATCTGCCAGACAGACATAGTCAACCCACCACACCTTCAAAGATAGTTAAAATTTACTGTCACACAGAATCTGCTCTCTCCTTCTCTGGCCATAAACTCAATATTATAGTCATGAAATTAATACATAGTACATTTTCACTTCTCAAAAATGTGGCAATATTATTTAAGGTGGATGCAAGTCTTCTCTATGCACACTTCTAAACCAAATGTTTACATGTATGCCAGCCCAGGATTTTCAGTGGACTTTGAAGAGTGTTCATAACATTTGGGTATCAAGAAATTTAGGCAAGTTTTTTTTTTGGTTGATTGATTGTTTTTTTGATTTTGTTTTTGGTTTTTTTTATGTCCAAGTTTTTTTCAAGTGTAAGAATAAGATTATGATCTTCTACCAAATATTTCTAACAACACAGGGAGAAGAGTAACTGAAATGGCATTGGTAATAACTTATTTTTAATGTGTTACTTCCTTAAAGGAAGCTGTTCAAAAATTAGCCATAACATTTCAATTCATTGGTATTTTAGTATATTTTTTGTGGTTAGGAACAAATTTTCTAATATACTAGTTCTGAAGTTTTTGTATATATTATTAAATAGGGGAGATAGAAATAATTCACTAAGAAGTAAAAGATATTAATTGAAAAAAATTAAAAGCAACTCTATGTTATGCTCAAAGTAGTAGTTCTATAAACTTCAAGGTTTTTCACAGTATTGTTAAAAGAACTGTCAACAATGAATCAGTATTTTTGTATTTCTTTTATTACACAACACTTTGTAATTAAACTTAAAATGAAGTAAATGATTTTTGACTGATTTACAGTAAATTTAATCTTTGATTAACATTTCAGAAGGAGAAAAAACAAATGAGCATGCTATAAAACATGCTAATGATGATCATGATAATTGAGAACGTTCTTGGAATAGACAATATCTTAATGAAGACATCAAGACTTTATGTAGATAAACCCCTTGTAGGATTTATAGCAGGAAGAAGAATCTTTACTTATTTTTGAAAAATTGTAGTGGATTTAAAAACTCTTCTGCCATAAACCAAAAGAAAAATAGGAGAATATTCCCTTGTCAAGTTTTAGTTTACAGTAATTTTAATGCTGCTTTGTTTCTTGCCTGTTTCTATATCTGTTCTTCCATTTATCTGGCCACTAGGTTTTGCATTTACTAATATTAAATCTCCCCCACTGGCTGAAAATCTCACTAAACTGCTCTTTTTCATTTCATTTTAGCCTTAGTTATTTTATTTGCTACTGTTTGTAAATTGCAGTCAAAGCTAAATAATCACTTTCAAGTCACCAGCAGCAGATGTGGAGCTGCTATTCCAAGCACAGGAAAAGAGAAACTGTATAGGGATTTCAGATTAATTAGTCATGAAATCACCTAAAAACTTTTAAAAATCATTACTGAGGTATGACTCCTCAAAAACCTCACTATATACAGACCAATGATTTCCTTAAGAAAACAAAGAACTACTCTCTGTGCCTCCAGTGATCTGCAAATGAAAGCTTGAGAACTACATCCTAAATTAAATGGACAGGATGTAGATAAACCTTTCTTTTCTAGATCATTGATAGGAATATGAGAATATAAAATGGTGAGTAATGGTTCATTATGAGATGAATATCATACATAATAAAGTAATTTCAATTCAGATTGTGCATCTGGGCCCAATCACAATTTGGCCAGAAGATCTGTTCTAAAGCAGGAAAGGAAAAAAAAAAGACTTAAGGGAGTTAGGCACTTAACAGCAGAATTTTAAGAGTATTCAGCTTCTGCCTGTCAGGACAGTTAATATGAGTGAGCCATCTAGCAGCCCATGAAATAAACTCATCACCCACCTTTCACTGTCTTTCTCAGAGCCACTATTCCTGTCTCCAAAAGCTGAAACCTGTTCTCATTTTTTCTCTTGGACCACCTTCTGCATACCAAAGTCTCCAAGCTATCAGCTATTCTTTGTCAGCCCCCATCCTTCCTGCTCTGAAAGTTCAAACCTAACAAAAAGACCCTAACTTCATTCCTGGACACCTAATATTTTGTTAAATGCTCAGATCTGTGTCTCCTGGAGGCTCTACTATGTTTTCATATAAAAGGATTTTTTTGTTTGTTTTGGTTTTTTTTTTTTTTTTTTTACTATTAACTAGTATGTCTTCTCCTAACATCCCTTCCTGCTTGCAGCTGGAGCTTCTTATGCTCAATTAACTCTAACTCATTCAACCTTTAAAGGGCAGGTGCTCCCCACTAGGCCATGCAGTCTTAATAGAGAAACTAGTCCTGAGCTTCTGATACAGCTGTATCAATCAGAGAGTGTGAATTACATCAAGGGAAGGGTGGAGCACTTTCACAGCCAGCCTGCTCCAGAGAAGGCTCTGACTCTGTCTCTCTGGGATTGGTTAATGTGGAAGTGCTAAAAAGCAAAGGCTGTAGGTTGAGTTTCATCTCTCTTGGCTTAATGTTCTTGCTGGGATTAAAGCAAATGGAGTTCTGTTACCAGAGGCATGCAGTACTACTTCTGCTTCCTGTAAGTGTTTATATTCCTTTTAACAGAATAGAATGTTCTTCTTGCTTTCAAAACAGTTTTGAAAGGATCGCTGCTGTAGGTTCTTTTATCTGCAGACTTCTTATTTGAAACACTTTATCCAGGAGATGGGAGAACTGGTCTAAAGCTTGGAAGATGAATTTGGGCTTATGGCTCTCATCATGTAGGTGCCTTTGTTAAGTATGAGACTATAAGCTCACCTGAGAGAAAAGAGTTTTCTTTCTCTTATCCTCTTCCAATGCTTTAAGGAAATCTGTAAGGTTTGTATTGGCAGAGACATGAGCATGGAATGTATGTCCTTTGAAGAGGAAAGTATTGAGTTAAAACCTTTCATTTTAGGAGTATTTGTTCTTTTGGCTACTCACTGAGGACTGGATTTTGGGGTGGTTCACAATGGTTTTTAAGGCAAGGCAGTGACTTCAGTCCTAGTCAGTGCTTAATGCTTAGCACCTCCCTCTCCTAGCTGAACAACATGTTTTGTCCTTGTGTTTTGTGTCCATCTCTGTGTACATCTGTGCCTTTTATACATGATATAAAGTGGCAACTGATGCCAAATGATATTGACAGGTCTTTATTGAACTTAATTACTCTTTAGAGACTGGCCTGAATCAATCCTCCTAAAACGCATCTATCACTTTTTTGATATGCCAGCTTTAGTTTGATGAAGATGAAGGCAAAAGTCTCTGAGAAAGGAAAAAATCTTCCATTTTGCCAGCAACACTTTGTCTTCTTAAATTATTGATGGACTGTGCTGAAGTGAAAATTATCATAAACATTTATCAGTGAAAATAAA
Organism: Pithys albifrons albifrons; assembly: GCF_047495875.1. Classification (NCBI taxonomy): domain Eukaryota; kingdom Metazoa; phylum Chordata; class Aves; order Passeriformes; family Thamnophilidae; genus Pithys; species Pithys albifrons. The sequence goes on along the minus strand of NC_092458.1, from coordinate 110,777,166 downwards.
GATAACTCGGAACTCAGTGGTGACATTCAGTTTGGCTGTTTTCTGCAGCACAGTAAGTGTTCTGATCTCCCATTAAAATTAGTGAATTCTCTGGAAATGCCCTCAGTGGTATTGCCAGTATAAAGTTAAATGCATAGAGATGTATTAGTTACCTTACAGTGTTTGGGGTGGCTTTTCTTGTTGCTTTGTATGTTTTCTGTCTTCCCCTCCTGAGGATTTGTTTGGATTTTTTTATTTGATTTGGCATTTTGTTGGGGGTTTTTGTTTGGTTGGTTTTTTTTTTAATATTGTTGTTGGGGTTTTTTGTTTTGTTTGGGTTTGGGGGCATTCTTGAGGAACTTTAAATTTTCTGTGTTTTTTTTTTTTCTGGTAGTTATACAAAGCTATGAAGTTGCAGGAGGAAAAAAGGATAAGTCACATAGGCTATGCTACTGACAAAGGAAGCCTTTTTATGAGGTGTCTGGTTTTCAGTGTTTTTCAGAATCTCAACCAAAATTTTCCCAGTAGGTTAGGGTAGAATAGAATTGATATCAGCCTCTGGTAACATTGTGTTGTTAGTTATAATCTTTCCACCTTCCTTGGTGTCAACCAGTGTTTTGCAAGCTGAGAATGTTGAGTGAAGGCAGATTCTTATTTTTCTTCTTGGTTTAATGAGGTGTGTGTCTTCTCCATCTGAAATGGTGATATTTGTCAGAGCCTTCTCTCTTCGTGTTTATCTTCCTACCCCCTTTCTGTGATGGAGGAGTTAAACCACTTCCACTGGTTATCAGAAGGGATGGGAGGTAGGAGTAAGATTGAAATTAAAGGTAATTGGCTTAAGTGAATGTGTTTTATTTTTTCTGACACTGTAATAGGGGAAAATTTATCCAGGCTTGTTATGTAGGGAGTGATCACTCCAGTCAGCTTGCAGGGCTTTCAAACTATGTTGTGTATGAAGTGGGTGGAGGTGGCTCAAAACTACACAAAAACTTCAAAGAGTGGTCTGTGAAGGTAAGTAGCTTAAATGGTCTGTAAGTGAAGACTCAGCTATGAGTATACGCCTAAAAATTTCCTTCTCATCAGCTAAATAAACAGCCTAAAGTATTGTAACTGACTGTTCCATGTTAGTGTCTGGTTGTCCTCACTACATAAATGCTTCCTCATATTTAGCCTGTGTCTCAGCATTTCAGTTTGTACCTGTTGTCATTTTCCCTATCAGTAGGCACTGCTGGAAAGAGCCTTACTCCACTGTCTTTACACCCTTCCTTCAGGTATTTATATACATTGATAAGACTTTCTTCCCTGAGGCTTCTCTCTCTATCAAGTCTATGTGTCTCTTGTACTGAAGAGCCCAGAAATGAGCACAGGTGTGGCCTCATCAGTGCTGAGCATCAGTAAAGAGTCACCTCCCTCTACCTGTTGGCCACACTTCTCCTAATGCAGCCCAGGACACCACTGCTTGCCTCTGTGGCAGTGGTGCATTGCTGGCACTGTTTATCAGGACTCCCAGGTCCTTTTCTGCCAACCTGCTTTCCAGCTGGGTGTGTGTATAAGAGGAGGATGATGTGAAGGACACCATTTCTCTTCAAAACTACATACCTGCTCTCACATTATGTCCCTGCAAAATTTATTCAGTGAAGTGTGATTTTGGGTCATCTTAGAAGTAATTTGTGCGTAATGTGTTTCCAGTTCCTTTCTGTCTTGGTATTTTGGTCCTTTCTGTCTTCATATTTTATCTCATTCAGTAAGAACTGCTTTTGAATTTATACTTTATCCATTCTTGTCATTTGATCAGCCTATCACTGGCTTGCCTGTACAAGTCAAAGCACCAGCTGATCAGCTGAAACTTTTGTTTCAGGTTGTTAAAGCAATTCATTTGGAGTAGTCTTCTAAAATGACTAGCATTTTTGTATGTTCCTTGCCATTCTTACTGAAAGGCTGTTCCAATTCTGGTTTCAATCTTTGAAATAACAGTTAAGCTCATGTGACTTCTTCACCAGGAATGTACTCCCAGTTTTTTCTTTTGTCTGTCAGCTGTTTTATTCTGTGGATTGGTTGTCTTAGATGTTGATTTTTTTTTTAATATTAATCCTCCTACAACTTCTACTCTAAAGGGAAATATCCCCTCTTGTGTTTCCTGTTGCTAGGCGACATGACTCATGCTCATTTAAGACATATATGTATTTATATGACATAACATAGAAATGTCCAAGCTTGCTTGCTGTGGAGTAGTTTGTGGTATTGGAAGCACGCTGTGGAGTAGTTTGGGGTATTGGAAGCACTGTTTACCACAACAGTGTAATGTTCTATCCAAGCTGAATTACCCTACAGAGAATTTAATCTTTTTAGTTAAAGTAACTACCTTTATAAGTCATTGCAGTTCATATATAATCTTAAGATATGTGCAGAGTATCTAAAAATACCATCAAGGATCTTTTGAGTTGACCTTCAGCTTGTTCTAGTCTGATAACTTTTGTCTTGAACTCTTACCTCTATAATTAACAACCTGCAATATACTGGAAGCTGCTTCTTACCCCATTTTGCTGCTAGAGATTAAGGCTCCAGATGACCATTCTTTCAACTAAAGGTTAGAGCCTGAGCTTTTCATGTGTTTGACTTCCTTGACACGTGCAAATGAATACCTTGTAGAGAGATTCCTTTTCATGGAAAGGGCTAACTCCGAAAACACTAGTAAAATCTCCTAAGAGTTTTCCAGAAGTTGGGAGTATATGTGAACTGGTAAATCCCTTTTGACTCTTTTGAAGAATACACCAAACAGAATTCAAAACTATGTCTGGGATTTTAAAAAATTGCTTATGTTCTCCAACCTGATTAGCTGCTACATCAACTTTTCCAAGCAGTGCATTAAGTAGCAGAAGTAAACACTTGGAATTGTGTAATTTGGCCATTCTCTTCATAGTGAGAAAACATGCAACATGTTTCTTCTGAAATATTTTAAGTTATTTCTTTTTAAATGTATTTAGCCCTGTTTATGTACTTAATTACCTAGTGAAGAGATGAAGTTTGCACTTGAAGAACAGCGGGATTTGTGATGTTCTGGTTTCTTAAGGTTTATCTTGCTGTTTTATGTTTGCTCATGAGAAAGTTTCTTCCCAGGTCAAGCAGTGTAGGATTGTGAAAATAAAACCAAGTTTTAAAATATAGATGTTCTGTGTAGAATACCTGTGAGAATACGATAAAAGGAGTAAGAAATGTTATGGAAGTTCTAATTGACTTCTGTTTGTGATCCAATATTATCTTTGCGTGTGATGCAATTACTTCTATCTATGTGACTATAAACAAATACAATACTAACACAATCCCATCCAGTTAAGCACATAGAATATATATTACTAATATGAAGATTATTTGAATTAGATTGCCTTCTAAATGAGGATTAGTGGTCTGAAATAGGCCTTATGTTTTTGGATAAAAAACACTTTGAAGTGCTGTAAACACAGCAAGTCCATATTCACAACTGGACAACTCTGTCCATAAATTCAAGCTTTTAAATCTTGTACTACTACACAACTCTCAAAGGATTTTCCACTAATAGTGCTGACTTGCCAACAAACTTCTGGCATCTCAGCATGGCATGACCTAAGTCAATTGCTAGTTTCTCATCGGGATAACAGTGAAAACCTGTCGTGCATTCAAGCAGGGAGCTTGCTGAGGTCTGAGAAGGCCAGATAGCAGAGATTCCTAACAGAAATCCTCTAAAACAAACGTGGTAGAAATTTTGAAGAGGACACTTTTCAATTTTAGCCCAAAGGTAGAATCAGGTCTTCCTATGTTACTCCTGTTGCATATTTATCTGGCTTGTTCTAAATATAATAATGGAAATTCAGCTGCCTCCCCAGGCAATCTCTTCCAGTACTTAGCCATCTGTAGTGCTGTGTACTTCACCTGAAAGTCCCTTAATTCCTTTTAAACTCATTCCTGCTCCCCTTGAATTAATCAGATGTGAAGAAATGTTTATTCTATACTGCTTAATAATTTAACATGTAAAAGATAGAAAAGCTATTATCACATCTTCACTCGGTCTTTGCTAGACCTCAGACTATAACTGCCTTTCAACCTCAATCCTGCTTTTTACTTCTCTTAAAATTCTTTCCCTCTGAGATCCCAACCACTGTGTATTTTTCTTGAATCACATCGCCCAAAAAATGGAAGAGTGCTTGCTTTGGAACTTTACCAGCATCTAATGCCACTGAGGAATTTCCAGGTGCCTCTTTCAGTGTACTACTCTAGTTCAAGTTTTTCAGCGTAGTAACAGAAAAGAGAAGAGTTTATCACCCTGGATTTACAAGTAGTAAAGTTTCCTATTTACTTTGTGACATCACCCAGAAAATATTAAAGGGAAGACTTGACTTCAGATTAACTTGACACAAAACTTTCTGAAAAAGATTACTTCATATTGTTAGAGTTGTACATAAACTAAATCAATTTTGGAAAATTTTGATCTATAGAAACTACTTGTTTGATTTATGATACTCCCAATAAAATGCTTGATTCATCTTATACAAAAAAATGCATCACTTTAAAAGACCCTACAGCACAGTCCTAGAAATGTTTCTGTTTAAGGGGTTCTCAGGTTAGTTTGAATTGCCATATCTCTGAAAGACATGGATGATATTGGTGAAGTGAGTTCCTGTGTAACATAAGTAGCATGGATGCCCCATTAAAATTCACAAAGCAATGTAATGTGGCATGGTTAGGTTCATCACATGACAAGGTATACTGTGCATTGTCACCACCAAGTAGCTGATTAGATCCCATAGAACCTGCAGTATCCCAGGTTCAAAAACTGGGGCGCTTCACAAACTGACATCTTGACTGTGCCCCTTGTATTCCTTCTTCTTGCATGTTGAACTGGCCATTTGAGTTGGTCACTAACGAGATGAAGGGAGAACAAAAATCAGTGGAGTGGGGGTAGCGAAAGCTCTTCATGGTAATTCCATTTCACATGAGGGAAAACACTTTGTGTTGGAAACAGTCTGCTTCTGTAAACAGAATCTCAAAGCAGAAAGCTTACATTGCTCTCCTCCTCCATTTCCCTCTTTCCCCTCTTCACCCCTTCTAGTGGGATGACATAAATAATGACTTGATGCTTGGCTTTGGTGAATCATGGCCTTGGTAGGCTGAAGTGCTATAATTATCTCATTGCTACTATCACAGCATTGTAAATATTAAATGCATAAAACAATGTTTCAATAGCTTTGAGGTTTTGACACTTAGTGAGAAAAGCCAGGGAGTTCACAGTTAATGTTTCCTCTCTTTAAGTTAATTTCTTCAGTGTTTTTAGTGCACTTCTGCTTTATAAACCACAGATTCTCATTGTTACTAGAATAAGCTAGTGAAAGTCCATCTCTGTACTGCTAATTTCAGTCTATTGTCAACCATGCTGCAGGATTCACCCAGTGGAAAGGATGCTCTGATTAGCTTTCCCTGCATGCCACCTGTGTAATCAGGCTCCTAAGAACTGGAATGAGCCTTCACATCTGCTCATGTAATAAGATAAGTTGCATACACATCCCTGCTCCAGCAGCCGTGGAAGGAAAGATGACATTATTGTTGAGCCTCTATTGTTTACTTCTTGGAAAGGTGTATTGATACAAGGGCGTTAGAAGATGAAATGATGAGCAGTGGAGAAGAGGGAAATTTGCAGGTTTGTCTGAATTTATTCTATTGAAAGGTGATATCCATAACCATCTTAGAAGAGCTTTGTAGTACCTCTGTTTGGGTTTTGGCTGTTGTTGTGCACTTACTGGTGTACTCTGAAAAAAAATACCTAAACTATGCCACTTAATCACTTTTTTTTCCCACAATTTCAGTGGCTTCTCTGTGGTTGTTACACAGGAACTGTTTCCTTCAAGTGTGAGGAATTCCACCCAGAAATATTCATTGTGATGCTTAAATCCAGGTGTGGAGACATCTGTGGTAGCACAAGGATGGGTATATTAGGAGCCACTTTTAACGTATAAGGTCTTTGGGGCACTGTTCTCGGCTCCCTCTTCTGTTTTCATGCTAAAAACACAGGCTATTCCTTGATATGCTCTTATAGAGAAGAGCTTGGAATTGGATACACCCTTGAGTCTAAACAACTAAATTGAAGAAGTGCTAAGTAATATCCTTAGGCAAGGAAAATGAGCTGAGAAAGAGCTACTCTTTTTTTCCTGAGTATTTGTATTTTATCAAAGGTTAATTCTGAAGGATTATGTTGTCTTTGTGTGTTTATTTAGAGTAAGATTAGGACAAGTCTTTAGTTTATATTTATAACGTTCTACACAGAATTTTGAAAAGGACACTTCATACTTGACCTACTAAATATTTGTAAACCAAATGCCTTTTCTGACTGAGGCAAAATTGCTAAAATTAACCACAGCATAAGGTCTCAAAATGTGTTTATTGGTCTATCAAAATGTTTTCATCTGTGGTGTTTTGATATTTGCAGTTAATCTTAGTCCTAAACTGTGTTTTTCTATTCAAGACTAACCAGATGATGACTCATGTTTTGCAGCTCAGCATAGAGGAAATAAGTTTGGAGTTTTTTATGAATGTTTCATCTTCCTTTCCTGTTGCACGCATTTATTTTCAATTTTCTGTTACTTCTGTCTTTAAACTCTAGCAAACACATACCTAGACGTGCCCTTTAATACCATTCTTTATAGCATGCAACAGAATATGAGTTGGATTGAAGAATATAGTTGAGAAAATGACAGTGACAAACTTTCATGTAACCTACCTATATTTGCAGGACCTCTTTCAAAACATTAATTTAAAAGAAATAAACTTGTGAATGTTTTTTGACAAATACTCCCTGCCCTAATTCAAACTTCACGCATCCCCCCCTCCCCCCCCTCCCCGAAAAAAAAACCACTAATGATTTCATGCAGTCCAAAACATTCACAGGTCTTGGAAGGAATCAATTTTTATTCCTCCTTTGGGGGATGGTTCTGTATTCTGTGCCAGAGATTTTATTCTTTGTTCTTCTGTCTTTTCTTAGTTGCAGCTTACTAGAATTGCTTTTACTCTGTGGCCTTAGTTTCCTAGGAAAAGAACAAGTGTCATTAGTAACATGGGTAGAGGGAGTGAAGGGAAACACCAAACCAAACACATCAAATACTTATTTAGCATTTAATGACAGCACTATGGTTTCAAAGGGACTCATGCTATTAAGTGGCACAAAGCAAAGGGCAGGTAAGAACACTAAAGGATGCTCTAACAGCTTATCTGTTTGAAATATATGAAACTGCTCTTTAGAGCTAAGCTAAGGATGATTGGTCATGAAAAAGTAAATAATAAATCTTTTAAGCTTGTAGAATCATGAGGTAGTATATTTTGAAAATTAATCTTCAGAACTAATGCTGATTAATGTCTTTCAGTTCTTTCAGTCTAATTCTGTAGAATAGCAAAGGAGGAAACAATTAAATATAAAGCAGAGGACAAGTGTATAGTCGGTTTTAGACTTCTGAGTTTGGGAATGTCTAATTTGAAGTGGGGTATCCATACATCTTGAAACATATAGAGGGGTAACATACTGTTCCTGTTTGATCAGAATTTGCATGGCTGTAAAATTTCTTTTAAAAAAAGAAAATCAAACGGCATTTAGAAATACTGCTTGATATTTATTTAATTTAAAAATTTAAAAAAATAATCTAATCAACTCTGCTAAATCATATTGGAACTGGTTAGGACACCGTGGGAGTTAATGCAATGCACATCTGCCTTCCACTGCCCTTTAGTGTGGCAGTAGCAGCCAGAAGAGGATAACTCCTTGTCACATGGCTGAGGCTCAAGCATGGAGCTCTAGAAGCAGCCAGAGTGGGGTCTACTTGCTAAAGGTCATATAGAAAATGGAAAAAAATATATACATATTGTGACTAGGGACGTGCTTTAGTGCTGGAAATGGCAGTGTGAAGTAAATGGTTGGAATCTATGATCTTATAGGTCTTTTCCAGTGATTCTGGAGTTGAACATGTGAATGGGTTACTTTGCATTTTAGAGGTAATGAAAATTGGAAGTGGTAGTATGATGAGGTTTTTAATAGTGGGTCTTTAAGAATCATTAATGCCTCAGTGGCCGAAAAGGTCATGTCTAAATTCTCAACTACTCCCTCCTTCTCCTGTCATTATCATCTGCTTTTTCAAAGTAGTTGGCTATAGTGGCCATTGTGGAAACTTCAGTTTTGGTGGCCTTAAATACAATCTTTTCTGTGACCACCGAAGACTTGCCTAAAGGTGGTGAGTTGAAGATGATGTTTGGAGGGGAAAAAGCAGAAGTGTCATGGGAGATGCTAGAGAAGAAATGGTCTTGTTCCCCTTTACTCTTCATAGGATTTTAGTGCTAGAGAAATCTATGTCTAACCTGCATTTTCAGTTTAGCCTCTCTAAAAATGGATTCTTGTTTCTGTTTTTTACTATATTTAGTCTGATTTTTTTTTCACCCCATTTGGTAAACCAATATGCTGAAGTCTATTTATATTTTACTCCCACTTGCTTCCTTTACATACAGATACAAAAACAGCGTGTAGAAATGACTCTTCCTGAATGCTGCTGTTTCTTTATTAACCAACGAAGATTTTAATTCTACTTCAAAAGACCCTTCATTGACAAAACTGCTACATTGTGACTTACATAGGCTTGTAAGAGCTTCTCCTGCACATGCATTTTATAAAACTTGTCTCTAGTTTGATATTCACTTTCTACTAATGCCTGATATGACACTATTAAAGTACATGATAGATGCAATGGGATTTTGCATGAGAGAAAGATCATTTGGATAAAGCACTCATAGCTCCTCTTAGGCTTATACAGCTGTAATTCCTAGTTACAAGTATTTAAATTTATAAAAATCATCCTTTGTAGCATAGGATGCTCTGGTATCTAGGAATTGCAGTGGAATAAAGATTCTACCTCTAAAATCTAGGCCCCCTAGAATTTTATTTATGTGAGTCCTTAGTCAGTAAAATGAGTCCAAGAAGATCAGAATACATGAAAATTTTATTAACCTAAAGCTTTCTAGAACTGAATGAGAGTTATTTCTTGCAATACCCATATACTTTGTAGAGTTTCTAGTTTAATTTTAGTCTTCTAAAATAAGTATTAACAACCCATTCAATTAAAAATAATTCTTATTTATTCTTTCCTATTTTTATCTGCTCTGATGAAGCTCGGTACATTGCTCTAATTTTCTCTTGGAAATGAGGTAGTTTAGGGCTGGTGTTTTTTAACTCTATTGCCACGAAGCAGATACTTCTCTACAGGATAACAGCAGTCTGTCCTCCATTCTCCTATGTCTTGTTCAGAGTTACTGCAGGTACTAAAGGGGAAATTAAGGGATATACCCATAGCCCAGACAGGTGTTGAAGTTTAACCCTGGCCAGCACCACTCTGATGCTCAGTTACTGCCTACCAGATGAATCATGAAAAAAACTGGAAGGGTAAAAGATAAAGAATTTGTGAGTTAAGATAGTTTAATAGGGAAAGCAAAAGCTGCACACACAAGCAAAACAAAACAACTAATTGGTTCACTGCTTCCCATGGGCAGACAGGTGTTCTGCCATTCCCAGGAGAGCATGCTCCATCATGTGCAATGGGGACTTCAGACAAATATCATGACTCCAAATGTCCCCCATTTCCTCTTTCTTCCCCTGCTGAATACACTGAGCACAATGTCATATGGTCTGGAATTTCCCTGTGGTCAGTTGGCATCAGCTATCCTGGCTGTGTCTCATTTCAATCTTCCAAGCACCTCCAGCCTCCTCACCAGTGTGGCAGTGCGCAAAGCAGAAAAAGCCTTGGCTCTGTGTAATCATGCTCAGAAATAACAAACGCATCTATATATTATCAACCCTGTGTTCAGCACAAACCCAAACCATGGGCCCCATACCAGCCACTGTGAAGAAAACTACCTCAATCTTGGCCCAAAGCAGCACAACAGGTGAGAAATCAATAGCCGTATACTTAGAAAGTAAAATTTTTGTAATGTTGGATACTGAAAATATCTTCAAAAGTCAGGGCAAATATGTATGACTAAAGTCACAATGCACTGCCAAGACATCATTGGACTAATTCTACAAGCAAATGTCCTTTTTTTTTGTGCAATGGGTCTCTTTAAATAGTGAATCTGAGTAACTGAACTGTAAAACCATAAACAATTTGACAGTTTGACTGAGAATGTGTGGACCCTTATGTACCACCCAGAAGCTATGTCCTATCTGTCTTTAACTGTTCCCTTTGAGCCACTGGATGCTGCATCTGTCTGTTCTTCCCTATTGATGCCACCTTTCCATTTAGCCTGTGCAGCCAATATAGGGAATCTGTGAGATTGTCTTAGTGTTCCCCATGTGACATGTTCCTTCTACTAGAGAGGCACCCAGTTTTGTGCACTCTGTAATCAGTTGTGTGTAGACTGTCAGTTAGGCCTGTGGAGGATAAGTTTCTCTCTCAAACTTGTTCTTCTTCCTCCTTACCTTGTGCCTTGGCCAACCATGCTTAATACATTTTTAACATGTGTGAATCCACTTCTTCTGTGATGGAACTTTTTGCCTTTTTAGATCTAGTAATGTCTCCTGCCTGTAAATATTATTTCTACGGCTTGTCTCCTATAGGGAGTGAAGCTTTTTTCCTTGTCTTCTGGCAAATCAGTGGTTCAGTGTAAAATATCTCACAGTAAGCCTGAATGAATTGTCCCTTATGGTGAGCAGCCTCTGTGCTGTATCAAACATGTCCATGGCCTGCATACAGTTTATCACCGAGTCTCTGGTGAAATCAGACCTGGCACTTTGGGGATGACTAACCCCTTGTCACTTTTTCCTGAGTGTATTGTAACAAGAATATTTGAACTAAGAATTCTTTTTCACCTTAGAAGATAAACAAGATTTCTGTATCCCATATGCTTCCTCTTTCTCCTTCCTGATCTGCATTTATATAAAAATGTTTGTTACACAGGCAGATAAGGACATGTGACAGGGCTGCCAATAATTCTTCTGATGGGAACAATTAGTGTGTTATGACTTATTTTGTTGGCATCACTGCCCTGTCCTTGGTGGATCCTCAGATCACCTTTTTCCATTACAGGAGCTGTTCTGAGCAGAGCAGGCAGCTGAGACCTGTCTCTGTGCCTGGGGCTGGCCCTATACAGCTGGGACTCATCCCATCCCTGGGCTACCTTCCCAGTTAGGCTGGGTCCTGTGTCAGCACCAGAGGATAACTGGGCTGTGTCTGAGCCCAGATGCAGATCCCAGCCTAGGTGGCCTCACTGGAACTGCAGGATGTGGCTGCTCAGGGAGGGAGGGCACTGCACTGCTCTGTCTGCTCCTGCTTGGAGTGATGGCTTTCTGATCCCTGTTGGGATGAATAGCAAGACTCAGAAAGGCATGAATGCAGGATTTTATATGTTGGCTTTCTTTTAAGCACCACGACAGAATGGCACATGACACCCCCAAATAAAAGAAGTTGTTGAAGTACTGGCATAGGCCTATTACCGAGCTCTTCATCACTGGTTTGCAAGAGGAAGGAAAGGATCCATTTCCCTGGTGGCTGGGATTCCCAGTGGTAACAGTGCTTCCTTGGCATGTGATAACCATCAAAGTATGGGCTTTGTGTCCCTGTCTTGAACTGGGAATGGAACCTTCTGCAGCACTAGGGATAGTGTGGAGTGTGTTTCTTTAGTCAGCAGTTTTATTTTCTGTCCTCAAGACTGTGGCATGTTGATGTCATGCAGCATGTAGAGAGCTCAAGGGAGGAGCTGGCGAGCCCAGGGTCTTCAATTCAGTTTCACAAATGGAGCCTCTGAAAGTGAAGAGAGTGAGCTGGGAGATACAATGAGCCATAAGCCCTAAGTGTGGCACTTACCGACTCAGCCAGAGTTAATCAAACCGTCATTTTCTGCAGTAAAAGGTCAATTTTAGGTGAATTGGATGCCTCTCTGTGTGCTTGCAGGAAAAAGTGAGATGACTGCACTAAATTGAGGCTTCTGGTTAAATGTGCATAACTTTTTGTCTTTGGTGTTTGACTCCATAGCTACTTTTTTTTTTGATGTGTCTGTTGTTTTGTGAAAACTTATCACTGAGTCATATTTTCTCTGTTTTGCTCAGCACTGGCTTATTTGTGTCATCCTCTTTCTTGCAGGAGACCTCTTGAAAGTTAAAAAAATGGAGCAGGGAAAAGTCTCTGCAGAAATCTAACATATTGGCTTCTATTCTCTCTAGTTTCTTTGCAGTGCTGCACAATAAAAGTTGAAACCAAAGTGTGTTTTTGTAAGCTGAGGATGATTAGCCTTCATGTTAAAAAAAAAGAAAAATCAACAAAGCTTCTTGGTAGGAGATCAAGAAAATGAGCAGAGAAGCAAGAATTAACTGATCAAAGAAAATGGGACAACTGATGCCTTTCAAGCAAAGAGATGACAAAGACATAGGCAGACCCTACAGGACTAAAATAGGCCTCTGATCACTCACTCTTTTAATATTAAAACAAATTGAAGGCACTCATCTGAAGAGTTTAGATTGGCCCTAAACCACTAAAAATACTCCACTCATTGACTAACAAGCAGAAAGCCTTGACATTTAGATTAATTTGAAAATTACAGCCCAGGATTTATCTTGCGTATGCTTAATATATTAGCAAACCAAATTTATCCAGACTTGGTAAAGAAAGTGGGGGAAATGGCGAAAGTGTGTTCACTTTTAATGTGTGATTAACTGTGCATCTGACAGTGTAAAACAAATCCAACCTTTAAGAACAAAATTAAAGATATACCAGCAGCCACTTTCTGACAATCAGAAAATCAGATTTTATGTCATCACAGTTAATATTAGCAAATTGTCCTTTAATATGATAGCATTCAGAGAATGTTTCACCTTTTACATTACATACAGTCTATCATCCTCTCATCCATTGCTCCTTTTAATCCTTTTTTCTTTATCTTACCTACAAAAGCATCTTTATTAATAGTGCTATAGAAGTTGAGCCAGCAGGATTTCTTAGATCTTTTAATAACCCTCTGAATTTAAGCTTCCCTTACTTTCTTTTTTATGATGTACCGAGTTTGAAAGCTTAAAGGTTGGTCTAACTTTACTTTTTTTGCTTTGACCACCATATAGGAATGAATATTTCACAAGGGGGGAAAAAAAGTTTCTTTCATACGTTATTAAACTGTGCTCAAAATCTATATTTGTCACTAGCAATAGTGTCAGAGTGAGATACTGTTGCTGACCAGTGGGTTCTTTGGAAAACAAAATGAGAATCCTGTTTTTAATTGTCAAATCCAGCACTTGCTCTAATGTTATATTTCTCTAGAAGTAGACTGAATAGGTGGGGTGAGGGGTGGAAGAGGGAAAAAAAAAGGTTAAAATCCTCAACCAATATGGGAAAGAAACATGTATTTTCAAATAAGAAGCATGGCTTCATTTCAGAAAGTATAAATGAACACTGTATTCAAATATTTCATACAATCAATTAAATTAGTTTAACAAGTGGAACCAAACTGTACACTTAAAGATATTAAAGACTGCCTTTTAATCACTCTTCTAATCATATGGATGTATGGGCAATAGTAGTCTTGGAGGAGAAAAATCCATCTTTGAAAGGGATTTGTTGTTATTTTATTAATAGATTAAGGTATTGACCTACTCCACTATAGGTTACCTGCCTCCCTTTCCCCATAGAATAACCCATGCCTCGCCTCATGGCATCAGTGTCACTGAGTAATTTTGGGTGGGTTGATTCTTACCAGTCTGATTTTTGGATGCTAGTCAGCTAAACAGCTCTGAAAGGAAAGCCTTGCTGCTGCTTTTATTACTGACCTTCCCTTCACTGTAAGAAAAAGACTTGAATGCTTTTTTTTTTCTGGAGGTGGCAGCACGTGCAGCAGTACCCCTAAATGCACTGTCAGGTGTAGGGCTCTCCCATGTTTTTGTGCACCTCCTCTCCCTTTCTCAGAGCCCTGCCATCCAGCAGCTCTGCTTCTCTCTTGGCAGCACCCTGTATTGTGTTCTCTCAAGGACCTGTGATTGCCCGCACTGATCCTGCTGCTGTTGAATTGGCTATTTGCAGCTTGTAAGGGACTGCTGTGGGAAGGGAAAGTTTAAGGTACCAGTAGTATCACATGGTGAGGTCAAATTATTTGTCTACACTCATATTAAAAAAACCTGGCGATTAAAGAGGTGAAAATGCAGCTGACCTGAGTGTAGTATTTATCAAGGTGTTTTCTTATCTTGAGTGTATCTAGGAGTCTGGAAAGTGGCCATTAAGAATCCATGGCAGGAACAGTGGGATAATAATCCTCTTTACAGATTGCGTTTTAATTTAAATCATGGTGTGCTAAATAGTATTTTAGGTCTTCACAAAACTAGCTGAGTATATTACTCTGATTATTTTTTTCTTGTTACTGAGAGACAGGATTTGGACTCCTGTTTGAATGCTTGGGGTCATCTAAACAGATAAACTGGCCTCTTGAAATTGATATATTTAATACCTTGACTATTTCTGACAATATTAGCTCTTTTTTTTTTGTTATTTCTCTTCAAAGAACAACACTGATATTTATTTTTAACTTTTTACTTTTGTCTACCTGAATAGCTAAATTTTCACTGAACTGATATAAATCCATAGGAATACATGTGTATTTTCATATATTTTATTATCTCACTAAAATATAGCTTTTCTTTGAATACTGAAATCACTAGAACTGTTTCAACTATTCCAGAAAGAGATGATTTACTGGTATGTCTGTGGTGAAATAGCTATGGATAATGGCTTCTTAAAATTGTCCCAATATGTGCAGTGATGTTTTGCAGGCTTTCTGATAGAACTTTTTTTGTAAATTGCTATGTATCATATGCACTATATTTGCTATATATGACATAAAAAGAATAAGAAAATAAGTTAGGTTTGGGTCCAAACTAGCAAGACTTGAGATATTTCAGCTGTTAGCAATATAGGATAAACTAACAAAATACCAAGCTGTATTTGCCTTTCAGTTGTATAATATTTATACTGTGACTGCACTCAAAAAGTTTCTGTGCACATGTGCTTTCCTCCTACCCTTCATTCAGCTCACTTTATTAGCACAAGGAAGTTATAAATATAGATTGAGATGGGGCTGAAAGAATTTTTGTTATATTTCAGTGACAACAGGTAAAGCTACTTTTTTTTTTGTTACACAGTGGAAAACACAAGTCTGGGGTGGGAAAAGATAAGGGAGATGAGCAAGTTTGGCTTGGGGTTTACTGTGCTTGTGCATGAATGTTGTGCAGAGGTTTGGTGGTGCAAGCTGGTCTTCGTCAAGGGGAGAAAACGTGTTTATTTACTTGCTTATGCTGCCTTTTTTTCCTTAACTTCAGTGTCTGTGTATATAACTGGGAGCAAATTAAATATTGTAAACATTCCCCAGGTTGAGACAGTTTTCCTCAAAATACGTGATCATGCTTAAACCTTTTGACTTTTTGGACTTTCTCTTTGGTTCCTCTATATATTTAACAGAATTAGGAACCTCATCAGCACAACTAATTTTTTGTCTTGAAGTTTGACTCTTAACTCAGATCACTTAAGAAACAAAAATGTCTCATATTCACAGTAGTTAGCAGAAGAGGGGATGTTAAATTGATCAACTGCAATTGATTTTTGTTTCATTTTGAAAATGGATGGGCTGCTTCTTTATTGTAACTGGGAAGATTATGCGTGTGAGTACTGATGGAGAAGCTTCATTTTTCATGATCAGATAAAATCTTCATGAGTTATGCTCACATAACTTCTCTCACATTTTTGTCTACTTTTATGATTTTTATGTGAAGTTACAGAGAAAAGCAAATGTGGTTTAGTGAAAGTGTTTCCTTTTCAAAGTGTTTGAAACAGGCCTCCTACTTTGCAAGTGTTAGTGTAAAATTCTTTGTGAACATTAAAACTAAATTTAAAAAAAAACCTTTAAAACAGAAAGGAAAAAATAAAATGGAGGATTTTATTACTATAAATCATAACCTGTGATTAGGTTAATTTTTTGAGCTTAAAAGCAGACTTCTGTATCTTTAAGCTTATGACACAAGCTTGATGCTTCTCAGCAGATGATTAGGCATTGTGTAGTTCAGCACTATCAGTTTTTGTTTCTTGTTTCTCCTTAGATGCGCTCAACACTATACCTTGACCCACACCCACCTCCCTACATTCACCTCTAATATCCAATCAATGGGTCTTTAAACTTGGGCATAAAGGATGAGGAGTGCCATTGGTTAGAACTAGGCGATGCTGAGCTGCTTTCGGTTTAGAGATTTAGCAATGTGAGGTTAAACTGACCTGTTACAGAATGGAGAATCCACTCTGAAGTTCTAGAATACGGCCTCAAAAGTGACTTTAAGAAAGTTATTTATAGGGAGGGAAATCCTAACCATTTGCAATGTGACAATGCTATTTACAATGAAATGCCATTTTTCCTGAAATGATACTTAGAGATCATGGACCAGTTGTTAAACCTTGACAAAAGGCCCCAAGCAGAACTGTTCTCAAACTTATCAGTCTTTCTCTGTGTTATTGTAACTGTGTTGCACTTCACTGAATCATTAATAGTGGACTATAGAAATAATGCTTCCTCACATATATTAAAAAGAAAAAAAGTGAAGTAAATGAGACGGTAACCTTGGGTTGCATAACTTGAGACAAATTTTGTGTGATTTCTATCCCAATTACTGAGACAGGGACTTAGTTTACCTGCTTATCTGAAATGATTCCATCTGTACAAAATGTTCTTACCTAAAACTATTTTTTCAGGGAATGGAGGTCTTGGAAAGCTTAACCTTGTTCCTTAAGTGAATACTAGTTTAATCATGAAACAAACTCCAAAATTACTTTTCTGTCTCCTCTGTTTCTCCTCTTGGTTTTGTCTTTTAAAATGAGTGACTGGGGACTATAATAGAAGTGGGAAATATTTGTGTGATGCATTTACAGTAAAAGGTAAATAACTTCACTTTCTGAAATACTGAAGTCAAGTTAGATACCTTTTAGTTTCTCAACTGCCTCCTGCCTTTTTAGGTGTATGTCTGTCTTGCACAAATATGAAAAATTACCTGTTTCTGTTATGGAAGACTATGGTTGTTTTGGGTTGACTTTGTCTTTAGTTTGTTTTGGAACTCGGGGAGAAATAAATTAATCAAACTACATGCTGGGATAGTTGGGAATGTCTTTTGCTGTATGGCAGCAGTGACTAAGCAGTCTATATTATTTTGCTTCTGGAGTACTTCTAGAAGTACTTCAAATGAGCACATAAATAGACCAAAGAAACCGTTATGATTAAGTATAAAGGTCTATACTGAAAATCTTGAACTGCAAAATCACATTCATTGTCTTCGGAGCTCCTAAGTCAATACAAAGAGGGGGAGGGGGGGAATCACATCTAAAACAGGTCTTAGAAACTAGAGGATCTGGTTTTGGAAAGGCAAGACAATAATTCAAAGTGCTTTGCCTGGTAGTAGAAAGCTCCAAGGCTATCATGACATTAAAACATTAATGATGGTTTATGAGAAGAAATTATTCAGTATGGAGGGTGATCCTAAAAATTTACAGTAAGAAGCATCAGCATCATGTCCCTTCAGAAAATTTATGATGTATTTCTAAGTAGAATTGTAAAACACCTGAGATTACTGCAAGGATTTTTTTCTTCCCTTCTTCACCTGACAGTGCTGTTATAATTAGCATATTTTAAAAGGGATTGCCAAAATGTCTCTCATACTGTATTCTAATGAAATATTTATATGGACTCAAGTGCCAAGTAAACCATTAAAGAGAACTTAAACATTCACTTGAAGGAAGATACAAAACAAGCTTTATGATAACCTGAGTACAATCCCCAACATTACAAAGTAAATATGCATAATGAGCATTCTTCCTACTGCTAACACTAACCGAGGGAATTAGTAAGATTTAATGGGATAAGAGCACAAAGAAAGTTTTTTGCTGCCACTTTCCAGGAATTGGGGGAAGTCTTTGAAGGGGAAGACCTTTTGTATGGTGCTGGTTTTTAACACCTGTGGTAGTGTAGGGTGTACTAGGGAATGATGAGAGAACAAACAGCTAAATTAAATTAAAACTAGAAGGTAGCAATTTCTATGTTTCCTTGGCTAAACCAAGTCATTAAAAGCTTAATCAACTAAGATGTGATGAAGGAAGTGACCTGTGATAGTTGGTGACTATTTCTATATTCCCAGATTTATAATCCGTTTTAGGATAAGGTTTATGATGCTGTATCAGCGGATTGTAAATAGCCCACCGATACGGTGGAGAGGTTTCCGCTTCCAGGAGCCAGGCTAGGAAAGCGACAAGCAGGGCTCCCTAGGATCAGGCCCCTTAGAAGCGAGGGACGGCTCCTCCCGCCCCCGGCCCGGCGACCGTCCCGAACGGAACAAGCCCGCACTTGCCAGGAGTCCACGAGGAAAAGCCAAGTTTATTGCCGCGCGCTGGCTTTTGAGGAGAGCATGGGAATTCCCCGGATGTAGGCGGGGGAGAGGGGCGGAGACGGGGAGGAGTAACACAGTTCATTGGGTACATGCAAACGAAGGGAAGGAGGGAGGGGAGGAGCGGCAAAAGGACCAATGGGAGAATGAGATGGGCGGGGAAAGTCTACCGTAGGGCTTCCGGCACTCCGAGACAGGGACAGCCCCCGCCCAGGCTCCAGCGGCGCCCCGTGGGCGGTCCCGCCGGCAACCGCCCCCATGACCGGGTCGGGCCAGGACAGGGGGCTGCGACCCGGAGGGTTTTGTGGGAAGAGGGAACCCGGACAAGGAACTACCAAGGGAAAAACAACCAGGGTAGACACATTGGGGTGTATAACATTCAAACTGGGGAAACATCAATATAGGGTGTGAACATTAGAGTCCTTATAAATCTCTCGCAGAGCTTCCATATTCGGGGAGCCGGGTTCCTGGACTTCGGTGTCCTCGTCTATCCATCTCTTGTAGTATTTTTGCCAGAGTATAAACCCTGGGTCTCCTCCGACAATGCTGCACTATAGTTTGACTTGTTTGTTTGTTTTTTCTTATTATGCGTGTGATTCCAGAATAGGATTCTTTGTTTTCCTTTGAATGTGTAGCTCTTCAGGGGCATAAGCTGCTCAGAGAGCATTGCAAAAGACGTGCCTGCTCAAAGCTACCTTCACTTAAGAATTTAGATACAACTCTTCCAAGAAAAGTGATAGTATAACCCCCTGTCAAGCAGGCATTATTATGACTTCTAAAAGATTCAGGTAACCAGTGCCATAATTAGCACATTCAAAAATGTCCCTTTTTGTTTCCTGTCCTGTGTGGTTCCTATGTGAGTGGGAATTGTGGGTCCTATATAGGCTTCCTCTGAGTGGTGTTAAAAGAATCCAAATATCTTAATTTGCATTTGTTCATAATCTTTATCATATAACTAGACAGATATGATAATCTTCCTTGACTGTCTAACTGCTGATATTTGTAGTAACTTTTGTGAGTGTAGGATTAAGCACTTGTGGTAGAAGTCTAACCCCTGAACTCAGCAGCACAGTCACATACCATTTTTACTCCATTGTTTATTTAATAAAGAAAACCAGCATTTATACTCATTTTCCTGCTTTATAAATATTGAAATTTTCCTTAGAAGTGTTTAAATCTTAAATTTAACTGCTGGGACTGATCACAGCTTCATGATACAAATTTGAGCTACACTTTGAAGAGCAATATACAGACAAACACTATGGTCCCAAAGGTCAGCACATTTGATGCAGTTTCTCCCAATGTTCTGTCCCTGCCCCGACTTCATCCAGCAGCTCAATGGTCTCACTGAAGCAGCTCACCTGACTTCTCAACCACATTGATGATCTAAAATGTTTTGCATTCATAACAATAAAGTAGCTATATTTAGGTTTCCTTAATGAAATTATAGTAAATAAACCAATTTACTTTGGCATATGGTTTTGGTGATTTTTTTCTTTTATTCAAGGGACTGAGGCTGTTGCTAGTACAACTGAGATGGTCTAACATCAAATGCATGTTTCTTCACTGAAATTTTGAGAAAGTTAGTGCACACATGCTGCTACCCACACACAGACAAAGTGAAAATACTTTGCCAGTGATCACAGCATATTTTTGAATTTGAGGAGGCACTTACAAAGGTGTATTTGAGAGCTCTTCTCCTTGCCAACCAAACTGCAAGCCTTTTACATCTCTTTCGATGGGAATCATCTTTTATGTTTGAAATAGCAAGGAAATGTATTGCTCCAAAAGCATTGGAGTAATTACTCTTACACCACCACCCCTCCCTAGCCTCTGTGTATTGAATTTTTCTTTTGTACTGATAAAAAACGTTATTCACTGTGCATTTTATGCATTTTGATCCTTTTTAACACTAGCAGGTAAAGTAGAACTCTGCTTCCAAGACAATATGTAGAGATGAATGTGTGTTTTGGGGGTTTTATGCTGACTCCTGAAGTGGAGGCATGGTGCTTTGATGGGTCTATTATGCTGGAACGTGCTGCTCAGTGGGGAGGTGGCCAAGGATTTTGTGATTTGAGAGGATGATAATCTAGTTGGATTAATAATAGCTTTAAATGCCTTTCAAGAGAAAAGAAAGTTCAGTATTTTAGTGTTTACCCTTTGCATCTGGAACTAATAGATGAAAAGCACTTTGTAGCAGGAACTTATCTTGGTTTGTTGTCCAATGTGTTACATAGCAACAACCTGGCCCATAGATAAAGCCTTCAGTGGTTACTACAATATAAGCATTATGGGTGATGGAAAATAACCATGTATTGGATAAGGCTGGATTATTATGTAGGATAGGTTCTGTATGTAATTCCAGATTTTTCCCTGCTTCCCTTTAGCTTCCCTTTAGTTTGAGGTACTACTCTTCCTTCAGCTACTTTAATGACTCTGAGATAGCAGGAGGAAAAAAAAAGTCTTCCTTTAAAATCTGAAATTTGTTTGAATTAAATAAAGTTCCCATTAAAGGCAGGGCCAGCCTCTGTGGCTAAAATATTCTCTATGTGTTAGGCGAGAAGTCTTGTGTGCTTTGTGTTCTGGCCTGATTAAATGAACTGGTCTGTGTGACTTCTCTCCCACCCTCTTTCTGTAAACAACATATCCCTTTTGCCTTAAGTACAACTAGATGCTCAATTGAGCTCTTAAACTTGGAAAGAAGGACTTGTGTTCATCCTTGTATTCTGTTGGTACTTCAGTAATCTACTATTTAGCATCTTCAAACATTCCTGATGCTAATGGCAACTAATAATTTTCCCACCCTGGGTAGAAGAATATGCTCCCTTATCCAGTGTTCACTTTTTGGTTACAGAGTTCTTATTATCTTGTGACTTATCTTTCTTCCTCCCTCTTCCTTATTCAGGATAGTGGCTAATGTTCATTAATCAGAAAAAAGAGCCTGTATTTTCAGTGCAATATTCAGTTCTCTGAAGACCAAATAACAAAAGTAAAGCTATTTTCAACAGCCAGTGGTAAGAGAGCAACAAATGTATCTATGTAAAACTTCTTTGCAATGCAGCAATATAGTATCTGAATTGAGTAGTATTTGAATTGCTGCCAATAAGCAATAACAAAACAAACCTATCTTGTCCTATCATCCAGCAAAGTTTAGTTCATGCTATCCTATTGTAATTTATTTTGTGCCCTTGCAGTTTTAAAGTGTTTTTCTTGGGAAATATTCTTGGTTTTAAACTGAGAAAGTTGCTGGAAATAGCCAAAAGAATATATTTCTGTACTTGTTTGTATACACAATCAGTAAGACATCTGGAGACTCTTAGATGTGTTGGAATCACTGTGACATTTGGACCTCAGAGATGTGTTCAAAAAGTCTTTATTAGTTACTTTTAGGCATTATTTTTCTTGCCATTTTTATTAAGTGATTAATGAGCTTTGTGACAGTCTTGTTCTTATGGACATGAGGAAGATGAGGGGAGGTTTTCCTGTGTCACTATTAATGATCCAGTCAATGCAGTCTCCCTGAAATGCAGTTTCAGGGAGAAAAAGGATGCATTTTGACTGTAGTGACTGATAAATACAGCCTCTCTAACCCCCTACTTGTTACTTTGTTTGGTTCTGTAGCTCTTCCTAACAGAATTGTATTCCAGTGTGCATGTAATTGAATTTTGCATTCCCTCAAGACCTGTATTACTGTATTCAAGTGAAAAATACCATCAAAAGTCCCAGAACTTTATCCTAATATGTAACCTTGAGAAAATTTTATTTTCACTTCTAGTGCAGCTCAACGAAATGTGATGGGATTTTCTTATGCAGGCCACTGTGTAGCTGGTGTGTTACTCTCATGAAAGTCATTATTTACCTGTATTAGCAAGGGTGCACCTGTCTTTTACAACAACAGCCACAAAAGCTAATTCTTTCAAGTTACATCAATTTGAATAGCTGTTATGAAATGACATTAAAAGAAAAAAAAAACACACAAAAAAAAGAAAAATAAAAAAAACCCCACACCCAAATAAAACCAAAAACAAACAAAAAACCTCCACACCTTGGAGACTGCTTAACACCAAAATATTTAACTTAAACTGATATTATTTTCTCTATTTTTTTTTCTTTCTAATGTGTAAATTCTACCATTAGTGTAGTGTGTTTCACTTGAAGACTCTGAAGCATTATTTATAAGCATTATTTTTGGTTTTCTGGTTGGTGTTGTTTTTTTTGTTTGTTTTTTTATTGTTTGTTTGTTTTTTTGTTTTCCCACTTACCTCTACTACAGAATGACTGTTTGGTGTGGGAGAATACAGAAGTTATAAACAATGGAAATCCTATTATAGAAAGTGGATTTATGATGATGATGACAGGCGGGATGCTTTAGCACCAGATGACAAAGAAAACAATATTACCACTGTTTAAGGACTTTAAAATACTTATGGTGCAGTTATAATAAAGTTAACATGGTGTCCCAGTTGTCTTTTCCCTTAGTCATTCCCATCCAGGTTCTTGTTCCCATAATCCCCTTAGGGCTCTTTGCCCACCATTTGAGTCTGTCATGTCTCTATTGGCTGTTATGCACAGTCTCCTATTGGTCATTTTATGGTTATTTCTGTGTTGTGTTTGGTCTGTTTCTCAATCCTCTTGTTGTCTAACAAGGATTGGGGAACCATCCCTTTTTCTGGAAAGTTCCGCCTCCAACTCTATATAAGCAAGTGTCTCACTTCAGTAAATTGCTTCTGCTCCTCCTTGGCTCATCGGTAGTGTCGCGTTCTCTCCCATCACGGCACACCCTGGCTAGGGCAGTGGGAGCCGCTTCCTCATTTCCCAGTGACCAACTGTTGTAACAGCAGTCCACAGTTTGGAGTAATTTGAAAGAACAGTTGTGCCCTGATTTCAGGTACATTCTGGAATTCCTGTGATGGGAATGAGTGGGATGCCAATGTGGTGCTTTTTCAGAACTAGCTGGACAAATAAAATCAGGCTTTAGTGTTGGGACCCAGCTGTGCTGCCAGCCCCTTTCCCACAAGGAAACCCAAGTGAACTCCTCTATATGAGTTCTTAGCCATAGTAGTGTGGCTAAGCCTTGGGATAAAAAAAAAAAAAAAGTAAGGAGGAAGGAGGAAAAAACTTCCTGGTATTTGATCTTGTCTTCAGTTTGGGTATAAATATGTAGGAAAGACATCTGTGCACCTGAAACTGATTCTGGACATAAGAACATCATTCAGGCCTCTTTAATGGAGCATGTTCATGTGGGAAAACAGACTTTAAGAATAGCCTCCTTTGGAGATCCATTTGCAATATGGTATAGCAGTACTTAGCTGAAAAAAAAAATTCAATCTATCTTTTTTGTGGCATTTTTAGTACTTTTTTGGCTTCAAAATGTGTCCTTCTAACGTCATTTATAAATTGAAAAGGGAGGTAAAAATCAAAATGCAGCAAAACAGATGGATGGTGAAAGCTGGAAGGTCCTGACTATGACCTTTCTCCTACCTTCTCTTACAGAAAAAATGCAGGGATTGATGTAATGAACTTATAATTTTTCTGTCTGATCTTTCACTGATAGGACTTTAAGCTCTTATCTGCTGTGTTTTGAACTGAAGAATGGTTCATCCTTCCTGAACACTTTTTCAGTTCTCTGTTGACTGAACAGTAGAAAACCAAACCTTGTTTAACTGACAAGATGTAGGTACATCAGGCAAGCATCCTTAAAATATTTTAGAGCTTCTTTCTTCTTGGGCCTGCTTCTAGAAGTATTCATTTATCCAAACTCTGGAGCATCTGACAGATGCTACACATTCCCATCACACACACATTCTGTGAAGGTTGACTACTATCATGGGCACACACGTGGGAGTAGAGATGCAGAGACATATGCATCATATTTAGATTTCTACATGTGCAAATCTAATTATAATCAAAGGCATAGTACATTTTAAACTGGGGATCTTTTTCCCCTTTATGATTGCATTCCCATCAGGTACATCTTTTGGAAGCAAATGTTTGCAGGCTGTGAGATACTAACAGAATAGAGAGCAAGAGAACTGGACATCAAGCACCTGACTCTCTAATGCTTTGGCAATTTCCTAAATGTTGGTCTACTCTGAGGTGTTTTTGCAGTCTGTTTCTCAAGAGGTGACTAAGCAGACCAGAATATGGACAATACTTTACATTTAAAATGTGAGATAAGTGTGAGAGGGGGAAAAAGTTCCTATCTCAAAAATAAAACCTTTTCAGATGTAACTTAAGACAACAATTAAAAAGAAGGAAGTAGAGGAAGGAGGTTACAATGTTTATTCAAAAAATGGTAATGACGAGCAAAGGTGATTATTTTACTGATATTTACTGCAAGTAAAAACATGCTGACATATTTTGCTTTGACATTATGATCCCCTTATTGTGCTTTGATTTTTGTTTGTTCGTTTGCTCTGTGCAGCCTAATTTCTATTTGTTCATACTATTTCTTACTGATCTTTTTTTCTTTTTCTTCCTTTCTTCTGCCATTAGTGTGGCTGAATGGTCTCAATTCACTGTTTCTACTTTCAACTTTTTCCTTGTTTCTTCATATGCTATCTTGCTATAGAGTTCAGAATTACATTCACCTTTGTTATGGCATTATATCATGTAACTTAAATATTTTGTCTGCTTTTTCACTATGAAACTGCTAATTTGAATCCTTATCTGTTAAATAGTGTTAAAGAAATCCCAAACTCAAAAACCAAAATAAAAAAAGACCCACAACTGGTTAGCCACTTCTTACTTCATATTAGGTAAACTTACTGAGATTAAAGGTTTGTGGGTTTAAGTTTGCATTCCTGATATTCATTTGAATTCTCCCATTTTCAAGTTTCTTATACAGACTTTATTCTGTAAATAGCTTATCTTTTAATCAATCTCTCTTAAAAGAGAGATTAAAATCTTTTAAAGCTCTTCAACTTAGAGATTTGCATGACTCTATCCCCTGTAGTACTCACCTCATCGCTCTGTCACAGTTTAAATATTGAAATGCCTTTTCAAAGTTGCTATCTTTGCATTTTTAGAGCACCTGAAGTCATGAAAATGTCTCTTTTTTTCTCAGTTAATATTTTTTCTTTTCCCCCCCCCCTCCATTTTAAAAGGAAAGGACAAAAGAGAAATGACCTTGTAATATAAGAAGTGGGTAGTCCTGAACTAGCACTCTGTACTTGGCCTGCTTTTGCTGCATGCTTTGCAGTATTTGCTCTGAAGCTCACATTCAAAAACATAGCAGCTGTCTTCTGCTCTGCTTTGCTCACAGTGAATGGGCTCCCTTGATAGCCCTCAGTACATCACGTACTATTGAACTTGTTCAGGCCCACTGTTCTTCAGAAAACTACATACAAAATCTGTAGTGTGATGATAGCATCTGGGTATGGGAAAATCTTTCAGCAAAGCTGAGCATATTCCTGTCCCTGTAGGAAAGTTCCAGAATGATGAAAGCTTAATAAATTCAGTTTTGTATTGTGGAACAGTGTAAAGAGAATTGAAATTTGACCAGATACCTTCTGAGTTTATTAAGAGTGTATTTTGCTTATAACGCATCCACAGAGGCTGTTAATGTGATTAATCAAGTAATTGAATGGTTCAGGGTGAAGAAAACACATTTGTTTTTTGCTGCCTGTTATTACCACACTGGAAAAGGTGTTGCTCTTCACCTTTCTTGATGAAAGAATGCTTTTATTTTGCTCTGTGGTAAGTAGACTGAATTTGGTTTTGTGAAGCAAGGGACAAAAGGTTCTAAGTGTGGTTAAACAGAGGAAAAAAGTCTTCCATCAATATTTATTCCTCTCTGTTTGCTCAGTACTCCTAGTAACACTTTCAGATGTGGGATGAAAGGGAAGTGTGGCATCTCTTATTACCAACTGTTTGCTGAAGAAGACAATATAAGTGGTTTTCAAAAGAAGGAGTTCAGCATACCTTAATAAGAGGAAATGCAGAAGAAGGTCAAAGGGCTCTTCAGAAACACATCACAAACTTGTGCCCTTTCCAGAATCTAAACTTCAATATGAATAACCCAGCTAGAAAAAATATAACAAGTATATTCATCTGTAAAATGAAGCTGGGGAAAAAATTACCTGTTACCAAGTTTCCTTTAATTTGCTGTTGAATGTCTAGTGGCCAACTGCTAGCTAAACAATAAGAACTGGGTTGGTTGGTATGCTGGGCTCTTAACCTGTACCACTTGCAAGTTGCTAAAGCTGGTTAACAGGTCTGACCCATGACATAGCACTGACAGGAAATGCATGCTTTGCCCACGGAACCTGTGCTCTCTTACCTGTAAACCTGTTTAGCTGTCATATTTAATTTGTTAATATGAATATTAATGAAGACTGACAAAGCAGCTTAGCTTCTGCACTTTTTGTGTTTAGGAGTTTGGTTTTTGTTTTTTTGGGGTGGGGTTTTGGGGTTATTTTTTGTTCATTTTAAGTCTTGGGTCATTCATTGTTGAACCTTTTAATCTCATTATTCAGATCAGGACAAGATTTTTGCCTGTACCTTTGCTCGTGTCCCTGAGTCGACACAGGCAGGCAGCCAGAAGAGCCACAAACCCACAGTTAGAACACAAACAGTAAATTGATTTCCTTCACCTTGCTAGTACAGCTATCCCTGAAGGATCATCTGGTCATAGGCACACTGGGAGAGACATGGGCATGGTTAGACTTGGTCCATACTAGAGGATCACTGGCCTGCTGTTCACACAGGTTTGTCCAGGGTTTTTCCCAGCTGCAAAGTCAGTTGAGCAATTTGCAAATCTCTTCAGTAGACTCTTGGTTTTGAACTCATTCCTTCCAACACTGTCTAATAGTACAGTCCTGCAGTATTGGATAAAGAGAGGATGATGTAAAAAATGAGAAACTTTTCCTACCACAGCTTTAAAGATGATGGTGAAGATGGAGTAGCCTTTAAAGAGTAACTGGAGAGATTGAGAAGCTTTCTCAATTTTATCACAAGATAAAATGTCAAGTTGATATATTTGGGTTTGATGTTTTAGAATCATAGAATAGTAGAATATGCTGAGTTAGAAGGGACCCACAAGGATCATCGAGTCTGACTCCTGGCCCTGCACATGGCACCCCAAGAGTCACACCATGTGCCTGAGAGCACTGTCCAAATGCTTCTTGAACTTAGATAGCCTTGATGCTGTGACCACTTCCCTGGGGAACCTATTCCAGTGCTCAACCACCCTTCAGTGAAAAATATTTTCTTAATATCTAACCTAAACCTCCCCTGACTCAGCTTTATACTGTTTTTGTTTCTACCACTGCAGTCTTCTTTTTTTTTTCCTGCATAAATTATGTTCCAGTCAACATACTGACTATGCATGAATAATCTGTCATGAAAATGTGGTAATAGATGACAGAAGTTATGCATTTGTATCTTAGAATAATATAGCATTAAGATAAAGTAACAGTACATTTCTGAGGTTCCATTATATCTTTAGTGTTTTGGCTAGCAGCTGTTGCTAGTTTGAACTTAATGCCTTTTATTACTTGAACAAGATATCTCTGTTGGAGAGGGCACCAGGGACCTTGTGCTTCCTTTATGCATCACAGTGCTGCCTTGTGGAAAGAGCAGAACACAGTTTTTATGTGTCATCCCAAAATGGACTGCTTGGTCACACCCTTATGCTACTGGGAAACTTCACTTGTGTATTAGTGAGAATGCATCTTACTAACTACCATGATTGTCCTCTGAGTTCCCTTTGTTGATATTTTCTATAGTTTTGTCTCTAGAATGACTTCTTCCCACTCCCTGCTGTAGCTCTCTGGAAATGTGTGCTTGCCTTGGGTAATTAAGGCAGAATAATGATGATTTAAGAAAACTTCATCTTATCTTGCTGTGGGTATCATCTGAAAATAGCTCACGGTACTGGATGGGAATTTGGGAATTGCCATTCCAAATCTGGGAATTGGACTATTGCAAAACTTCTTTACCTTCTTCAGTACATGATTCCAAAGGGTCTCTGTATGGAGGCTCTGTCACAATAATATGAACTTATTTTGAGCTCAAGTTGAAACACATTCCCTGTATTTAGTCAGGATCTAGATGTATGTATTTTCAACAGATGTCTTATAATTCACATTTGAATTTTCCATTTCTAATTTCATTATCTCTCACTGTGTTAAACAGTCATAAGTATAATGTTTGTTCCTCAGAGAACTACTAGATCATCCTTAGTGTGCTCTAAAAGCTTATTTCATTTCAAAGTCCTGTTTCTAAAATGTTAAATTATTAGCTAGAACACAATGTACGTATTCCCTGAATGAAGCTGGTAGGCTTTTGAAAAAGAACTGTTCCTCTGTGGGTTTGATAGCTCTTAATTCTAATGCTGAAGCTTCTCATCTTGAGACTAATACTGGATTTACTATTAGCCTGACTCTTCCAAGACCTCCATTGCCTTTACCTTTATATAGGTGGAGGAGGAAGGAGAGGAAGAGAGGGAACTGCATGAATATAAACAGAAATTCGAAGTCAGTTTAAAATGTTAATTGTATTAAGGTTAATATTTAAAGTTATTGATTGCTTTTGCTTTCCTGCTATAGCAGACACAGCAATATATGTTCTTTTTGTACACCTTCTCCTATACATTATTTTCCTTCTGTATGATGGTGGAAGTGGCCATACTCTATATCATAAGCTAATAACTTTTAGACTGCAAGATTGCTATTGCCTGATAATCTGAAACTGTGCCACTGCCTGACTGCATAGTAAGTCCCGAGTCACAAAACATATGGTTATCCCTGTTAGAAGCTGGCAGCACAATTGCCAAAAAGACAATGTTACTAGCAAATTCATTGAAGTACATATCTGTGTATTAACACTTGGTATTGTTTCTTACCATTATTTTTTTTTAAATAAAAATTTGTTAGGAGTGGGGAAAGTTATGAACAGCTAAAGTGCGTTAATTATATTTCACATTCATTATGCATAAATTGAAAAGCCCAGCATTATTCAAAAGCTTCACTCAATTAAATCTTCATGAACTTAAAATTCTTATTGGTCCCTAATTAAATTAGGGAAATTACTGGCAAACTGAACTGGAATTGATCTGTATTTAGGGACCTCTTGAACAAGGTCCCTCATCAATATAGTATCTTGCATATCACTGCCTTAAATCTACCCCTGTGATGCTTCCATCTCAGTTGATCTATTTCATGGTTTTAATTTTGTTTCCTTCTCATGAATTGTGTATCTCTGGGTCCCACAGAAGGAATGTTTGTTAGTTGCTAAAGTAAATCTTTCATTTTGGTACCACCTTTAGAGTCTTAATATGAGATTTCCTGAGCTTCCTGACTTTTGAGTGAAAATGCAGTGTTTTCTAAGCCAGCAAACCGCTAGACGACATAAATATTCAAGTTAAGAGAAAAAACTGACTAGACAAAGGTCATTAAATAGGAATCTGGCTACTATATTTAATAGTGGAATGGCAGGGGTTTTTTTTTAAGTAATTGTCTCCTAAGTTCTGAATACGCATATATTGGCAAAATAATGTACTTCCATCAGGACATGAACACTTTTCGTTGCCTTTAGGCCAGTCTGTAGAATATAAAAAATGGAGCTTTGCTAAACAAGCTAAATCATACGTCTGCCTGGATTTAATAGCAGTTCTTAAGGATTTTCTGTATGGATTTCTTCCATCTTTGATAAGAAAGAAATTAGCATATCAGAAAATATATAGCTTAATGCTTAAAAGTTATAACTTAAATTATAAGGGAATTTAGTTTAAATGCTAATGAGATCCCTGAGCACTCTTGATTGTCATGATTAACATGCCACTGGATGCGTGCTGGAATGAGGAAAACAAAGACTCCAGAAATATCTCTTCATTCCAACACTCAAAATGCTGTTTTTACATACCTGCTGCTGTAGTATCAGGGGTGCATACCTGTATTTGAAAAGCTGACAAATTGCTGTCTTCCAGTGCTTCCTGCCAATATAAATTGTTTACCATAAGACATACTTGGATGGTGCAGAAGTATTGCCTTGGGAGAGATGCTTGAAGAACAACTGAGTAGTTCTGGCTTCTATACATAAAATCTTAGGGTATATATTAATTAATTATAAAGCAATCCATTATTGTTTCTTGCCAGACCTAGTGTTTTGTATGTCCACATCAATAGCATCATATTTGTTAAGGAGGGAATATCTGTCTTGCAGGAAATAGTACCTAGAGGAAGATTAATCAATCACTCTGCTAGTCAATTAAAATAATGACACTTATTGCTTTATAGTATATTTTATTTGTAAAGCTGAATTGATATTGCTCTTATTTGATCCCCCACTGTTTTCAAACCTCAGAAAAGACATACTAGCATTTATTTTACTAATTTGTTTAATTTTTATTTTCTTTGATCAGGGAAATACTAGGGTTTAGCAGCTGAAAAGTATGGCTTCTCCATTGGCTAGCTGGATTTCGCACCATCCCCTAAGTTCTGGGTCTTCAATGTTAGCTGCTTCATGCCAAACACAGAAACGAAGTACAGAGCTGATACCAAAACTTATACTTCACCAAGATTATCTGTAAATGAAATAAATATGCTAAGAAGAGAACTGCCTAAGAGTAGAAAGTAGGTGTAAGAAACAGATACCCAGTGTTGGCTGCTGCCCTGTTCGTGACATTACTTGCTTGGGAAAATGCTTTCAGTAAAAGTAGGAAATGAGGCCTTGTGCTGTTGCTAGCTGAGGGAATTAAAAAAAAAATCTAAGAGAAGGTGTGCAAAAATTCCTGCTGAAACAGTGAAGCAGAGAAGATTCTGTAGATTGGTGAGATGAAAAATGGGAAATCTTGCTGTAGTTTGTAGTCAGGTACTCATAGCAATAAAAGGGCCCCAGGTTTTACTTTCACTAAAATCCAGAACATCATTGCTTATTTTTAGTAGATGCGTCAGACTACATACAAATTCATCTACAGATGAGACTGTATTGCATCCCTAAAATCAGTTTATAAACATCAGTGTAAAATTGGTTAAAGAAGAGTTTTCACTGCCATTTGGACTTTAATCTTGCCTCTAGGTTTTGTTTTGGGGGAGTTTCTTTTTGTTTGTTTATTTTTTTAATTAGATATTTCAATATATATGTTCATGAGGAGTTTCTTTAAACTAAAGATGGTGGGGAAGGCAGAAACCACCATCCTATGAGGAGTGTTGGACAGGGTGACAAAAAGCAGTCACAAATTGAAGAAAGTGAAGCTTAAGTGGTAGCATTTCCATATAAGTGAGGGAGTGACTACCAAGCATCACTGTGCAGAAATCCCTCAAACCCTTTCTGGGCACTCAGTGTACTGGCTTTCCTCTCTGAAGTATGTTGCATGCAGCATGGGGAATAAACATGATGAGTTAAGAATTGTGTGGCTTTGCAGTGCCACAGTTTTTTGATCATAGAGGCATGGTGGGTACTTGGGGTATGGGGCCTTTAGGAAATGCAGTCAGGGAAGTTGCGGAGAGAGGGAGTCTTGCTTTCTGAGACAGCGGCTGGAATGCTTGGAGCTCTGCCTGGGGATGGAAAAGGATCCAACAGAGAGCTCATGGATAGGGATCAAAGAGAAGACAGGTAAGAGCGATGTTACAGTGAGTATTGATAGGCTGCTTGTTGAGGAAGAGTGGATGAGTCCCTCAGACAGACTGAAGCAGCCCTGCTCACAAACCCTGGTACTCACAAAGCTATTGATCAGATGGTGAATGTTAGCTGTTCTTGGGAAAGGAGCTGCTAGATCCATACTGGAGTGTATTTCTAAGGCTCAGGCAATTGAGTTTCTGGATGCTTTGAGACATTACAGTGAATCTACAAAGGGTAATACACGTATTAATTTCCGACTATTCAAACTACACTGTTCTTAAGGAAATCATGGCTACAAGTAAAATTTTAAGACAAAACCATATAGTTGAAATTAAATATAATTACAGTTTTAAGTTCTTGAGCTCAATTTTTTTTCAATGTAAAACTGACATTTGAAAATGTAGTTTTAAAAGCACCCTGCAAGTAATAAAGGAATTTGGAATAATTCCAGTGTTCGGTTTTATTACACCACATAATTCTGAGTTGTATTTGGTAAAAGATCTTTTATATGTACATAGCATTGACTTTTAATAATGATAAACAGTTCTGAAATGAAAACAGTCAACATTTGTTTTACTTACATGCTGCTCTCTGTGGAGATCTCAGTCTATGAGAGAAGTTTCTGGAGGAGATAGGAAAAAATCATGCTTCAGGGGTTTTTTTAGTTCTAATGTCTATGGATTTCATTTGCTGATATTCTACTACACTGATGAGTTACTTGAAATTGCTGTTTCTCCTGAACACTGTGAAACAGAAGGTTTTACCATTGCATGATTTTTTCATTCAGCCTCTGCATCTTTTTGCCATTGACTTACAGTAGTAATAATACCATGTAGTTATAGCTGCTGATCTCTGCTAATATAGTGATGAATATGGTAATAATAAGGAACTTTAAAGATTTTTTTTTTAGGTAAGAATTATACAGTGAACTGCATTGTCTGGTGAATGAGATGGTGTTGCTGGTACTAACAAGGCACAGGTTTTATGGTGAGCTAAGGACATGGATATTGGTCTTGTTTTGGCTTTCTGAGGAATATATTTGGTGCAGGTGGCTCGATGTGGAGCTATAGGTTGGTGTTGAGCTTAAGCCCCAGGCAAGAGGCCATGAACTGCTAACCCCTTGTATAACAAAGGGCACTGGGTCCTGTACCCCTGCCAGGTAACCAGACACTTAGAGACCCATCATGAGCTGATATCTCCATACTTTCATGTTTGGACAGTAAAGGGATAAAAGCCTAGGGTTTCCTTTACTTTGGTTCCCTTCTCAAAGGCATCATCTCAAGCTGTTATTTTGTTGTTGTGCCAAGATTAAGTTACTTTAAGGATTGAGATGTCTGAGACTGTCAGGGAAAACTTCGCATTGAGCCCATGGGGAAACTTGGTGTTACTGTGAGTATGGGGTGTGTAGCTGTGAAGGGGCTTTGGTCCCAGCTTGGTGGTGTAGGTGTGACTGTCAGAGTGGCTCTTGGATGGTGTGACAGGGATGTTTCTCTAACAGGCCTGTCTGCAGTTTTTCTTAATTTTAGTTGTGGGAGCACTTATATAGTGACCAGGTGACTGTTCACCTCTGTCATTTACCTTTTACTTAGCTATGTACAACTGTGTGGTCTAATATTTCTTGTGGGATACAATTTGTGTTCCCATACACCACCAGCGGTTATACCAGTATAAAAAACTGTGAGCTATTGGTGATGCCAGAAGTAAAATGCAGCATGTGGGAGTAAAGGTATGGTATGGAACTAAAGGTGTTTGGACTACAAGTGGTTCTCTCATGATGAATAGTAACTATTAAAAGAATGCTACCTGAGGATCTGAATTACAATTGATTTAAAGAACAGTAGAGAGGAAAAAGAACACGTTACAAACACGTGATTTACCATATATAGAAAATTTGTATTCAGTTCAAAAAAGGAATAAAATGTCAGCACGTTAAATCGTTAGTGGATCTTCAGATCTTGAGGAAAGTATAAGGTGGTAGAAAGCTCACGGTAACACAAATTTTTCACAGGGACTACTATTATTTTGATGGTGTATCTTTCTTTCCTGGACCTTGGGGTAGGGTGGCTTGTGGTTTGTTGGTTGGTTGATCAAGGCGGTTTTTTTGTTTGTTTTGTGTTTTAGGTTTTTTTGGTTTGTGTTTTTTTGGTTGTTTGTTTGGGTTTTGTTTTTTTTATATGTTTGCTTTTTTAAAATTTGGTAACACACTCTACACCTTTTTCACTCTGTGCAAAGATTATTCCCAACGAACATGTTTATCAGTATTGGTAATTTTCAGAAACTATGGCTTTGTGTTCTTCCTAAGGGTCAGAGACATCCAGTTATAGAACAGAACTGATACTTCAAGGATCAGTCAGATGTGTGAACCAAAACACTTAAAGAAAACTGTAGCATTGAAATCCATCCAAGTTCAGAAGACCAATGTGTAATTTTTCTTCTATTTCTAGTTCAGCTTGTGCCATTTTAAGCATTCTCTGTGATATAATGGTTTATTCTCGGAAGAATAGGAGTCATGAATTACTTTCGTAGTACTTTTTTTCTGTAACATTCTTCTAGACTTAAATCAGTATCTAAATGCTTTTATTAAAAAACCCAGCCAAAACCAAGAAAGCTTCTTATATTGAAGATGAGTGAGAAAAAATTTATATTTGGCCAATGATCTTTCTGAACTTACAAGAAGTTAAAACATGAGTCTTTTTCTCCCCCTGTCCACAAAGTCTCTGGGTCCTTGTCAGAAAAGTGTGTTGGTACAGAACTTTGATTTGCACATCTGGCTCTGTTGGCATGATTTCTCTCTACTATGTGTATATCTTGTCTGCTGTATTAGTTCTGACAACAAATGTCAGGAAGTGGGATATTTAACATGGGATGAACTTTTCCTTTTGGAAAAGTTTGTCAGTCTTTGTCAGTGCCCCCCCATCAGAATCAGTGCTGCAACAGCTGGTGTTTTCTGGGTGCTGGGACTAAGTTTTGGAACACAATCTAGGCAAACATGTATTAAGATCAGAAGGATTTTGTTCTTTTGGTTTTAAACATGCTTTATAAAATAACATGTATGTAAAGAAACAAATTATTATGGTGATATTAGATAACTAATATCTGGTGATATTAATATATGGTGGAGGAACAGGACTGGACACAATTCCAAAATTTCTATATCCAATTCTTCAAATGCCTGACAGTTTTGGGACTTCCTGGACGTGTCTATGTTTTGCAAAGGTGACAGTGGCTCTCTAGATGTCACCAGCATTCAGCCAAAAGATGGAATGAAGCTTATCCCTGGATGACTTTGTCAATAGTCTTGTTTGGTCTTTCTGGGTGACTTGATCAGACCACTGCACTGGTGAACTGCCTGTGCAGGCATGGCTCTGCTGCTCGTTGTGTGAGTGGGACATCAGCACAGGAAATAATCCAAATCACTAAACTGCATGCAAGACAGATTTATGTATAAGCATTTGGCTTATTATTGGTTGTAATTGAGACTTACTACTGAAAACTCATGAGACAAAAAGGCCCTCAGTACTGCAGCCTTTTCCCTGTTGCTTGTTGTTACACCTACTGACTGAAAAGTGGGCCAGTGCTCTCCTTAATCTTCCTTTTTCTAGCAGTGTACATGCAGAAACTCTTACTTCTGCCCTTCATCTCCTACTTTGAACTCTAGCTAAGCCCTGCTGACTCTATTCCTACCTATGCAGGCAGTGTCTGTTTCTCCCAAGTAGCTGTCCTTGCTCAGACTATGTCCTTTTCTTTTGTGTCTGAACCCAGGAGCTATCCTTTTTATCTCTGCTGGCCTCCTTCTGTACTTACATGACTTTTTTTAAAGTGGGATGGACTATTCTTTTGTTCTGATAAAGCTGACCTTGAACTTTGCCCTCCCAGGCAGTTTCCCATGGGATCCTTTTAAGCAGGTCACTGCAGAGGCTAAAATCTGCTCTTTGAATTCCAAGATCGTGATACTGCTGATCCTTCTCATTCCTCTTAGCATCTTGAATATATGGATTGTTTTTAACCAGTTTTATTGACTGTCCAGATGGCAACGGTGGCTATGGTTACCTGTGACAAATACTCCTGTGACACTGAGACTTCCTCCAGCTGCCTGGAGAAATTTTCATCTGCCTCCCCTTCTCAGTTTGCAGCCCATAGCAGACATCTACTACATCACCTGTGTAGGCCTACTGTCTAATTCTTACCCATAAGCTCTTCATGACCCACCTTACATCGAGATCCATGCATTCAGTCCTGTCACTGACCTAGACCACAACTCCTCTATACCTTCTTACTCTTTGCTGAAGAGCCTGTATCCCTGACTTGCAGCATTGTAATTCCACCATGTCTCTTCAATTAAGAATATTAATTTGTGCATAGCTGCAGAATTAGTTCTTTCTGTTTCTTCCCTGTGCTATGTGTGCTGGCGTATTGACATTTAATTTAGGCCTGGAGTTGTGTTGTTTTACAGGGTAAGAGATTCCCTGTCCTGCTGCTTTTTACACAATTTCTTCATCACTTGTTCCCTCATTCACATCTCTTCAGGTTATGGTAACTTTGTCCTGACATATCTAATTTAAACCCTTCTCACTGGAGCTTTGGTAAAAAAAGTTCCTGTAATGCTTTCTCACATGATCTCATCCTTACTTAGTAGCCCTTGATCCAGAGCTCCTGTGGTTGTAGAAGACAAACCCTTGTCTACAACACCAGCAGTCAGGTGTTAACCCACTGAATGCCTGCTTTATCTTCAGCCTTCCCCTTCAACAACAGGATTGAGAAATATTCCCCTGGGTCCCCCCCATGTTTCACCTTTGCCACCAGAGTGTCCTGCTTTGCAGTACAGTGCAGACGGACATGCCTTATCTACTTATTTGGCTCTGGGATGAAGAATTAAGATGAGAATGAATTAATAATTTGGTAGTATATTCTGTGGAAAAAGCTTGATCTTGGCACTCATAGACATGGTGGTCTTTGTCTTTTTCCCTCTGCCTCAAGATCAGTTCTTTAGTGCACTGTATGGCAAGAGTTCGTGTACCTCCATGTCTCAGAGTATTGTGAGATAAAGTGCTTGGGGGCGAGGGGGAGAAGTAGCAGGTAATCTTGGAGTCTCATCACTGAAACCCTAGAGGATCCTTTTAACGTAAAACTACTTGTACTTAACATAAAACATACAGTAAATGAAATGTTCCTTCAGGTAAAAGTGTGACCATTTGGGAAACTTACCTCACTGTCACTTAGCCAGTTGCTCTGCTGAAGAGGAAGAAATTGGAGGGGGAGTAGGTGTGATTAGCACATTAGCTGGAAGTCTTGAACAGTAAAATCCTCATTTTCTGCATCTTGTCTTTTCTTGTCTAACTTGACAAGTCTATATGAGATTGGCTTTGTAACTTTTTAAATAGTAGTAATCTTCCTTAGTTCTGAATATTTGCTTCAGCTGCAAAATGTACAAATAAGCTCTGCCTTAATGTGCTCGAATAGACTTTTTTTAGCTTAATGTTCCCTTCAGGGATTCAGATTCACAACTTTCAGTCTTTTTCATGCTTCTTCCTCTGAAAACATTAGCTTCTCTTTAAGTATCTCCACTTCCTCCTCAGGCAGTTTGTCAGGAGGTATTTCTCCTGGTCTGTGAATTCCCTTTAAACTGACTTTCTTTGCCTTTCTTTTAGGTTTTTCTTTTTCTTCCTTTTTTTTCCTTCACCCATTTTTTTTAATTCTTATTTCCATGTCAGCTCTCTTGCTACAGCCTTGACACTTCTGTCATGCTGCTGTTTGGAAAAACAAAAACAAAAAAATAGAATTAATTTTATTCACTGTTCATAACAACTGTCTTCTAGTATTTGGGAAATTGAGTTTGTATAAAGGAAGAAACTTTTTAGAGACTGAGACTCTGGTACTGATGATATCTTTAATTTAAAGCATGATGGGAGTCTCATTAGTTTGAATGGTATCACTGACCTGCTAATGTTGGGTGTATGTACAGTGTTTGCAGGATCAGGACCTTCAGGTTTTTCTTGAAAGGGCCTGTTAGGTTTTTCTTAATTATTTTAACAAAATCATAAAGAAAAATAGATCTAGAAGAAATTGCATAAATTGAAAGGTGTTTTTCTAGGAAATTATTAGGTTCAGTCAAGTTGTACTGTATCATTTTACATATTCAATATCATTTTAAATGTTCTTCGGATTTCAGAGACATATTCTTCGGGTTGCAAAAGATTTCTCTGCCTATACAATAATAACCTGAAACAAAGACATTTGTGGTGTAAAACTGTTTTCTTAACCTGACAGTTACTGGTATAAATGACAAAGTAAAGAGTGATAATGAATATTGGTTTAGGACACCTGCTTTTTTTTTCCCATTTTTCCACATCACCTTTTTCAACTGCTTTCTAGAATCTTTGTTCCACATCCTGTGTCTTATACCACTACCAGAAAATATTGCCAACGCTTTAGACTTTTTCCCATTTTTTTCTAATTTAAGAATAGCATTTTTCCAAGAAAATTTTAGGTACTGTTCCTTTGCATTATTAAGCATGATAAAATGCTGTAGTAATACCAAAATTGTTAATTTATATTTGTATTGCCTTAATTACACTTGTTTATCATGCAGGTTAGGCTCCTCTGCCTGTAAATGAAGTCAACAAACATTGTTATCCAAAACAGCTGGTGACTAAGTATTTTGGAACAGTTTTAAGCATCAAATACCAAACAGACATATTTCAGGGGATGTTGAGGAGTGGAAAACTGATGGTGTTCTTTACTTAACAGCTGACTGTTTGCTTTTACTGCAAAGACACCTGCTTGTTGAATTTTCTATCCCTTGTTAAAGAATACTGAGTTCATTATCATCAGATCAAAGTGATTTTGACTGTCACAATAAACATCTTGGGAGGAGCTGGATGTCATACCACTGATTTGATATTAGACTAAAGGTACTGATTTTTATTCAGTGGTGGTAGAAAGTGTCTGACTTGGCTTACTTGTTCGTGACGCATGATGGCAAGTTTGTTTACCATTGGTTGGTTTTCTGTGTGGTCAAGGATACTCTGTCTCTTAGCTGGCTAACCTCTTAGCTCTGTCCACTTTTTCTTGCATTAGTGTGTTTAGTTTCTCACAGTAGTGTTTTGTGTCTTTGTAAAATACAAATTATAGTTTTGGGAGTAAATATGCAATATATGTAAATACTTATTTAGGCTAAGACATACACATGGATATGTACAAATTTGAGGTGAATGGAAATGGGATGAGAGTGTTAAATGAAGCTGATACATAGCATGCTTAGCCAAATGAGAGGATCTGAACCTTCTTGTCAAGAGTTGGTAGCAAGGAGCAGAGAAGATGCTGTGCTACAGGGTGCTCTGAACGCTGACATTATCAATGTGGGAATTATGAGAAACAAACAGGAAACTTCTGGGATGAGAAAATCCATCAAAGGCCCTAAATACAGAGATGTCACTTTCAGTTGAGAAATTATCTCAGTTGCAAGCTCAGGGAATACTTGAGGAAATTGTTTCATCATTGATTTTTGGTTGTTTTGTTGTTTGTGAGGGGGGGTTTATTGTTTGGGGGTGGAGTGTTTGTTGTTTGTAGGGTGTTTTTTTTGTTTGCTATGAGAGGCAGCATACAGTGCTAGACAGACTGTTTTTTTTTTTACTGACACTGCTGGCTATTCTTGTGAATTCTTATTTACATAAATAGGAGCTGGCCCCTGGCTCCCCTATCCCACCATTTTAGTAACTTTGTTCACAGATAGGTAGTCTTCACAAGCTTCACCTGTTGCCAGCAAAAGGAGAAACTACAGGTCTTAGTGAGGCTTAATGCTAGTTCTGGAGTGGGAAGGCAATTGAAACCATTTCTACCTTTACACTGACTACAGGGGAAGAAATGTAGAGGGTTTAGCTTCCTTATGCTAATGCACTCTGTGAATATCCACCATAGTACGTCCCCCAATTGCTTACAGTTTAATTTGAAGCAATGCATTACAATCGCTGTAACAAACAAATAGGAGGAATAATGAGAAATGCAGGAACAGAGGTGCCTGTAAAAGAATCACTACACAGTTCCAAGTGGCTTCCACCACTGAACTTCGGAGCAGAATAAGGTACTGAAAACAAAGCAGTATAAAATGAAACATTTGAGTCTATTTGAAAGCACTGTGGGAGTACTGACTCTCCCATTCAGATGTGGATTGTTATTTCTGTGTTGAAACTCAAAAGAAGATGTTTTATAATATTTGTCTGTTTTAATCTTGTTATATTGCGAGGTCAGTGTGTTGGTCTAAAATGTTAACAAAATAACCATTTGGCTCCGAGTCTTCC
The DNA here is from genome assembly GCF_047495875.1 of Pithys albifrons albifrons. Taxonomy (NCBI): domain Eukaryota; kingdom Metazoa; phylum Chordata; class Aves; order Passeriformes; family Thamnophilidae; genus Pithys; species Pithys albifrons. Next base: position 110,736,885 of record NC_092458.1, on the reverse strand, counting down.
TTTTTACTGCAATTCTCAACTCTGTTGTGTGATGCTGCTCCATGTTCTGCAGCCCTCAAAGAACAAAAAAATACTGAGCAAACAGAAACTCCTGGAATAAACTAATTCTCTCATGCATTGCCGGAACGAGTTACTCAGAAGATTAAAAACAAACCACTGGATGGATAGAGCAGACTTGCCATCCTGTGTATAACTTGTGTATATGTGAATGTGTACACACATAAAGATGCCCCAAATACTAGGGATGGAAACGTATGTTTGGGCTATCATGTCTTTGTAATACAGAAATGAGAACATTTTTTTCCTTGTAGCTTCAGTGAGAGTAATTACTTGTAAATCTTCAAATTAGATATAGGCTCTTGCTCACTGCTCCACTCAAAGGAACTGCACAGACCTGTTCTTTTAGGTTGTTCTTCATTGTTTGAATGCTGTGTAAACTGTGGATCATCCTTCAGGGTCCATTTGGGTTGAAATTATGTAGAGGAACTTCAGGAATGGAAGCTAATAGTGTGTTCCTTCTCCCTCCCTATGAAGAAGAAAGAAACCAAACAAAGATTTAAATGAAAGCAAGTCTTAATATGCAGTCATGGACAGGCTAAATATCTCATATGCAGATCTGTGTGTATACAGTTATACATATAGATGAATGTACAAGAAATCTGGAGTGGATTTTATAGAAGAGCTTAAGAACAAGGGGAAACAGCTGAGGCTTTATTGCTGCAGTTCAGCTTTGAGCATTCCAAATATGAGATGTTGAAAGAAGAGCTAATAAGAGGATAGCTGTTGGCATAAGAGGCTCACATTTATCAGCAGTTTCAATTAGAATTAGGTACTGCACTAACAAAAGGTATAACAAATGTGAGGATCAAAGAAGTGACTTGATTTACAATTACCTCTGTGCCACTGATGTGTTTATCAAACAATTCAGATACAGTAACGAGTAAAAATACTAATGCGAAAGGAGAAGCCAGATTAAATCTGTCTCCCAAGTGTAGCACACAAATATTTAATGAGAGGGGAAAGAATTAATAAGGGGGAAGAACAGAAAACTTGTGGAAGAGGAAAAACAGATGTAGTAATTTAGCATCAGTTTTAAGGTTCACAGTGCAGGAGATGGTGGAATGAGTGTTATAGTTAAGTGACATCAAGTCTTTACTTCTGGAAGTTAATCATAACCAGGCCTCTGGTCTTAAGCAGCAATCTATGTGGAGAAAAAAGTATGGTACTAGTAAGTGATATCAAAGTAGCAGGCAATGCAATTCCAACACCTAATTCTATGAAGATCAGAGGAAATTTGACAGGGAATAACTTAGAGAATTTGTGACCATTTTGTTCAGAATATGAAAGATCATTCATCCATCTCTATTGAAAATGTCATTAGAGTGTATGGCATGCAGTAGAGAAATCTGAATGTCAGTGAAATAAAGCATGAGAGATTTTCCTGGTGAGGCATGAAGGTTGCCATCTGTAAGTCCTGTTTCTTTCATCTTTTTCTTTTGTCTTTGGAAGAGAGGGAAGAAAAAAATTCTAATGGAACAGAAGATATTAGATTATTTCAAAAGATGTTGTGTGAACATTGCACTATTGATATTTATTTGGAAAAAATAATCACTTATGTGGATCTTTCTGTGCCATCTGTGAGTGTCTTTGCTTTGTAGGAGGAGGTTTGTCAGGAGAGACTGATCTGCAGCTCTGGTGTTTCAGGAGGCTTTCTGGCAACTCCCCTTTGCTACAGAATGTGTGTTATCTGTGATTGTTGCCTTGTTTGGATGACACTTCAAACTGGCTTCCCTTCAGCATGACTTTAATGCCAAAACACTTCCAAAAGAGACTTTCAGGTTGTGACAGGCTTGCCTGACTTTTTTTGGCCATGCATATGATATGATGGTTTCCAACACAGATAAAAATGAATGCAGCAACAACATGCTGTTTGAGATGTTTACAGCAAGTTGCACTGGCTGCTGCAGAGGAATTGTGAATTTGAATTGAAGAAGATAAACCTTCAAGGATACATAATTAGCAAATGGCATTCATCTGAACCTGAACAAGTCCTAAGATATGCCTTCTGTCTGGGGTGGGGGAGAGAATAGCTTTAAAAAAGGATGGGGGGTGAGCCTTATGAAATCTGGTCATATAAAACTTTTTGGAACTGAAAGCTATTGAAGTAACTCAACTTTGGTATGTAGTACCAGTCTAGAAACTCTGGGGTAGCTGGCTAAGTCCAAGCTGCTTACCTCAAAAGGGAGTGGTTATGTTCCTTTGCAGTAATCCTGTGAGAATTTCCTGAATTCAGAACATACCCAAAATGGCAGCAGTCGCAACCAGTAACAGCAGAATGCAATAGTGAACACAGAATATAAAATGTCTGTCTTAGAAATAACTTTGTAAGTATTAATTCCACTGGAATATTAGTACATAGACTCACTTTCATATTTTTCTGAGATTTTGCTTCTGCCAAGTTGTCGTTCTCTTGCATTGATGGATGACTTCAATGAAACTGTTAAATATGATTTCTCTTGTCTGTAAAAGGAAAGAATCAAGGTGTGAATTGTGAACTGGCCAACAGTTCATTAGTGCTTATGTGCTTTAGTCACTTTTAGGTGTCCTGGGAATCCTTTAGCATCTGAAATAGGAAAAAAAACCCCAACTGTCATAAGAAAATTATAAGGAGAGATAACAAACGTATCTTTGTTTTCATGTGAAATAATTTGCAGATTTCTTTATAAATGGAAAAAGAAATCTATATTCTCAAAATTCCTTCCAGCTTGAGGCAACTTTAGTATTTTGTGATACTAAGGGTGTTTGATTCTGATTTGTCAATGCAGGACTAAGCTCTCTCCTCTCATTTCTGTCTCCCCTTTCTTTCTCTCTGTTCAAGAATTTTTAGTCTGTTTACTTAAAACAGAATAGCTATTTATTTATTTTAGGATTTTTCAGCAGGGACTGGTGAAAAAATTGTCAGATTCCTGACCATGGCAAGAAGATTGGAATTAGAAGACCCCTAAGGTCCCTTCCATCATAAACTGTTCTGTGATTCATGTTAGCTGCAGTGCTAGGTGCCATTTGCTATTTCCTGCCCAGGATTGAGTGACTCACTATGAGAATAAGCACATTTAAGAAATCTATAGAAGTGAGTTTTATAACTATACTTCGATGAAGATTGGTTTTCATAGTTCCTGAGATGCAAGGGAATATGGTGAGGCACATGATTTCAGCTTTGGTGCTCTACATAGGATAACATAAGGAAGGAGGTAGAGACACTAAGTGATCAATAAAATCAGTCTGAGAGAGAAGGAGAAAGTGATGTGTTAGAGTGTGGTAGAGGTAAAAATATAGGGATTGAAAAGCAGGGAGAGAAGTTGCAGGTCTTCTTTAAATTTCTTGCATTCCTCTTTCTCTCTACTTCCTTCTATGCTGCTTTTTACTGCTTCATGCTCCCTTTATTTTGAAATATGTTCTACTGATTTTATATTTTTTTCAAATTCCTTTTATTTTTCTGTTGGATAATTTGAAAGTAATAGACTTCAATATGTTTGTCAACCTGGAAGCAATGTTGTCTGTTAATTATACAGGTGATAGTCTGCTTCTTGTTCTGATTCTAGTTGAATAAAACACTGTGCTATATCACATGTAGCAAACAGACAGACAAGTTGGTGTGTACAGGAATAGTTTCATAGTCAGCTTCCCTGGAACACAGCTGGTAAAGAGACCAAAGGTTGACCTCTCTCCTACCTCCATCAAATTCCTGCTATTCATTCTCAACAAAGAAACTCAGCATCAGTTCCTTTTCTTTTCACTGACATTAAAAAAACCCAAACTGTCTTAAGGTGTGAATTTAACCTAGGCCTAAATAACTGTAGAAGAGATGTGTCCTTTACAATATCATATAAGGAATAACCTCACAGCAGTAGTGGAAATAATGCATATCAGTGAACATCAGGGTTATGTTGTAAGTGGCATAGGTAGAACTATACTGTAACAGCACCTGTATGTAAAATCTCCGAGTTAAAGTAATCAAAATATTTCTTTGAAAAAAAAATCACTGTTGTTTCTTTTTATTGGCCTAGAACACTTGTCTGTTTTGTTCATTTCCCTGAAATTTTACCATATATCTGTTTCATTTTCCTCCTATTTGTGCTTTACAGAGATGAAGTACTAACATATACTTGGGAGTTTTTGTATAGTTCTCTGTATTCTAGAACTGATCTGTAGTATTTTGATCTTTCAAAATTCTTCTATTTAACTGGTAGAATTTTTCCCTGTTGATTACTAAAATGTCATAACTTCAGAATAATAGTTGATTTTTTTGACATGGTTAAAAGTTAAAAAGATATTGATACTTGGCCTCAAAACATCTACAGTAATTACATTTTGGTACCTCATTTTTGCAATACAGATTATAGTATAACTGGAAAATAGAGTAAATCTTGAGTTTTTTTGAGTTTGAAGAGCCAGCTGCAAAGAGAAGTGAAGGGAGTACTTTGAAGAGTAAGAGCAGGATCTCTTATGGCAGCTTTCTTGCATGGTACTATTTGTTGCTGCAGAATTGAGGTAAGAAGACAGCTGTTTATGCAAATAAAATGTCTCACAAATCCACAGGAGAAGGTGTGCACAGCACTTATAAGAAAAAAATGTTCCCTCATGCCCATACTGCGTCTGTTTCCTGAATAAATCCCACACCAGCCTAAATTCCTGTCTGCCAACTTGTGTTAATGAATATGGAACTTGCTGAGGAGCCAAAGAATAATGAAAAAAAGAGGCATAAACATTGTTTTTACTTTGGAATGAATGCATGACTAATCCAAATTAGACATACAGCACTGCCCATTTCAAAGGGCAGGCTCTCTGGCTGGCTTTGCTTGTTCACTTGCTCTAAAGAGAAAAACAAAAATATGCTGAAAACTTGGTTGAACGTAATGAAAAGAGGAAGAGAAAAGGGAACTTGGATTATTAAAATTGAGGGGGGAAAACTACAGAAGTGCAGTTATGTATGTTTTTTGATGTCTAAGTGAAATATTAATTTTCTTAGAAAACAAAATATTTCTTCTGACAGTCAGGAATTTTTGGGGTTTTTTTTTCAGGAACCGACCACAATGTCTAACCATTTCACTGGGGGAGGACACAATGTAGCCTTTTCTGTCTACTGAATTTCAAGCACAGTTAAATACAAGTGATTAAATTACAAGCGGAATTTCTTCCTACTGGCTTCCATATAGACATTTTTATAAAAGGCAAATGTTTGGAGATCTTATGATGGTAGTGCACATGAAAATTTCTAAGTAAGTGTTGCTGTGGTTTTACTGGTTGTTGTGCCTATGAAATTCCCTGGTTTCTGTAAGTCAAAGATTAAGTTATTTGGCTTGGGTAAGTCTGCTGCATCTTCATAATTTTTTTTAAAGTACTACATTTCACCATGCTGTTTTCCTGACCTAAAAGAAATAGAAGTGAAGAGAAGCTGTTGTTCCTGTGACTTTGATTGAGTGAATCTTAATTTTCATTTTCATGTAGAAATCACGGGGCCCTTGGTTGCTAATATCAGTCAACAGCATTGAAGGTTACTTTATGGCACTTTGACAGTGTCTGTTTCCTCTATTTTAAGAAAAAAAGGGTAAAGAATCTGATGTTTTAGCACTTCTTATTAAATTGTTGGTAAGCTAAACTGTATTGCAAATGAGACTGCAATTTAGAAATAAAAAGTTTGTACGTAAACTTTCATCATTACTTGGAGTTATTGAATACATAGACTTGGCTGGTGATATGTTTTGTGAGCTTGTATCAGAATTTCTTATGGGTAGGAATCTAGAAAAGGATATAACTAATCTTACAGAGCATTGCAACTTTGTATAAGTTTTCCCTAGTTCTTACCTATTTCCAAATGGTGGCTTAAAAAAAGCAAAAAAAATCTGACTTGACTGACAGTACACATATGGGGGGAAAAATAACGTTGAGCTCCAAGTGCAAGACTTTCTTTGGACACTCAAATATGTGTTATTTCATTGCTTAGGAAAGTAAACTAATCCCTCCTAGAAATTCTATTATGTGGAACTGCATTGCTACTGATACAAGTCAACAGCAATTTTGTAACTGTGGAAACCAATCGTATTTATTTCTGTCACCTACAGTGTGTTCCAGCTGACTGATGATAGCAGTAGACAGTCCTTTGTGCGGACTAGCTGCTATAATAAGGGTGAAAGATAAACCTCTGAAACCTATTGACAAAATATTTGAAACAAGATGATAAAACTTAAGAATTTGGGGTTCGTTCCAATTTACTCTGGGAATGTTTTCTAGTGACCTCTTACTTCCATAGAAATAACTGTTTCTAAACATCATAGTCATGATTCTTCCTTTCAGTGCAGTAGAATGAGGGGAAAAGCACGTGCAAAGAATAATAGAGATGACTTTGTTAAGTTCCAGAGCTGGTATTACAGAAGTGACAGCATCAGTCTTTTAATTTGAGGCATAATCCTACTGAGATCCCACGGATCTGCAGTAGAACAGATACAAATCTGATAGGATTTGCAGTGACTTGTTTTTTTCTACTAAACTCATTATATTAAATCTCCTTAGCATGTGAGAATTGAATTTTTTCGACAGTCTTCATTTCATCAACTGCAGCGGACAAATGTGTGCTGCATTTAGAAGGTGATCCAATCTTAATATTACAGGAAATTATGGTAAAACATTCACAAGCTTATTAAAACTAGAAAAGATCAAAAATCTAGAATTTTAATATTATGACTTTTGGAAGTCAGTCTAGACTTTTATTCTTAAAGACAAGGACTAAATAAACAAATCCAAAATATAAGAGGGAGAAAACCAACAAATTCTAAGGCCTGAATTTCTTTTGCAACTTTATTGGGAAAAGGAGATAATCATGAAATAAATCAATCTCCTCTGGCAGCTGGCAAACTTCTACCCGTGCTTCAAAAGAAAATCTGATTAAAACGAAAACACTTCCTTAGTATACACTTAAGGTAGTAAAAAGTCTGCATCAGTTATCAGCTGAGGATAGACAAAGATTAGTGTTGCCAAGGATTGGGATTTCCTCCTTTCTCCTACTTTCAGATCAAGACCTGTTAGTCCTTTATTTGGGATAATGATTATTGGCTATTGCTTCTCTGAAAGCTTGTTGTATGTATCTATGGCCAAACTTCGCGAACGAAGACTTGGGAAGGGCTCTCCTCAGGTGTGTGTGGGGGTGTGTGTGCCCTTCAAGCCTGCGCAGTGGATTTTTTAGCGCAGAACTGGCCCCATCGTTTCAGTCCTGAGGTCCATCTGCCATGGCCGAGCCAGCTTGGACAGTGACAGTGAAGTCCTCAGGACTGTCTACAGCACCCGGTACTAACTGGGGCTGACCCTGCTGAGCATCTGAGATCTGACGGGATCGGATGTCAGGCAGGCATTGAACTGCCCGGTACGGTCTCCACTGAGACTCGAACTCACGACCTTGTGATCCAGAGTCCGGAGTGCTCATCATTACACCACGGGACCGCCCTGAAAGCTTATTAGTGCCTAGAAAACTACGAAGTGCTTGTGAACTGGTGAAAAGGCCCTGCAATCAGACTTCTTTGATATCTAAGCATTAGCAAAATATTCAGAAACTAACATAACTTGGGAGCAGAGGTTTACTGTGGGGGTAGAAGAACTCCAACAAAAAAATCCTGAAGACCTGGAGTTTGACTGTCACATCTCACCTTAGATGGTGCTGTGGTTTTGCTTTGCACAGTTAGAAGTCTCACTTGGCTGAGTCTGATAAGGAAACACATGCACTGTGCTCTGTGTATTTTATTTTCTGACAGCTAGATCACACTGATGACCTGGGCATCAAGTGTGGAAGAGGAAAGAGGGTGACTCTTCCTTCTATTATCCCAGTGCTGCTGACTAAAGGATGGATTGCCTGATAGGAGATTATACTGCTTCATATCCTGAAGAATCCTCCCATCACAGTATCTTGGGTTCTTACAGCCCTGCTTGTGGTCCTGAGTGTGCTGGGGCTGTTCCAGTGGAGTGGCATTGAAGTCAAAGACCATGAGGAGAGCACCAGGTCCCGATGTCCCCTGTCACATGTGAGTGAGAGTCTTGCTTCCTTCACTTCCTGAAAGCTCCTGGGTTGTCAATCTATTGACTTGATTACAAGGTCAAACAGGGAGGAAGGGTTTTTGCTCAGCTTTCTTCATTTAGGGATAGCTTTGTGGCAATATTAACTAATAAAAAGACATTTTTTTTCTTCCCTTCATCCCTTTAATCCCATCTAGTAGCAGTGCATATCTTTCCATTCCTTCAGTAATGCTTTTAAGAACTTGGGTATACCATTCTCGGAATCATGGATTAGTAATGAGATTCAAGGCAGTCTTCATATTAATGATTTCCTGCACTGGAACAGCTGCTGCCATCCATAGAAGCCCTATGGGTTTTTCCCTGAAATTTTTCTGTAAAGCCTCCTGCCTTCTCCTGAAAAAGAAACAACACATAAAAGGTAGGATGGCCACTGATATGTTAAAGCCTTCCTTCTACTTGTGACTGATTAAACCCCAAGGTGTGGAATGTGACTCACTAAATAGATTCCTACAACAGAAGAAGACTCAGTGGAGAGGAACAGGGATGATGTGCCTATGAAGGTCAGGGAATAAGGCAAAGCAGCTGATTATCTCAACAGTGATGAGACCAAAAGGTGGCCTTTGCTTTAGATAGATAAACAGCTATCAGTTGGAATGGATTATATGGTGATGTAAATGTGTCCTTTAGTCAACCAGAACAGCATGGATGCTGTAAATACTTCTCTCAGTCCAACGCAAAGTATGAGAACTGGACAACTACTAATGTAACTTGGACTAGAACAGCAGATGTGAGCTGACTTCACTTGCTGGAGACTGGGGATATTAAAGGTTACACCTTTCTCATATGAAATATTGAAAGTGTATTGGAAAGAAGGGTGTATTGCACTCCAGCAGTACAAAAGGTGGATAACTGCTGGAGACTGAAATGTTAACTCAAGGATTACTAAATTCTTCAATTAACAGGGGGATTATCATCTGATTGCTCCTTATGCTGAATGTTGTGTCACCTGGGATTATTAAGTGCTTCAGCAATTTATCAGAGTTATGGAGGGATTCTTTTCCTGGCTTGCAAGTGACAACAACAAGAAACAAGGAGTAAACACCTGGTTTGTTACCTGTTTGTGAGTAGTGGCAGTTCTACAGTGTGCTGCAGTGGAGGAAAGCAGCATTCTAGTCACCCACTGAGGTCTGCCTTTAACTTCAACATTGAAAAGTGTGTATGACGATATATAGAGGTTGTTTCTTTAGCCTACAGGAAAGGTAAACTTGGTTGAAAAGACCCAATTTGTGCTGCTACCTGGCAAAGTATGTGACCTCTCCTCTGAGAGTCACTCTGAGGTTCTTGGCTTGGCTGGCCTGCTATGTATAATCATCTCCATGACATATCTATTGAAAAAAAAAAAGAAAAAACTGAAAAAAACCCAAAAACCAGATTAGACAGGAGACTCAGGATGGCAATTTTTCTTTTTCCTTCTGAAAGCAGGATCTTTTCAAAGAAATATTCTTTCTAACTTCAACCTATTAAATGGCTCACTTCAGACAGGAATACAATGATTTTGAGTTGAATATGTTGTTCTTTAAGAGGTGTATAGGAGATGAAGGCAGTAAGCCTGTTCTTTTGTACAGTAGTCCTGAGGAATAAAATACTTGCCATCATTTAAGAAGAGAATTTAGCAGTTAAACACCTAGGTATTGGTTACTAGATGATTCATGCTATTGGAGTGCTTATTTGCGGTTACTCAGATATTGCTTGCAAATGTATTGAATAATGAATCCATTTCCAAATAAGGATATTTGAACCTATGTTGGGAATGGTATTCTCAAATTATTTGGTTAACTGGTCAGAAGTAATTCCTAGCACACTAGACCTGATCTGTTGATCTCTATTCTGATACTTCCTGTTTTCTTGAATAGCTTGCAACACTGTCCAGGAGTGCTACCTATATTTATACGTAGTGAGTTAGTAGTCTCTTTGCAGACTTTTATAAGGATATTCGTGTTATAGACTGAACTAGACAGTTGTTGCTTTGACCAATTAGAGCATATGACTTTCTACAACAGTTGTGGTAGATATTTCATTCACATCTCTCCCTCATATTATATTTCTTTGATAGTTATGGAAGAATTTGTCCTTGGACTATTGGATAATGATCTATCTTGTACCTCAGAAGAAATACTATAATGTGAATAAGCTTTTTAGCACAAAATCATTACTTAAACCATTTTAGATGCTTTTGCTATCTGCTGGAGCTGAAATCAATATGCCAGGCCATAGATACTGAAATTAAGTGCAAACTTGATTTGAGTATCATATTAGTTTCCAGAATAACACTTCAGAGCTATTTAACCAATAAATTATTTTTAACTAATGGTTTTTCATTGATATTTTCATAATGTGATTTCCATGTGTTTTCATTATGTTTATATATTGTCCTCACTCAAAGAAAATTCACATTTTGCAAGTATATAGAAGGATTAGACTGAAATGCTCCCTGCAAAAAAAAAAGATGTTAAGATCTTTTCCTTAGATCTACTAAGGACAGCAATTAAAGCAGCATAAAATGAGCACATCATATAAGCTACAATGACAACTCATATGTCTAGTTCACTTGCATATGTAAGGTCAGGCAGGCAGAATTTAGTTCTAGGCTTTTATGTGGCAACTTTGTAAATGTGAACTAATCCTTTATTTGGCACATCTTTGCACAATTAAATTCTGAAGAGAGATTTTTCAATTCTCTTATAGATAGCCACAGGTTTAATTGTTCTCTTTTTTTTAGAAGCAGTACTCTTGTACTGTTAAAAAGAATTATATTAAGTGTAATCATAAACCACAATGAACAAATTATCACATTCCAAGATTTGTTTATGCTCAATGAAATAATGTAATAATTTTTCCTTGTTATCATTTAAGGCAGCTTTAAATGGTCCCAGTGTGAATGGTCTCCAATGAAGAAGTTCTGTTCAAGTCAGGAAGATGAAGTTGAGGCAGACACAGCATTACATGCACAGAGAGCCATCAGAATAAAGCTAATGGATGAAGATATCGAGCAAGATGAGACTCAGGAGGGATAATAACTTAGTGTATGCATGGACAAAGATAAATGCAAAATTCACAAGCATCTCTCATCTATAAGCAATCTCCATAAATCAGAGTGTACCATTCTGGTAATGTTAAAATGAATAGGCTAAATGGGTAACAAGTTGCTGCTTTCTAGGACTGAGGATAGCACCTTGTCAACAACTTCTGTGGACCCAGACATTTTAATTATAAGTGGAAAAAATTCATTCTTAACTAATTTGGTAAAAGAGTGGAAATTAAATTCATTACCTTCTACAAAAAACCTTTATTTCATGGGCTGGGAATAATTTTTTCCCTTCTCTTCTGTGCTATATGTGAGCACAAAGCATTTCAGCTAAACAGCAAGAGATGTGAATTGTGAAGACAGCAATGTGTATGATAAGATAGAAAACTTTCTACTAATTTTAGCACTGAACTGACAAGTTGACTTTATAAAATTATATTTTGAAACCAGAGAGCTTCATTCTGTCCCTGATTTCCCCTCTGCTTTTTTCCATTAAAACAATATTCAGCTAATGTAGTTTCTAGAGCAAGAATTATACCCTGTAGAAGCTCAATATGACAGTCTAAAGCCACAGCAGCTTTGAAGTGTAAGTATTTTGTAGATCATAGGTAGTGTCCCATAGTAGCTGTCAGTGTATTGTAGAAAGCTGTATATCCTCTGCTACAAATCAACCCATCTGTATCCCTGTGAAAGTAAAGTTATGGATTGAATTGCTGTTTAGGTTAAGTAGAGAGTTTATTAGAGGTTATAGTCAAGATTATGAGGTAGTGTACAAACTTGTAAAATTATGATGGGCAAGAAACTACAAACTTACCTAAATTTTTGACATGTCTACTCTGTTTTGGAGGTTAGTCTTCCTATCTAACAAACACAGAGAGCTGCTCCTGTTATCCCAAATGTCTTAAGTTTCTTGAATTACTGCATTTTTTTCTCTCCAGCCAACATGTGAAACAGGGAAAATATTTCTTTTTTTCATGTATGAGAACTTAAGTATTTTATCTAAGAAAGCCTTCAGTCATTATATTGCCTAGCACAGGAATCAATAATACTGTCTGGAGCTACTGAACAGGGCTACAATATTAATAAAACAGTGTACTATTTCTGGAAAGGTTTTTCTCTAAGTCAACTACTTGCTTTTTTGTGTGTCTTAAACCAGAAATACTTTAGTTGTATGGGTCTTCTTTCTCTGAATATATTTTTCATCATCTTAACAAGAATTTAAACTCATATAAAAATGATTCATTTCAAAATCTTTCAACATTTGATGTTTTGACTGTAGTATTTAAGATACTGATTTGGAGTGGAAACTTTTTGTTCAAACTAGGCACATTGTTCACTGCCTAATGTAAGTTTGAATAAAATAATTGGAACTTTAGATCTCAGAAACAAATTTCAGTTATGCCTTGTGTCTAGGTTAAAAGTAATCAATACGTTATAACTTGAGTATAGTAGTTTTGGTTTTGTTTTCTTTTTCCAGAAAATAAGATAAACAATCTTAAACTTTAGTGTACTACTTTTGAGACATCACTACTATATATTATTTTCCTTTTTTTTTTCCTGAAATGTTATTAGCTTTGGATTCAGTTTTAGTAAATTGGCTATAGATTAGCTGAAAATGGGATTTTTAGAGCATGATTTTTGTTTGTTTGTTTGGTTTGGTTTGTTTGCTTGTTTCCCCTTTGGTACCTGAACCTAAATTTCCTGAGAAGGAATAATGGAAATTTTGACTAATAATATTTGCTAACAATAGTTTTTCATGGGCAGCAACAAAATGAGATATCCCTAGTTTTTAATTTCTGTTTTGATTGTTACGCAAAGAATATATTTTATGTTGAGGGGAAGTAGATCCAGAAAATGTTATTTAAAAAATTGTACAGGTTTTCAAGTTTCCATAACATAAAGTCTGTCAGTCCAACTGCTGCTTTTCTTTTTCAGACCAAAAGAGCCCTGGGGAAGAAGAGTTAAATTCTGTACACAGAATTATTAGTGATAGGATCCAAAATCTTCAAAATCATGATGAGAAATCTTTTGTTTTATATATAAAAAAAAATTTACTAAACAATGACATAGTATGGCCTTCTTTCACTCATGTTTGTGTAGTCTATGCTTGGATTTTTAGAAGAGTTTTATTTAACCTACTATATTTAAATCTTAGCCTATGTCTTTCATATGGCTTGTGCTTGTATTTCATAAATGCTTACTCCAGAACCTAGTTTAGTGCCTTCGCGGTTATTTTTACTGTAAATAACTTCAGTCAATTATCCATAGAGTAACTCAAGATGATGTAGGAACAAGCATTTAAGTTCATGAATAATCTCGTTCTTTGAGTATGTACATGTTTAATATTTCAGAATGTGGTTATAGCATTTGTTACTAGCAATTCAAGCCTGGCTATGAAATCAATTTGTGATAAGTACTTTATGTTAGGGAACTGATTGTAGAGGATATGCTCTCTTGCAGCACATTGTGCATTTTTCCCAGTGTTTACTTTGCACCCCAGTGCTAATGCAAACATTTGGGGTATTTTCAAGCTGCCCTTTCTCTGCTCTATTGCCACTGTGAATGGACTGGACTGACTCCTCTATTCTGAGAGATAATGAAGTTACATCTGCAATGCTACTATACTTTCAAGGACAACTTAGACCTTCTTGCACTTACCTATCTAACTTGCCTGGATACTGACGAAAGTGCCACTGTAGCTCAGCAGAATGTGTGGTGTGCCACGAGGCAGCAGGATGTCCTCTCCTGGTCTCACTGCCGTGTGTCTTCCTGTCTTTCCAGTCTCCTCTCTTCACATGGAGGAAATGTCAGCTGGTACTGGCAGAAGCAAGAACTTTCACCTCTAATGTTTATCTTCTGCATGTGAATTTCACTTCTGTCACTCTTGCAGAGTTGAGAAGCTGCTGTTCACTTGTTCTTGCCATCAGAACACTACACGGGATGTTTCAAGCATGACTGGTGCTGCTGAGTTTTTTCTTCAGTTTTATTTCTGTTAAATTAGAGGCACAATTTGCTCAGGCTGGTTGAGCTGTCATGGTTTCCACCTGCCTCCTTGCCCCAGAGCAGGTGTCTGATCAACTCTGCATCACAGCTGAAGGTATTTACAATGTCCACCTGAAAATACTTGGAAACATTGTGGAACTCTGTGATTATGTTCACAGACAGGCATGGCTGTCATTTAAGTCTCTTTGGCAAATGAAGGGGAGATGGAGAACTCTAAAATGTAGCTATCTTTAGTTGATAAATTATAATTGTTTGTAATAGTGTACACCTTGGAGGAAAAAAAATTAGTTTAATCAGAATATTTTAGGAGTTGATTTTTTTTCTTGAGTTGGTGATGGTCTGAGAACTAAAACACTTCAGACAAATCATTTGATGTAGAAATCAGTTCATTTAATCACAGTTCCCATGGAGCAAGACTTAGCTGGTTATCAGAGCTCTAGTTGACTAAGAGTGAATTGTAAATTGTCCATACTCTCAGTGTATGGTAGTTCTGGCAAATAAGAACAGGCTTATCAAACAAACCCTGCCATCAGGAGCAAATTGGAAGAGCATGAGTAGCACTTCAGAAACCGTGGCAGCATGAGCAATACAATCATCAGATTGAGAGGAGGACACAACATACTGATGATCCTTGTGTGGGTGCCACTGTAGAATTGTATAGGAAAGATGGTTATGGAAAAGTTACTGATCAGGAGTTTGATTAAAAAGAGACCAGTAGGCTTGAATCTCTTCAAGGCTCAAAAAGAAAAGAAATCCTGATGACATCTAAATTGGTAGGGAGGACTTTTATGCAAGTCATTTCAGGTCTATATATAGTTTATGCTGTTCGTTTTAAGAGATTTGTAATTGTGACAAAACGAGTGTTGGGTAAGGATTAATCAAATGGAAATGAGCCTGAATTTGGTCATAGTGGGAAGACAGGCATCAAGCTGAATGGGAAATTATTTTTCACTTTGAAAGGGTCAATCTGTGGTATATTTGCTATGTTTGATTTCTGCTTTAGTCTCCTATATGATTAGGTGTAACTTGAGCTCAAGATGACACATTTGAATCATTAATTGACAGGTTTTCTTAAGTCTTCAGAAACTTAGCTGATTAAATGATAAGGATCCTCCAGTTTGTTTTGGCATTGTCACATCATATACAAGCCACTGTAAGAGCCCTTCACTTCCTTTAGGTAGCGTTGACTGCAGTAAGCATGACACTTCATGAGGTATGATTGTGTACAAAATATTTTTATTGTTATAAATTTTATTTGGCACAAGCACAGCTTTTTCCACAGTTATACATTTGCAGAAATTATCTTTCACTAACTAATTAGACTTATTATTTGTGCTATTATATAATATAGAGACAAACGTTGAGAATGCACCTGCACTTTCTGTTCAAGACAGTTACCCTTAATAGTGAAAGGATAGATTTCCACTAGCCTGGATTTAGGCCTACTGTACACAGATTGAAGCTCTCATTGATTTTAATGCCTTGTTATCTTGATAGCTTGCAGTAAATTCTGATCCAGTTACTAAGGTGTATTTCCACAGAAGGATACTCTTTGTGAGTAATAATGCCTCATTTTCTCCTGGACATGCTGTATACTTAAATGTATGATTTATAGATAGCCTATAAAATGAGTTACATTTATTAATGTCTAAGAAATGATAGAAACAATTGCTATAATTGCATCAAATTCAAAAATATAAGATCAGTGATTCTACTGAGCTGCTGATTTTCTTTTTCTTCACAGAAAGAGTAAATAATTTCTTCAAATATCCCTTTTGCCAGTTGCTAATGCCAGAAATATCAGTTCTTTTTCAAAATAGAAACTCTGACTTGAGCTACTTCCAGAGCTCTGTTCTCTTTTCTAAATTTTGTAGAATTTTTTTTTCCTTTTCTCTTTCTTGTTTTACCTTTTTTTCTACAAAACTAAACAGATCCTTTCTTTTTTTGTCACTTTAGTAAGTGCCTTTTCTCTTTACAGGAACACTCTGCACCCTTTCCACTTCTGAATCAGAATTTATTATTACTACTATTATTTTTATAGGCAAAGCATAAGGTGTTCAGAATTACAGTGCAAGTATGTTGTGTGTGTGTGCATGTGTACAGATATGCAAGTGCACAATTTGCAGACAAACTCATGAGTCAAATGACACTAAAAAGTTTGGAGTGAAAAAAAATTCTTTTTCAAATGACATTTTTGTATTATCAAAAAGTAACTTTCTGATTTTAATTTCAATCGTCTGGTGTATTAAAATAACATAAAAATATGAATTGACATGTTTTCCCTTATTGAATCAATAGTATTTTATTGATCAAAACCATATTTTTGTTTCTGAGAATATTGATTTAGTATTGTGCTGAAATTCTATATCTGATAAGGATTGAGAATATCTCTGTACTTTTAGCAGAATTAACCATGAAAAAGATCGTCTGTTCCAACCAGCACTTATTGAAGCCTAAACCAACTCCAGTCAATCTGAATGGCTCACTGAAAACCCTTCCTCAATTTTGTGTATGTACTTTACTCAGATTTCCATCCCCAAGGCCTCTTTAGTCTGTGTGTACTTGTTCCTGTCTCTAGAAAATTAGGACTCTGCTTACCAAGAGCGGGTGAAGAATTTATTTATAAGGAGACAAGGGTGTTAGTGCGCCGTATATATAACTATGTTTGTGGCTTTGCAATACACTGGTAATTCCACAATAGTTATCCACGTGGACCATCTCATTACTTATAATTTTGACTGTTGCCTAGTGCCATGCCATAAATTCAAAGCATATTGTCCTTCAGCATCTTTTCCAGACAGACAAGCCTTTAAAATCATTCACCATGAGAGAGACCACCAAAAAGTTAGTGGTCATTGTCCTGTAGTCCCCAAGAGGTCAAAAAATAAACATCTTGGTGGATATAATCTATGGAATGTAACTCAGTGAAGCTATATTTTGGATATGACTCAAGAAATACAGATTTATAGAAAATCACCACTTTGTGTTTAACTCCAGGAGTCTTTTGTGAGATTATTTACTCAGTGGCTAACAGTCCTTTTCCTGTATCTAATCAAAGAAAAGTATAAGCACTCCATGATATCCAGTTAACCTTTCAGTTGCTCAGACATCTGGGGAAAAGTCTTCTGAGGATGCTGTGTGTTTATATACGTGTCTCTGTGTGTCCAAACAGTATGGGATGTTGTGCTTGTTAAACAATGTTTTTGAGTAGTTTCTATATTTTTGTTGTAATATTTGTGCTCACCAGAACTATGATTGCAAACAAGAGGTTCATTTTCTTTAAGAAAATGCATATGGGTACCTGACAATAGAAAATGACATTGAGAAGAGAGTTTTGGCACAGGCTAATTTAGACTTATCCCCATTACCACAACAGATGGGCATAGTGTAAATCTTTATTTTTTTTGTTCGTTTTTTGTGAAAAAGCTTTCATTCTTAGGATGTAGCTTTTAATCACTGTATATGAAAGTTGCTTTTGGGTGTAAATTTTTGTGTACATATATTGGAAATAGTTATCTCATGTATGACTGCCAAAGAAATTTTGAATTCTATACACTTAGAGTGGAGGGGTATTTGTCTTACTATTATGTTGTCAAATTATTTTCATATTGCACCAGGAATCCTTTTTTAAGCGTCAATGTTTCACTTTGAGGATGCCTTGGAAAACCAAACCTTTCCAGTTTTACTTTCTGGATTTATCATTGTGAGCAGATGCTGAGGCACACACGACAATAAGTAGGAGTATTTGTTGGCTTTGCCTATCACACACCTCCTTTTGACTTGGATCTCGAACAGCCACTTAAGAGGCCTCCTATGCAAGTGTATGAACATAAAATCAATAAGTTGAATGCTTCAGACAAATAGCTTACCTTTATTTTTGATTCAACCATCCATTATAAAGGTGCATTATGCTGCAGCTCCTGTTGAGATGAGCACTGCAGGAGCCACAAGCAGAGCAGGCCTGACTGCCGTCCTGATTAGATCACCAACTGAGCAGCAGTGATTTAAACAAAATTGGCTGGGCAATGGCTGCTGATCCACTACTTTTCCTTTTTTTTTTTTTAAATTCACGGAAGCATGGGGAAGTGGACAGAGTATGAGTCTGGAAAACCAAGTATTTTGGGTTTTGTTCCTGCTGTAGAAATGTCTAATTTGTGACCTAACTTTACTTTGTCTGAAAAATGGAGATAAAGTACTTATTTCTCAGCACTGTAAGGTGGTAAACAGCTATTTGGAGCACAACTGTAGTTACATTTTTTATTTACCAAAGTGAATAATTTCTCTGCCATCTCCCAGGTGTTTTTGCAGGTGTGTGCTCTTCTCTGCTCTTACTCATGCACATGTTACCTCTGTTAGAAAAAACTGAACTTGCAGGGGAAAAGTGGGTTAAAGCCCATGCAAATACATGTTTATATTTATGGCAACTAATACAAAAACAGTCTGTTGCTTTCACATGTAAACACGCACTACTTTATAGTGAAACTGGAGATTACATAACCCAAGGTAACACATTGGTTTTATCAGTTTAATTTCTTGATCTGGAAATCATTTAGCAATGGAGATTATTTGCTTTCTTAAAGATGCCATGGGTAGATAGTAGGATTAATTTTTAACAAGATGTTTGCAAAGTTATTGGCAGTATGCTTTTGAAATACTATTATTTAAATAATTATAATTTTTATCCCATTAATTACCCAGTAATTATAACTTCCTTTCTTTATTTGATGCCTGTATTAAACCACTGCTCTTTAACAGCCTCCAGGGTCTGATAATAGCCTTTTGTATTAGCTTTGTATTGTATTAGTTCTTTAAAATATGGAATTTCCTTTTGAAATGTGATTAATTGATACAAATGTAGCATTTTTACATTGAAACTGTTAGAAGGCAAGAATAGGATTGATGTTATCTACTTTCTTTCCTGAGGTGTACAATTTACTTTTCTGTAAAGGCAGCATAACCAGAAATGCTTTTTGGAAAGGTACATTTACTCTCTGCTTTTAAAAATAAATAATTGGGCAAGACTTGCTTTTCGGGCCGTGTTTTGTTTCTTCATGCCGTATTTGATCCCCCTGGATTTGCGCTCACAATCTGAGCAAATTCCCAATCATATCAAATCACTGCATAAAAAAACCCCCTCAAACATAAATAAATCCTTAATTCTCACTCTAAGATTGAATAGTTAAGTTTCAACCAGCAGCTTCTACTAACAGTTAGATTCTAGGTCGCTTCAGAACTCTATTTGCACATATAGTCATTTTTATATAAAATATGACAGTTTTGAAATTATATTTGTTGCCCTACTGGGTGCTAACAATTTCTTGATTTTTTTTGTTAGTTTGAGGTAATAGAAATAAAATGCAGAAATCTTGCAGGAACTCCAGGTGAATGTTTTCTAGCCTAAGGGAACACTGAGCATTTCCTCCTCAAAGCTGAAACAGCCTCTTTTTCCAGTGTTAAAGTTAGAATGTTAGCTGCCACCTCTTTTGTTCTTTCTATAAAGGTTTCCTGTAGTATTGCTGTCAAAGATCAGATGCAAGTTCTTTATCATTAAGTTTTGTCATGTATTTAGTAGGCCTTAAACTTTGTACTTATTGTTGGCAGGTGTGACTCCTGCATCACTGCACTTCCAGCTCAGGAGCTTAAAAATGTAAGGGGTCCCCAAGAGTCATTATGTTGAATGGGTTTCATCCTAACTAAGACATTTTATAGTTAGAGAATAATCAAGTTGTTATTGTTAACTAAGATCTCGGGTGCCTTGCAACATGTGATTTTTGTTGCAAACTTAAATGTACCTTGCCAAAAATGGAGGGGGTAAGAAATAAAATCTCTGTTCACTAGCTGTTGATTTAAATCTTCTGACCACTCTATAGTAATGAATTGTAGCACCTTACTTGCTTTAATAACTATCTGTCAAAATCAGAAATAGAGGATGTGTTTTGGAGCTGGGATGATGTTAATGTAGGCAGAGTAAGGGGAGAGGATTGGACAGATATTTCTGCAAGCCTGTTAGTGCTATAATCCTATTACTGAAAAAGAAAAGACATTTTCCCAACAGGAGGTGCACAAAATAAACCATCCAGGAGCAGGAATAGTTTTTGCAATCATATTTTAACCAGTGCTTCACCTCTCTAAATCTCCAAGCATAAACCTTATCAAACAAGTGTGTGTATACACACACAAAAATATTTAAATTAGCTTTAAAATTACTGTTCAATTTGGTTATTTTGAATCCCATGGTATAACAGAAAGATTTTGTAGTCCAACCACTTTGCAAACCAAAACAAAAAACACCCACCCCCACCCCCCCACCCCCAAAAAAAAGGCAACAAAAAAACCTCAAAACATAGGCTGAGGTAAGGCAATAAAAGCTGAAGTTTATGCATGCACAAGCGAAGAGAAAAGAAAGATTTTATTCTCCACTTCCCATCAGCAGGCACTGTCCAGTCACTTCCTGGGAAATAGGCCTGCAGAGGGGGAATATTGTACATAATAAATGTCCTCCCTTCCATCTCCTTTTCCTCATTGTCTGAGCTAACATCTTATGCTATGGAATATCCCTTTGGTCAGCTGTCATGTCGTGTCACCTTTTCTCTTGGTGACAAGGATCAATGTAGTTACTTCAGTCCCCTCGAGCTTGTGGAAGGTGCTGTTTTCATTATTTTACTGTAGATTATGCTAGAAGTCCTTAACAGATCATGAACAGAGATGTAAATCAGGCACTCCTCACCTTGGGAAAACTCTAAGGACTGTGCCCAGAGTGGCATCAACATGTTTGGCAATCAAGGTTGACAGTTGTGTCTAAGCTTTCAGGGTAAATTTGTGCTTGTAATGTAAATATGAAAAAGTAAAGAAATTCACTTTTGAAGGGAGGGATAAAAAAGGCATTTGTTTGGGAGCCTGACTGTGCATGTGAGTTCAGGGAATCACAAATATTTCTCCAGTGAGCTGAGTTTCTTGCTTGGGAAAGCACTGCAGAATTGAGTTCTAGGAACTTAAGACTGTTGTTTCCACAAAGCTTCAAAAATATCAAAATATTAGGTTGAAGTCTAGCACAGTATAATTGGTTGAATAGCCTGAAAAAGAGAAGGTATGGAAATGGCAGATAAAACCTGTAAAATTCCAACTGTAATCCTCTGCTTTAATATACACTTGAATTTTGGATAGAAGCATGTGTACAAGATATATACATTTGAAAAGTATTTAAAAGTATTTTACTTGCTTTAAAGCAACTACTATGGGGTGGTTTGTTTTGTTGGGTGTGTTTGGTTTTGGGCTTTTTTGTTGTGATTTTTCATATATGTATATATAGTCTACTTTGAAGAGTTTGTGCATTTATCTAGCAGAATAGACATTTTCTTCTCTTATGTAGTGGGCTTGGTCAATGAATTGGACATTAAACTTCTATACTTTTTAAAACATATGTGTGACCAGTAAAGGGTAAAGGAGCTGGTGAAAGGTCTGGAACACAAGTCTTGTGACTATCAGGTGAGGGAGCTTGACTTGTTCAGCCTGGAGAAAATGAGGCTCAGTGGAGGCATTACTGCTCTCAGCTGTCTGAAAGGAGGTTATGGACAAGTGGGAATCGGCCTCCTCTCCCAGGCAACTAGAGATAGGACAAGAGGATGTAGCCTTAAGCAGTGCCAGGGAGGGTTCAGGTTGCACATCAGAGTAATTTCTTCAGGGGAAGCTTGTTTAAACATTGGAATGGGTTATCCAGGGAGGCAAGAAACTATTGGATGTAGTACTTAGTGCAATGGTCTAGTTGACAAGGTAATTATCAATCAAAAGTTGACTCAATCTCAGATATCTTTTCCAATGTAAACAACTTGGTGATTTTCATGACGTGAGAACCCTTTTACAGTTGCTTTATTCTTACATATAAGACTTTTAAATACTTTCCTAAGTATCTATTTGCTCAGTAGTATGTCTGTTCTGTAACTAAAAAATACTGGCTGTTTGCTAAGCATTGCCTGTAAAAAGGAATTTGTTAAACTGTGTCTGTGGCAAAAGGGGATGGGGGGGGGGGACAGTGAAGTTAAGTGTTCCCTTGCAAAAGTGGATTCCTCTTGAGTTGCATGTAGTTGTGCATGGAAAGAAAAACAGTCTGGAGATGAGGTTGGCAATAGCATGCTGATTACCTCTCCATTGAGGACAATCTCAAAAGATGTGTTTCCGACAGATAGAAATTATTTTTCTCCTGGCAGTCTAAATTTGGCCCACAGCTTGTTTTAAATTTGCCCCATCTAATTAGGTGCCACTATGCACAGGCAATTTTCAAACACTCCTTTATGATTAATACTGACTCAAGAGTTTTGTGTAGGAAGGGAGTTAAAAGTTTCATAAAAATACAGAGTTGGCTATTAAAGGACCACTGTTAAAAGGAAGGAAGAAAGGAAGGTGGGCAAATGTCCGTTGATAAAGGGAGGAGGGGAAAGTTATAGATTCCTACTGGTGAATTAAGTGTTTTGTTGTGGAGGTTTCCAGTTCTTGTTTATGCATAGCTCTTGACTTATTAAACATATTGGTGTAGGTCCTCAAATGTGTCTTTAGCCAATTCTATGAAATGCTCCTGTAGTAAAATCACAGAATTATTTCGTCTGACTCGGTAAGTCCATGTTGATGCAAGGCTAACGCATTTATTTCCTTCATGGAAGTGGTATTATCCGTATTGGAATTGATTTAGTTGTCTGTTTAATTATCCTTGTTGGTTTTTAAGTTCTTATCTAAAAGTATATAAATGGGTAATCAAAAACTGAGCATCAATGGAATCTCTTGTGATCTCCTTTAACAAAAACTTGCCACAAATATGACTGCACAGTCAGTTTCCACCCCTTTGGTGGGAGTAGCACCATGGGTGAATTTACAGGATACCAATAAAAGCCTTTTATATAACCATGTTCCCAGAGACAAGTCTTTTATATACTCTGAGGTGAATAAATCACTGACAAATCTGCTTGGTGAGCTTGTTTAGTAATCTAATTTATTAACCAAGCACATTTAACAGTTTATAGACTTGTTCATTATAACTTGTTAGAGATGTTCTTTGTTCTAAACATGACTAAATATGTATGTGTTCCACTAAATTATAACCAAGGATATAACCAGTTTATACATTGCTCCAGTTCCCTCACACTTTATGTAGTATCCTAGAAATGACAATGGTGTGTTATAGAACCTTCCTTGAGAATTTTATTTTGATATGACTATTAAAGAACATCTCAACAACTATGACAGTCCTAGAAAGATCTTTATTTCCAGACAAGAAGTGTTTATTCTTTAATGGTTAAATTACTGGGTTTTTTCATTCTTCCTCTGAAATTTCACTCTGTGGTTTCGATATATAAGACAAACAGGTTAGTATTACTGTTTACAGATGGACACCTGTCATCACATACACATATCTGTTGTGTAGCCTTTTTCCATCTTAATAAATTAGCCCAGTTTAATAAAAATTGCCTCTTTGCACCTAGGATTGCACAAGGAAACCTTGCTCCTACCTCCTTTTCTGAAAGGCTAATGCCTTTTTAGATGTGGCATTAGCAGTCATGTCCATCAACAGAATGTTTCTGTCTGTATGAGATTTTATTAACCAAGAGGGAGGGAAAAGTGCCCTCAGTAATGACAGACTGAAACTCCAGTAGTTGGATGTTTCTGGATGAGGAAAAAGGCAAGGGAAAGTCTGAGCTCCAGAAGTGGTCTGCCTGACAAGAAGATGGACCTGAGCAGGGTCCATCGGCTGCACTTTGTTGTAGGATATGTGACACTAGGCATTGTAACAGAATGAATGCACATCTCTGATGCATTAATGTTTCTATTACCCAATTAGGCAGTCCCCATGGTTAGGAGGGCAGGTGGAGGAGGGAACACCTGTCTATTAGCCCATATTTGTACTAAGAGGCTTGAAACTTCTTTGTGTAAAATAAGCATGCAAATAGGAATCCTTGCTCTCAAAGTATTGGAGTATCTAACCACCCTTTAGCTGTTGTCAGAGTGCTCTTTCAAAATATGAGATAATGTGCTGGGCTGTTTTCTTATATTACTAAAATGCATAGCTCTTAATTACTGTTTTAAAAGATATTCAATGCATTAGTACTCTAGGTAGAAACAGTTATTATCATCTCTATTATTGGAGAGTTGTTAGCCTGCTAGGCTGAGGTTTTACCTAGACAAACTGGCACAACAGAAACAAATAAAAACCAAAAAAAGAAGGATAAAAAAAAATTAATTCAGGCTAAAAAATACCACAGCATGTGTTATGGGTTGGGCAAAGAGATTTGCACAATTACCTTAGATAGTTTCCAAATGTGATCCTTTTGTTATTGTTGCTCATGATATAAGTTAAGTTTTCCTTCATGGTCACATTAAAATACTGACCTTAGTGGACTTTGTTTCACAGCCTGCAATTTACTCTTCTGTGCAGGAGTTGCTGGAGCAGAACTAGGATAAAATTTATAACATTTTGCGGCTTCATAAGAGCTGAGTGGAAATCTGTAAGAAAGAGGGTAAATTAACACCAGATTTGCATCTAACAAATCTTCTCTAAATTAATCATACACATTACTGAATAGATGCCAAAGTATATCTCTTTTCATTAATGAATTAGCAGAATGTCTTGTACTATCACACACTCAGGATAATAAGGAAGAAAGTGATATTAACAGAAGGCTTTTTGCTCTGCCGTGAATTTGGGAAATCCTCTCCCTACTTTGCCACCCGCTCTCAAAAAGTGCTGTGACTCTGGCTGGCAGAAGGAAAAGCAAACACTGCCGAGCCAGCTCCTCGCAGCTGTATGTGCGACTCAGCTGTGCCGACCCATCTGCAGTAGTTGCCATCTGCCAATTGCTTTAGTTGGGGAGCATCTGCAAGGTGAACCATTTTCAAGAGAATCTCCTGCATGACAAAGAAATTATTTCCTCCTTTTCGCCTTTTTTAATCTTACTTTCTTCTTTTCTTTCTGTCTTGGGTTGAGCTGGCAAAATACCAACTGCTCAATACAGTCAAGGCTTCCCTCACTCTTCACTGAGAAAAAGGGAGAAAGGTAAAAAAAAACTTAGAAACTCAGAACAGGTTTAAAACTAAACTAATAATATTTATACAGAAAAGAAAAATTAAAAGAAAACTACAATATAATACACACAGAAGTTAGAAATAACACTTCTCTACCTTCCACCAAAACCAGATTTCATTACTCTTGATTCATAAAATACTCTAAAAGACACCCAGCAAGGCAAGAGCATAACAATAAAACGTTTCTACTTCTCTGAAACTAAAACAAAATACAATGTAGTGGCAGCAGGAGCAAGACCCAGGACAGCAGGACACCTGCAGCCTGTCCTGCCTCCACCACAGACATGATGGAACTGAGAACACGCCTCCTACTCCTGTATTCATATCTCAGGTTTTTGTCATGTGGTATGAAATATTTCTTTGGTTGCTTAAGTCAGGTGACATGTCTCTCCTAATCTACGTGGATTCTCTGAGCCTGCTAATTTGAGGCCTACCTAAAACTAAAGCCAAAACTACCACACTTTCTTTTCCATCTTGTGTGCATATGTCAGGAGTTTCACACCAATGTGCTGAGAAACATATTTCTTCCAGTATCCCAAGGAAAAAGCAGACTCATGAGAGGACTGCACAGTGAGATGCTTCTGTCTTCCATCATTTTAATGCATGTAGCTTCCTTTTAGGAATGCTGTTATATAGGAAAGGATAGGGAGGTCCCGTGGTGTAGTGGTGAGCACGCCGGACTCTGGATCACAAGGTCGTGAGTTGGAGTCTCAGTGGAGACCATACTGGGCAGTTCAATGCCTCCCTGACATCCGATCCCGTCAGATCTCGGATGCTCAGCAGGGTCAGCCCCGATTAGTACCGGGTGCTGTGACAGTCCTGAGGACTTCACTATCACTGTCCAAGCTCTCTCGGCCATGGCAGATGGACCTTAGGACTGAAACGGTGGGACCAGTTCTGCACACGCTGTGCCTCACCTAAAACATCCACTGCGCAGGCTGGAAGGGCACACTCACCTGGGGAGAGCCCTTCCCAGATCTTCGTTCGGGAAATATGGCCATACATAGGAAAGGATAGGTCCATTTCTTTGTATTTCTGTATATTTCTGAAGAATTACAAGATAATGAATCATCTTCATAGGTTTGGCTTCTACGGCTTTGGTTTTAGAGATCTAGTTCTTCTGTTTTATTTTCAGTTAAAAAATATAGATACAGGCTCTGTATCTGTAATACATATATCTATACAAAATATAGATACAGATCTTATGCTCTGGCCATCTCTTACTGCTGTGCATATAGTAATGCAGAAGGGCCTACTATGAGTAAACAAGAATGCTCACTGAATTAAAAAAAAACCAAACAAATAAAAAGTCTATCCTGTGTAAAGGATAAACTGAGGTAGAGCTAGAAACCTGACAACTCTGCAAAGATTGGTAATTCTGCTGGTTTTGCTTGCTTTTGTTGGTATTATTTGTATATGAGTTGGAAAGTTGAAGCTATGTTTTTCTGTGAGGTTTTTTTTTGTGCTTCTGCTTTGGTGTTTTGTTTGGTTTTTTGCTTGTTTGTTTTTTAATTGTTTGTTGGATTTAGAAGTTATTGGAGTTGGGACTTCTGTTTTGGGGTGGATTTTACCTTATGGCAAGACACTTTGGACTTTTTTAGTACCAAAAACTTTGGATGACAAAACTCTCTATGCCCGTGGAGATTCTGGTGTGTTTTGAGGTTTTTTTAATTTGTTTTGTTTTGGTTTTTAATGCTCAAAATACCCTCTCTTTAATGCCCTGCAAAAATGAACACATAAAAAAATCCATTCCCCCCTCCCTCCATGCTAATCTCTCATTGAAATCAAAGTTAGGATTTAACAGTGACACAGCCAAGAGCGATGTTCAGATTTATATAAGCAACAGGAAACAAATGTATTAAAATGGCTTTTTACTTATTTGCATCCAGATCTTGCCCATGCTCTGTTTAAAGCAATTCCAGAGTGTTGCTTTCATAAGGCATCTACATCAGCAGCCCTAAACAGGAAAAGGGTTTTGTCAGAATGAAATAAACATATTAGAAACTTCTATCAACTTGATTTTATGGCTCTGTGGGCTTCCCTCAGTTGGATTCCACAGAACTATTTTCTTTTTCTTTTTTTTTTTTTTAAATCACTCCTGTAATATTCTTCCAGCTTGTGCATTTATTTATTGTTGCTTCTGAGCAGGAGGTTGTCATTCTTACTTTTTTGGTTTCATTGCTGGGGTTTTTTTCAGTCCCCAAGTCACGTGCTTTGATAGGAAACTTCTTTTTTTCTATTCCCTTTGTGTTAGTACAATAGGCATTTATTTCTGGCGACTGGTTTTGTAGGACTCTAGTCCTTGGCTCACAATCTTGGATTCTTACCAATTGTTCCTGTTCTGGGCCTGGTAGCTTTAGCTCATTAATCTAATGTTCTATAACTTCCTGCTGCTAATCCTGGTTGTTGGGCCCTGTGTTCATTAAGCTCTCCTGACTCGCATGTATGACATGGAGTGCGAAATAATCTGTAACAACAAGATTACATGTGAAGCACAGCCTTGCTCCTCAAGCAGCCCCTGTGGCTTGTGTGTAGGATCACTTGTGCTCCAAGTAATAATCAGTAGGAGGAAACCTGTCCTATGCAAATACTTAGGATTGTCCGTGTGCATAGAATAAGTTCTCCAAACTTTATTTTCTCTCTTGCTGACTAAAAGCGGTAAGCCAATGTGTCTCTGTGTGTCAGTATATGATGGACTGCCAGCATGAGGCTTGGACCATGATTAAGTGGAAAAGAGCAAGTCAAGTTGCAGAGAGCCTTCTTTTCTCTACCTAAGATCAAGGGATGTTTGAATGCAAAGTGCCTCCAGGTTAATGAGTCTGAGGATAATGGCTTAAAAGGAGCAAGAATTCCAAGTATTTTTACATCTTTTAAAAGATAAAATATCAATCATCCTTCTGCAAGACACAAATGCTGCAGGATGCAATTAAGGGTATCATTTTTACTATTTAAAGCCTTAAAGGTGTCTAAACCCTCTGAGTTCATAAGCTCAACCCATCATTTTCATTTCAGAATGAAATTTAAGGAGCTCTAAACCAGTCTTTCATTTTAGTCATAGCCCCCAGTGTTTATGAGAGCCTTTCATGGTTGTCTGGCTTATCTATCTGTTGTGTGAGTTCTAAGAGTTGGACTCGATGATTCTTATGGGTCCCTTCCAACTCAAAATAGCCTGTGATCTGAGAACAGTCAGGGTGCTTGACTGGCTAATGCTCCTTTCCATGGTGCATCCAGACCTTCAGTAGATAATGTAAAGCTAGGAAGCAGCTAGAAGCAGCAAGTTTTCTGTGCCCTCCCTTTATGTTTCACAACAAATGTCTTGGTTTGTTTTTTGTTGTTTTTTTTTTTTCCTGTAAAATGTAATTTCTTAATGAAACCCAATATGTATTCTTAGTTGCTGAAATAGTTCCCTTCCACATTTTGAAATTGGCAATTATATTTAACTTAGTGTTGGTACCTGTTTGTATAACTTTAGTTGTGTGGTAGTCCACTACTCTGTATAGAGGGAAAGCTGCTGACTGGTGATTCTACAAGTGTTTAAGATTATAACAACTCATTGCATCATCCTTGTTACAAAGGTCATTTGCTGACATAATTTAGAGCAATGGTTAAAGAACTAAGCTGCACCCTTGGTTTGAGAAAGAGGGTGACAGCATATCTGGGTGTGATAGGACCTCTGGTAATTCTCAGAGATGATTTCTGAGCTATGTCAGCCTGTATTTTTACTGCACAGTGAAAGTCAAAGGTTGTCATAGTATTCTAGCAGAGTCTTTACCTATGCCAAGATGAATAGAAAGATTGGTTCATAAGTCTTGCTGCAAGAAGGATTTTTTTTTCTGTGTACACATTAGGGGTCCCAAGAAGTACAGGTTTAAGTAGCATAAAGATTGAGCTTAGATGCTATGGGAAAAAGAAATATGTCATGGAAAGGATATGTGAACTCTGCACACCTTTCCTGATGAAATGTAGTGTCTTTGATATGAGATGTTTTTAAGAAAGGTTTACATAACAACAGGTCAGATAGGAAAAGGTATAGCTGAAACTGTCTTACTATAGGGGAAGGGGCTGAATGACTTCTCTGTCTCTCCTAGTCCTGTAACTCATTTCCAGAAAATATTTAGTAAATGAAATAACACAAGATTTCTTTTATCTGTCCCCTCGCTTTGTGCCATTTTGCTCTGTAAAGGTGAGCTGCATTGAACAAATCTTCTCAAATGTGTCTTTGCACACTGCTATTAAAGAACGCCTTGCAGGAAATGGGTTGAATTGTGTGGTCAGCCTCATTTATAGAGAAAACCAAACCTCTACCCCTCAGTGAAATTCTAATGTAACTGTCTTAAAATACATTGTGAATAATGAATACACTGTGTTTTGTCCAGTTTTTCTTGGCCTGACTACAAAATGCTTGAGGCAAGTTTGTGCTGCAAGCTCAAATCATTGACTGTGAATTTGATGGGATAAAAATAATGATAAAAATAAAGCAATGCCCCAGAATAGGGAATCTCTTACATTCTGAGCAGTATATTGGAAAATATGGTGTTCTTAACTGCAATTCAGAGTGAGTAGCATCTTTTAGTGTGTCATTCTTGACATGAATCCCAGGAATGATTACAGAGGATAATATGATGTGCGCATTGACATGAATAGGAATAACACTTCGTCTTAGTGACACCTCATACCTACAAAATTCAGAAAGATTACTGTACTAGAAGCAACTGAAAGCAGTCTTTAAAACAACAAATATAAAGCTTCAGTTTGCAGAATTCCTTGAGTCTTGTAAGCATGACTGAAATATTGATGTTTTTGAGAAGTGAGCTGTGGATGTTTAAATATCTTCATCTCTGTCTATGAGTTACTGTGCAAGACAGCTCCTTCCTGAAGCTAGAAATAAAAGTGAATTAAAATTTCAACAAATGCCAAAGTGCTTCTTTGTTATGATGGATATACTCTATAGTTTTTGTCAAAATATAATCTATAAATGATTGGTAGGTTTGCATTCATTTTGTTCCATGTTCATGCAGGTCAGGAAGAAATAGAACAGGGTAAATGACTATGCATGTTTATACTGTAGCATCAAGAAGGTTTATTCATTTGCTATTTGTGTTTACTCATTTGCTTTTGCATTTTGTTATGCACAATACATTCCCTGGCTCTATTAATCTTTACGAAGATGGTGGTCAAACGCTAGACTGGTCTTCTTAGAGGGGTGATCCTTGCCCCATCTCTGTAAGTGTTTAAGAGGATTTGGATAATGCCCTTAACAACATGCTTTAACTCTTGGTTCCCTGAGTTGGACCAGATGATCAGTGTAGGTCCCTTACATCTGAAATACTTTATTTTATTCTAACCTATTGGAGACAGACTGAATGAGCATACCTTCTTAAATTATAGCATACTTAGGTGGCATTCAACTGAAAAGCAAATCTACCTTTCTTTAACATGGCAGGTTAATCTTGTTGCTCTGAATAGGACAAAATTTTTAGCTCACGTTTGTGCAAATTTGTGGGGAGTTCTGCTTGAATACTGTAAAGTGCTATCACTAGGTAAAAAGGGAGCTGAGAAAGCACATCCTATTAAAACAAATCAAAACTGGTTATTTCTAAGTTCCCTGCTCATTTACGGGGAATAGACCTGACACAGACATCTTACAGAAGAAGCCTGAAGAGGCTGTTTCCCATCTCCCCAGCTACTTTTTCAATGTTATTAGCATATCACACGTTTCCTAATAAACGATGTTTTTTTTTCTCTGCTGCTGATTTGGCACTTTTGCGTGTGCATTGAGAATAGAACTGATTCAATATAAAATCTATATTTGCCTTGCCCTTTTATTTTTCTTGCAGTGTCTCTGAAAGACCAGAGACAGGAATGGTAAGTGTCCTGTTCTCCACAGATGTGCCCAGTCTCCTGACCACTCTAGACTACTCATTTGCTTCATGTCTGTTTAGTGTAACCCTGAGCTCACAGACCATCCTCTGTGAGATCTGTAACAAAGCTGGCCAGAATTAATAAATAAATAAATAAATAAATAAATAAATAAATAAATAAAATTAAAGAAATTAAAAAAATACAGTGGACCTCTTCCTTCTTTTCTTCTTTTTCTCAGATAAAATTTGTTCAGGAGCAAGCAGGGCGTTGCTCAGAAGCAGAAGGGTCATTCTAGTTGCAACAGTTTTTAAACAGATAATTAGTGGTTCATGACCCTTATTTTAGTTTTGTTCAAGGAAAAAAAAATGGAAAAATTAGGAAGGCTTTTAGCTGACCAGGTGAAACAATAAGGTGTAAAATGGCAATCCTGAGCCCTACAGTATTGGGAGGGTGGTGCATTATGCTAATTGCCCACTCACTTGACAGCTGAAATGTACCTGACTGGTATAAAAGTGTCTGTGACGTTTCAAACAGCATCTTGTCCTATTGAAACGAGATGCTACCTTTGTTTCCCTACTTGATAACACACAAACAATCACTTCTTCAGCATCTCTCTGTGCCCTTCCACATGCACCTGCAGAATCGTGTTGGGGATGGGCTGGGCTGGGGAGGAGAAGCAGAAGTAATAATTTTTACAGAAGAGGTCTGTCTGAAGAATCAGTGTAGGGGACATAGATATCATACCAAAGAATGACAGAGGTAAGTCCTCTTAATTGTTTTTACTCATAGTATTTGTGTTCTTTCTAGTCCATAAGAACCAAAATACAAACACTAAGTATGGAGTCATACAGTCTGAACTTGGATTTTTTAATGTATAAATGTATAAGTAAATAGGTTTGCCATTAACAGATTTTAAAGAGTAAGATAGAGTTCAAGAATAAAAGCAAAAGAAACAAGCAACAACATAAAAAATACCAACCAAAAAACCGAACTTCAACCATCACTGATAAAAATTTGAATGTGAATTTGGCTTTTATCTTAACTTGTGTCAGTA
Organism: Pithys albifrons albifrons; assembly: GCF_047495875.1. NCBI lineage: Eukaryota > Metazoa > Chordata > Aves > Passeriformes > Thamnophilidae > Pithys > Pithys albifrons. The sequence goes on along the minus strand of NC_092458.1, from coordinate 110,704,753 downwards.
TTTTGTGCTCATTTGAAATTCTGCCATAGGATGAATTTTAGAAATGGGCCAAAAATGATGCATGTACTTAGGCATATTGAAAAGTGTATATAAGAAATCGTTCTTAGCCATCAGGTTGCCTTTTATTTCATTATGGTTCTATGATATTAAAATTCAAACTCTAGAATGCAGTTCCTTTTAAAATTGAAATTGTATAATATAGAAATAACTTTTTTTAGTAACTTTTGTATTGAAATTCTTCTAAATTTCCTGAGTGTGATTGATGAAAAGGAAGTTAGTAAGAGTAAAGAAAACACTGCTCCAGAAATAGCTGTAGTGTTTTATGCAGATATTATTATTGGTAGGGGGTTGTCAACACTTTTTTTTTAACATGATAAAAAAATGTTATGCTCTGAGTGTCTTTTACTTCCCATTTTATAACTTTTAAACTGCATTACTGGGCTTTTAGGATGAAGAGTTGCAATTTTCTTTGCATCATTCTTATTGCTGTATTAGCACTGTCTTTCTTAATATATGGCGTTTTTAGAAACCACAAGTATTTCTGTGTTTGCACTTAAGCAGTGGGATAGCTTTAGGAGAGGCATCAAATTCAATAAGAATTCAAATTGCTCCAGCTTTGAATAAGTTTTGGACCACAGCACACAGGGACTCCACATCAATCTACTGTGTAATCCTATGAAATGTACTGACAAAGTTGCACTTGAGTGCACTGGGGCCAGAGCTGTTTTGTTCTAAAATTTTCATTATGTAACTGTGTAAACTACCCACTATTCAAATCTTGGGTTTTTTTTTTGTTTTGTTTGGTTTTTTTTTAATGATTCTTGTTTGCATGTTGCTAAAAGTTGGGGTAGAATTGCTACAGTCCACATGTTTTAAGGTACGTGATGAGCGTGCATTTTTATTAGGCTTCATTAATTTTAGAATTCAATCACATAGTCATAGACTGGATTGTGTTGGAAAAGACCTGAAAGCTCATCCAGTTCCAACCCCCCTGCCATGGGCAGAGACACCTTCCACTAGACCATGTTGCTCAGAGCCACATCCAAGTTGGTCTTGAACACTTCCAGGGATGGGACATCCTCAGTTTTTCCAGGCAACCTGTCCCAGTGCATCACCACCCTCACAGTAATGAATTTCTTCCTAATATTTAATTGACATCTGCCCTCTATCAGTCTTCCATTAAAGGTGTATAATAAAAAGCTTAGGAAGTTCACTAAAGAATTAAAGTAAACAATAAATATGTGGAGGAATAAGGACACCACACACCAGACCCATGTGGTCTAGCAAATGCCATTTATTAAACACTTCATGTGGTTTACATAGGGTTAAGGCTACATTCCATTGGCTAAACTGAATCTCACACTATCAATCTACAAATCCCAGTTGGTTGTAATCCGTATCTCACAAGTCCAGTGTTTTGGTGAAATCATCCTGACTGTTTTCAGGACTATCTTCAGTGTGCTGTGGGAAACCCGAGGAGTTCTCATGAGAAACTTCTGGGGAGTTGTTAAGAACTCCCAGGGAGTGTTTCTCCTTTACAGGACAACAGGAGCTGTGGCCTTGCCGCTTCTCAGCTGATATCTGCTTTCAGTCTCACAGGGTCTATATGGATCTGAATTGCTCACCTTTGATTTTTTTGTACCAACAAAGCATCACAGTAGATATCACATGAAATTCCATGCTAGGAGAACAGTTATAGAGCAAAGAAACAAGAACTGTATGCTGCTGGAACTTCTTTCAGAATGCAATGTGGTCGATGAAAAAGGAAAATATATATTATTGTGTTGATATGTTATAGTGGCAATATTATTTTGAAAGACAAGATGATTTTATGCACGGGGGTGGAAAAAGAATTGAAGTACTATCTTTTGAAAAATTATTTCTTTTTTTTGGGGGGGGGACTAATAAAAATATTTAAACTTAGGAAGAGGAAAAAGAAAATTAAACATTTTCTATTTTGGGGACTAAGTTATAACTATGTAATTGCAAATAGTATGACCAGTTTCTAGAAAACATGCAGGTCTAAAATCTATATCTGCTTGGGAGATCTTATCCTCTCAAAGTTACAGAACATACCCTAGCTGAACAAGTAACCTGTATGTTTATGGTAAAGGTTAATATATGTGTTCAGCTGTGTTTATTAAAGATAACTTAGCAATATCTGCAGAAATGTGTTTGCTTTCTCTTTGGAGTACTGTAAATCTCTCTACGTAATTTGGCTCCACTATTTTTGTGGTGGAACATTCTTCTCATCAGTCCTTAAACTGTTTCACCAGTGGCTTCACAATAAGAATACTATTGCCACATCTAATCGCAGATGTGGTTCTCACAGTACCTGAGTCAGTCTTTCATTCTGTAGTAGAGCAGAGCACTCAGAGATGCCACATATTAATGCAAAGCATTAGGCTGAAATTGCATTTGAGAGTCTCAATACAATACTGCTCGGTGGTCTCTTCCTGCCTTAGAGGCAATAGTAGGAAAACCAGCACATAAGAATTTTAACTACAGTTCTACTTTATATTATCTACTGCCTTGTAGCATGATGCTGAGAAAGATATACCTCTGGGAATCATACCCCTGGACTGACAAGTATATAAAATATAGGTGATGGTAAAGTAAGTTCTTCCAATCAAAGCCAATACTCTTCTCATAATTTATATAATCTCCTTTTTTTTTCCATCCAAGATTGTTTGTATTTGTTTCTCTCTTGAAGTATATTCTCTGATACTTTTTGTTTGTTTGTTTTAATACTTTGCTAAATATCCTCAAGAAAGTTGCAAGTTAAACCTGAAAACAAGCAAACAAAAAACCACAACCCCCCCACCTCACTAAAAGAAAAAACAGCTCACATGTACAACTGGTACAGCTGTTGACCTCAATAGGGTAACATATGAATTGAATTTGCCTTGAATTAATTAGCTTGCCAAAGTGGAGTGACAGCAGCAAAACTATACAATTAAATATTTTATATGTTATATAGGGGACTGGGAGTCAGGTTTTTACTGATGTTATACTGAAATACATTATATACATGGTGAAAGTTTGTATCTTTTTTTTCTTACACAGGAAATCTACACTGAAAAAAAAAAAGGCAAAACAAACAAAAAAAACCAAACAAAAAACTACAACAAAAGAACTCAAACCCTAAACAAAACAAAAAAACCCAAAACTATAAAATAGCTACACTCTTTGAAAGATAAAAATATTTCAACTTTTAGCCACTAACTGTATTTTTATTGCACTGATGAGAAACTTGTGCATTTCTTAATGTCCAAAAGGTAAAACAGGTACATGTATTTGAAAATACTTATTGATGTATACATAGCATTGATTTTATTTCACTTAAAACACCACAAGCAGTGCACTGGAAACAAAGCCAAATACAGTTATAAAAAAACCCAAACACCCTCCAAACAAACCAAACCCTTCGCCATCCAACAATAAAGCCTCTAAGGAAATAATGTTTTGGGACAGAATAAGATTGTAAGTTCGGGTATAAGTGCTCTGGCCAATTTGAACTCACTTTGTAAGCTCTATATAAGAATTCTTTTGTGAGAAAAGCAAGTAATGAAAGTATCAAATAGTTTTAGTTTTTCCTTTTGAGTTTTGCTTTACCAATTTTCTTACTTGAACTTAAGAAAACTTTCTGAAATCTTTTATTACTGGACTTATGACTATTAGGCATTTGGTAGTCATTTTCCTCTGTAAGGACATCTACATGTTGTACTACAATCTCATGATAATTTGGCAACTTCCGTTAGCAAAAAAATATGAAGTGATTTTTATGCACCAGTGCTGTGAGGAAGACAACAAATGGCAAGGGAGCAAACTAAGAAGCCTAGGTTTTCAAAGAAAAATGAAACATAGCTTTTTATTGTTTTTTTTTCTTCTGTACAAGAAGATACATTTCAAAAAGACTTGGAAATCTAGTACATGTGTGTTATTCTTCTCCCCATGCACACACACCTCTTTCAAGAAAGATTAAGTGATACCATTTTCGTTGTGTCTGCAGGAACACAATGAGCTCTGTTGCTGAGAGAGATGCCCATCTTCAAATATCTAAGGGCAGATGCTGCTCATGGGCAGCACCACCACTTTAGTGTGCTACTAATTCACATGGTTGACTGCTTGAAAATAATATATATATAAAGAGAGTGTGTTGATAGGTGCCCATTTAATGTGCACCCTCTATCTCTCATCTTGACCAAGATCAAGTTTTAAAATGTGGAGAGACAAAGAAGAAATGTGTGACAGAAAAGGGACAGAAAGCTTTCTCTCTCTAGCACTGTGTCTGTGAGCATCTGTGCACATTCACATACACACAGAGGTATAATGATCTGTGCTCATCACACGTAAAGCCCCAACAAATTACATCCTGAATTATTCTGATGCTCAATGATATTAACTCCCTCTTGGAGCAGTCAAGTTCTGGCTCAGACATTAAGCCTGTTATGGATGAGGATTTTTTTGACTGTCAGTGGATGAAAACAATAGTATCTCAGTAAAACAACTGTGAGAAATGCCACAAAAGATCTAGCAGAACTGGCTCCTGGAGAAATGCAAAATCAAGTTCCCTCTCCCCCGGCCCCCCTTCCTTTTTTCTCTCCATCTGTTTTGTCTGTGCCTCTGCTAAAAAGTACATGTAGAATTTCAGTTTGTGAATGAATGAGGGTCTGTTTGGCTTCTTCAAAAGGGTAGGTAAATCTAGTAAAAAATATATACAGAGAGCCTAAGTGTAATTTACTAGAGTCTTGAAGGAAACCACTCTTATAGGGGCTAAGTTTTTTTATTATAAATCAAGATATATGTGACTAGAAGCTGTGAAGAACAACTCATGAAATGAATTTCAGTGTTTGTTGAAGTGGTGGTTCTGAAGTGTTAATGTGGAGAGGCATTGCTGATAAAGCTGAGCTAGCTGTAAGTTTTAGAATGGGATTACTTCTTTATTATTTTATTATTATGAGTGAGAAAGTCAACTAGCTAGACACTTGTAGAGAGACAAGTAGCATTCCACAGAAATGTTGTTTTCATGGTTTGTGTGTCTGCATTTGGTTTTCTTTTTTCCTTTTTTCCTTTTTTCCTTTTTTCCCTTTTTTTCCCTTTTTTTCCCTTTTTTCCCCTTTTTTCCCCTTTTTTTCCCTTTTTTTCCCTTTTTTCCCTTTTTTTTCCCTTTTTTTCCCTTTTTTTCCCTTTTTTTCCCTTTTTTTTCCCTTTTTTTCCCTTTTTTTTCCCTTTTTTCCCTTTTTTTTCCCTTTTTTCCCTTTTTTTTCCCTTTTTTCCTTTTTTCCTTTTTCCCCCCTTTTTTTCCCTTTTTTGTCTTTTTTTTCCTTTTTTTTTCCTTTTTTCCTTTTTTCTTTTTTCCTTTTTTTGTCTTTTTTGTCTTTTTTGTCTCTTTTTGGTTTTTTGTCTTTTTTTTCATTTTTCCCCTTTTTTCCCTTTTTTCCTTTTTTCCTTTTTCCTTTTTTCTTTTTTCCTTTTTTTTCCCTTTTTTCTTTTTTTCCTTTTTTTTTTTCCTTTTTTCCTTTTTTTTCCTTTTTTTTCCCTCTTTTTTTTTCTTTTTTTTTTTTTTTTTTTAAATTGACTAGTTCTTTGACTTTCAGCAGCATGGTTTGGTTTTTTCCTCATAACCACAATGCAGTGGTAGTAAGTATTTCCAATTCAATGGTGCTTTCATGAGCTGTAAGGTTAGTGCTGAAGTCAGATGTATGTCCAGAAGGAGTTGTTTAGTAAAATGAGGATATAAGTTTATATTTAGGATGAAAGAAGAAATGGATCACCCTGAAGGTTTTTTGTTCAGCTGTTCAGGAGCTTGCCCTGATGGGGAATAATGTTTGACCTGCTTGCTACAGGATGGCCACAGAGCTGAAAGCACAGGGCAAGGAAGGGCAGCATTGCTGCCTGTGTGTGTGTCAAGGGGATGAACACAGAACAAATACTTCAAACCTTAGCATTTAAGTGCAAAGATTATGTAAATGGTTATGAAATAGTTATGGTTTGGTAGTTTGGTGAATATTTTATCCCCAAATGAAGCACAATAGATGAGAGCACTTTTTTACTAGAAGAGCTATAATCTTGGGGAACAAAGGAAATCTGATTTGGCAGGAATTAGTGCAAATCTGAGAATGATAAAGAGGAGCACCTCAAGGACACCTGAGTCACTGTTTTCTTTAGTGCAAACCCTTACCAATGTGTAATAACATAGATTGCAAATATAGCTAGCTAATAGTTTTCAAGTTAATCAAAGGGAAATAAATCAGTAAGTAGACTTTATATAAAAGACATGGAATTAATAACCACGAATACATATGGCATTTTTAAATTCTTCTCTTGGATAGAGGAATGCAGCAGTAATCAATGTCAAGGTCATCAAGTGTGTTGAGGAAGTTGTACATGGGGAGAGCCAAATACCACATCTGCTTTACAATAGTATATTTTTCAGTTATTAGTCTATCAAAGTGAATGAAATTGGGAATAATAACTATTTTGAAAGACTTCTGTGGATGATTTGTTATGGTCCATGTTACTTCAGCTAGTGGGTGGAGCTGAATCAGATTTTACATGCTAATGAACATAATGATGCCTAATTTTTATTTGATACAGGAAATGAGATTAGGGGGTTTGTGTGTGTGATGGTGGTTTTTAGCCAAAGAACTGTTTAAATGCGTGGACCTTTGGTCTTGATCCAAATCTACAAATTTCCCTTTTCATACATTCCACCTTAATTTGAAGCATGGCCTCATTGCAGAGAGGTGTCCAAAGGATTAGCCTTCTTATTGGGTAAAGGGACTAAATATTAATCAGAATATGATGAAACTAATCTGGCCAGGCTGAAACTCTGCATGAAGTTGGTTTAATGTTTGGACAGGACTTGGAATGATAACATTCTTTCAGAAATGAATAGTGATGCTGAAGACCCTCAGTCCAAACTGTGTGTGACCAGGGGCAAAACAGAGCCATGCAAGCCTCCCCTTTGTAATGCTGGCAGCTGCACTGAGGATGGTGAAATTATGTTTGCAGGCTGGGTTGGCATTGTGAGCTTATCCAAACTGAGCAGAAACAAGTTGACAACAGTCATCTGAAGGATAAAATATACATCAAAAGCAGGATTTATTCTGCTTGACACATACAACAACAACAAAAAACCCAAAACCAAACCAAACCAAAAAAAAAAAAAAAACCCAACCAACCAATCAACCACCAAACTGAAAAAGCACACATTTAAAATTTGGTGAATAGGGAGATAATGTTTTCTGGGTTGAGGATAAGCACAGTGTGTTTGGAGCATGTCATATGGGACATAGAGCTCTATAAACTAGAGGTTTATTTCACTATATTAGTATTTATCTTCCTATCTTAGCCTTTACCTTTCTCCTGGGTCACTGAGATGCCAGACTGTCACTGAGAGGTTGAATGATGTCAGTCCTGGCAATGCTTTTTCTAGATTGGAAATGTAGATGGAAACTGGAAGTGCAAAAGCAACTATGATGAACACTGGCAAGTTCTTTGAAGGCATTTGCAGCCCTAAACCATCCTGAGGCATGTTGAAGCCTCAGCCAGCTGAATTTCCTTAGTTTTTCTGAACTGCTTTCCAAATGGTAGCAGTTTTTTCTGACTGATTTTAATCTCCATCCGAAGTGGCTGCCTTTCACCTTTACCCCTCTGCTTTTTTCTAACTAGCTCAGTTTATTAAATTTTACTTAGCTCTGCCCTCCAAGCTGGCACTGTCTACTTGGAAAGGTTCCTTGCTAGCCATGCCATAATAAATAGACAAGGGGAAGAATTAAGGTTGTGCCATTGTGTTGCGTCATCTAGAGGGTTGAATTCCAACATTTTTATGAATCCTTTGCAGCTGCTGTTACTTGTATTTGCTGTCAATGTACGGAATGGAGCGAAGATTAGTTGAGCAAGTTGGCAGAGACATAAGCAGGATTGGTGACACCAATAACAGGCATGTTCATCTGCTTGCCTGTCCTTTCATCTTCACTTCTGTTGAACTTCAACCCACTGCACAAATTTTGGCCGTTTTCACCCTTTTGATGTGTTTGTCTTTTCTCTCCATTTGGCATTATCTTTTCCACAGGAAGCAGATTATTGTGACATATAAGAAGAGAGAGGCAGTAGCAGCTTCAGGAGATGTTGCCCAGCATGCCTGAATTGCAAAAGCATTCCCTCAAACAAGAAAATAGCAAAGATGATACCTAGTACTTTTTTAGTACTGGAGAGGTGTCAGGGATGCTCTGGGACTGCTTGTCTATGCCAACAAATTTATAACTTGACACTTCTCTCAAATGGGTTTTGGAAAAAGTTGGTTTTGGTAATCTCAGGGAAATAGTGCTTCTGTCATACCTTGGTTGATGTTCAATTAAAATTAAATGAAAATTTCACAATAAGACATGTCCAGCTCCAGAAGACTTAGAAGATTTAGGGAAGGGGGGTGTGCTGTATAAAGAATCACATTTCATAAGGTATTGCTTTGTGTATTGGATGAAATGTAGAGTAGTTCTTAAATGTGTGGATGGCAGCACCCAAACAAAATGGTTGGGAGATTAATTAGTTGTGTGCTGTAAGGCACTCTTCCAAGAGAAAAGGTACTTTGCTATTTTATCTTTTAGCCACAGGTGTATATTTGGTGTTAATAGCGCTCTTGAGATCATCAAGAGGAAAATGCCAGAGGCATGGCAGGATTTGGAATGGCTAGTCATTTATTATCCTTGTATACAGTCACTGTGAGAGAAACATGTTAAATTGTCTAGCATATAGTGAGGGTGGGGAATAGGATCTAAAACTTGCTGAGAACTGCCTGCTGTGACAGCAACAACTTGATTTCCTTACAAAGAAACAGGTATATGTCCAGCTTCAGAAGTACAGAATTCTTGACGAGGCTGCTACTCTTAGAATATTCAGGGCTATGTAATGGTTTGACCCATGGCTTCCTCAGTAACCATTGTATCTAAGGAAGTTACAAGTATTCCGCATGTGTCCTCCACATAGCAGGGGAGGAGGGGTTGTGTCGGGCTTTCCTTCCTTGGCCAGGGAGCTCCTGGGTGGTTGGAGTCTGATCCCTCCAGTTGTTGGTGGTTCTCCTGTCCTGGGTGAGATTGTTTCATGCTTGTTCCCCTTCCTTGAGGTTTTTAATTGTGTTTGTCTGATTCATCTGTTTCTTTTAGTTTGGTTTTGTCTCTTCTCAGTTTTCTAGTTGATCAGTCCCCTTTTTCCTTTTCCCTTTCCCCTGGGGGTGGGATCCTACGTACTGTGTATACAGTGTGGTTGTAAATGTTAGAAAATGTCATTTATTCTTTTTATTTTTATTTAATAAAAAGAAGAAATACCATGTGAAACTTAATAGTACAGCTTTTGAACAGTCTCAGAAGTGAAAAGACCTGTACATTTCAACAGAGGGAAACCACTGGCTTTTGAAATCATCATGGCTTTCTGAATTCATAGCTGCTTATAGGTGGTGTTGCTAAAAGGTGAGCATTACAGAATGCCCTGCTGAAACAACACAACTGGCAGCTGGAGACACCTGTGGATGACTCAGGATCAGTTTACTCTCTCAGGAGAGTGCCTTTTTGCAGTACTGTCACATAGGGTGAAAACTGGATACATGAATTACCGCTGAGGTCTTCTCTTCAGTTCAAACCCTGGATCAACAGTAAAGGCTTTGAGACATGTGGGCAATAAGGTAAAGGACAAGTTAATCAGTATTGCTTTATGACACAGTTATGAGGCGTGTGCTTTCCAGATTTCTTCTTGTTCAGAGTGTCTGAACAACAGCGCATATTGATATGAACTTGAGTGACACAGATCAAATCCTGAACTTAGCTCTGTGATTTTTGTGTAGGAAACAAGATCAATGCCAGCAGTATTGCTCTTAGTTGATGAAGTAGAGTCTGGTAAAAGAGCTCTGCATGACTTGCAACTAATATCATGGCAGATTCAAAGAGAGTGACAAATGTGGTTTCAGTATACTCACCTGGAAGGAAGGGAATCAAGATCTCATTCTTCTCTAATTGCTGTTGTTAAAAACAAGGAACAAAAGCCAAACCCAGACAAAACCCCATGTAAGTTAATAATTGGGACACACTAATGGGAAGCAACGGAGTGGAGTACCTATGGCATAAGAGAAGACTGGTTTCACCAGTGAGTCCTTTGGGGAGAGAGGGGAGCAGCACTGTCACTGTCTTCTCAAGGTGTTTTATAGGGAGTGACGTTTTGCTGGCTGCTCTCCTGGTGGGCCCTGCAAAATGGCTCAGAGGCTCATCAGGGAGAATCAAACCATGACTTGGGAATCCAATTCAGCATCAATTTTCTCAGTGCCTTCAAATATCAGCAGCTACTGATTGTGCCAGCAAGGAGACCTTGTGGTATCTTTGTAAGAAGTTGTCATGATAAAATCTCCCCTGTGTTAAGTGTGGCTGGGGATTGAAGATAGAACACAGGTACTTCAGGCTTAGGCATGTAAATGGTTCTGTGGAGCTTTCTGTAGCCTGTCACAGTTTGGACTGTTTCATTAAGTGTCTTACAAAACCTCATAAACCCTAAAGACTCAACATATGTGAAATAGAAGGGAGGAAATATTTAGCTACAGTTCTGAACACTTTCAGGTACTTAAGATATAGCTTTGCAGCTACCTCTGACTCTATTTCATCATTCTGTACACTGAATACCATAAAAACTTGGTGTACAGGAAAGAACTTAAGGCAAGTGTATCAAAGAGTAACTTGCTCAGCTACTTTTTGTTGCAAGAGAATATAATTTTCTGTTGCTTTTTTTTCTATATTGGTTGTGATTTGTTCTATGCAAAGATCTGCTCTCTAAAGGATTCAGTTCTAATTGCATTAAACTATTCAGTCATGAATATATTCTAGAATAATTCTTAGATAGTTGGCAAACAGTATTACAAGAACTGAAACAAATTCCCTCTATTTTCACATTTATTCATTAATTAATTGATATATAAATACACCAGACAAAAATTAATGCATACACAAATATATAAAAAGGTATTAAAATTTTGTTTGATAAAATATGAGCATGTCATTAAAAACCCCAACAAGACAGAAAATATTCTGCAGAAATTCTTGCAGCACTTTCAAAAAAAACAGTAAGCTTTTGAAGGCCCCTAAGTTTCATATAGCAGGGCATATTGTGTATACCAGGTTGTCTCTTAATTCTTTTAACACAATTCCAACATACATAAGAAATCACAAATGCAGCTGGAATTGCAGCAAAAAGACCAATATTGAATCTCTCATTTAAAAGCACTAGAAAATATTATGTAGGACTTGCTAAATACTAAGAGCTACTTTATATAAAACTGTTATATAATCTGCACAGCTGAATAACTCTTTGTTTTAGCTATTTGACCACAATAAAATAAAAACCAAAAAAGGTTGCTTTTTAAAGAGACCTTTGTTACTCTCAGATGGCAAAAAGTGGATTACAGAAGTTGTCCCCACAGCAGAAACAGAAGTACTGGAGGCATTGAAGTTTTCTTTCATGTAAAGTTACAGATGAAAGTGGTTTTCCCCCATTGGGTCTTACAAAATTGTTAAAGCTCAATTGAATCCAATTCTTAAAAAAATTAGAGACTGTGAAATGATGAACTTTAAAAAAAAATTCCTCAGACATTGTATTGAAAAATGCTTTTAAAGAGAAACATCTTTCAGAGGGCATCAGATAGAGTCCGAATATAAAGGGTCTGAATTTCTTTTTAGATTATAAACTGCAAATACTAACAAAATTGCTTTCCACAGTAGGACTGCTGGTATGAAGGGTATTTTCAAACACCAAATTTACGATAGAAAATGTCTTGTAGGAAGGATAGGTCCAATTGGCTGGTATTTGATTCAGCAGGACTCTGTGTCCACACTAATACAGTGTTGCATTTTTGCCAGAAACACATTTCTAGAGGTGAAGGCCCAAGTGTGTGCAGTGGAAAGAAGGCCGTAGATAGTGTAGGGTGGACATGTTTGGTTAAAGTCATAAAAGCTTTAAATTGCAGCAATTTGTGTCATTGTAGTAACTTGTAGCCTCAGAAATATTCCGTTGGTTCGTGAAACACATCCACTCGGGGCACTCTTCTACTCCCTCCCTTGTGAGCACTCCTATTTGAGAGTAAGGCTGGAGACATTGGAGTTCTGTGGCACGGAACATTAAAGGATCCTTCTTTGGTATTAGATAATTCTAAAGAAACTAACACATGTCTAATGGGGTTTTGCATTAAGCACTGTAAGCTTCTGTTTGGGTGGTCAAAACCATCTTCCTTCTCCCTGTCAGTATGGGAAATGGGCTCAAAATTTTTGTCTTCCGAGCTGCAGCTGCATCCTTGTTATAAACCAGCCTGTATTAGGTGCCTACACAGATCACTCCAGACTGGTAAAATAAACATCAGGGCTCAAACAAGACTTTAAAACTGTCAGAGCTTTACATATAGCAGCAAAATCATTACTATTGCTTTTGGAAATATATGTAGACATTCAAATTGATTTAAAAATGCAAATTGAGTGCTAGCTACTTGCATTAATGTAAATCCAGCAACAAAGTGCAAGTTTCATTGGCCTTTAACAAAGAATTTAAGAAATGATGACTTATTTATCTTTTTGGGAGGATTTAACTGGGAAAAAGAAACATTTCAAGTAATACTTTTTGCTATATTGAGGAAACTTATTTCTCTCCTTCATTTAGATGATGCCACAGTCAGCACTGATGAGATGTAAGGTCCAATGTTCTTGTCTCAAATAAGCTGGGAGAGAAGGAATCATGTCACACAGGGATGTTGTGACATGAGAAGACATACCAAATTTTGTACATTTATTACTCTTACACTCATGCAGTACCTATTCCACTACCCTAAAGGTTGGTTTTGGTTGTTTGGGTTTTTTTTTTGTTTTGTTTTGTTGTTGATCTTGTTGGGGTTTTTTGTTTGGTTGGTTGGTTTTTTGTTGTTTTTTATTTTTTTAGATTTTTTTTCCCATTGCTGTCTTCAAAGTCTGCATAAGCTTTCAAAAACAATAGAATTAGAGTGATTCTGTCAAGGGATGTAAGGTGTAATGTGTCTTAAATATAAGCATTTGAACAAATGTAATAGGAAATGCATATGTCTCATATTCAGAACATGGAGAAGGAATAATTTCAAGTGTTTTTTGGAACGTTACATTGTCTGTGAAATCCTCATTTCTTTTAACAGTGATGTTCTCTGTAGGCATTTTAAACAAAAGCTATACCCACTACAGTGATCTGAAATGCAGAACAATTTCATAGTAATCTATATAGATTGAGCATCACAGACACGGTTTTGAACAGTACGTTTCTCAGACTTCTTGTGGAAGTTTCCTGAAGATTTTAAATTGCATTGATTTCCCATGAAACTTTGGGTTCTAGTTTTTCAGTTACTTACAAGAAAAATCTGTTTCTCCTTCATATTTGTTGTGTGACATCTTGATCTAAATTAAAATAGCATCCATAAACCAGATAAACCCAGATGTCTGAACTTTGAGTAAATAAACCTGAAATTAAAAGAATATGGCATATATTGTTCTAATGTCTTGCTGTGGTTTGACTGTCTTCTCAACTATCTCTATAAAACTGCAGTGTAATCCCACTTATATACTGTCTAAAATGAAGTACAAGAGTCAAGGAATTGTGAGTATAGTGGCAATTGCGAGTATAGTTTTGCTTGTAAATATTATTGAAAATATTTCAAAATATTCTAGCTGTGGTATTTCTTTTTCTGTTTTTCATGTTGTCTTCACCTGAAATACCTGATATTCCAGGATAGAGAGTTTCTAATATTTGTGAGATGAAATTGACCTTAATTAGAATTTTTTTTTTTAATATTAACTTGGTAGTCTGTATCTGTGCTATACTAATAGGGTTGACCCATGGATGGATTATGATTTTTCTGTGATGTGCAACCCATCTCTGCAAACAGTATTTTCTGTGGTTCTATGGGTTGCTCAGAGTTTTTTGGCACAGTTTTGGGTGCGGCATTTGGACAGGATATGGAAAGATGGTGTCACAGGTGCAGGACAGTGTGAAATATTCTGAAGCAGTATTTTTCTTTTGCTGTGCTGATATATTTGTTTAGAACTGATCATATTGATTCTTTATTCTTGAATTCTTATTCGTGATGCTTTGGTTAAAGTTCTATTCAGTTAAAAAAAATTATGAAAATCTTAAACAGTGAAAAAAAAAATTGTAGTGCAGTGTTTTGACAAGGGAAGATACACTTGTGGTTTTACTATTGTCAGAATTGTGGATTCAAATATGTTAAAAAAAAACCCAAAAAACCAAAAACAAAACAACAAAAACAAACAAACAAACCACCCCAGAAGTTAATAGAGAAAAATGAAAATGAAGTTAGTTATGTATCTGACTTAGTGTGAGCAATGAAAGGTCATCATGTAGTGTCTATTTGAATTGAAAAATGTGCCTGTTGTGCCCCTAGAATATGGTGGGACAGCAGTGGAAACAGTAATATCTTTGTGACTGTTGGCTAATTACATAGAAGTTCTACAAAAAAGGTTATCCATAGCCTAAAGTACTAAAGGCTTAATGAAACTGTCATCACTGTAGTGATAAATATCTCCATTCCAGAATGTCTTCTTGAACAGTACTATAAGCATACCAGAATAAATAATTGGCCATAATTCTGTAATGTGACCATATTTATTTATTTATTTTTAGATATAGGCATTTAAAGAGGTTGGTAACAAAGTAGTTGGAACTATTTTGAACAAGTAATAATGACATCACTGAACTCTGTAGTCCAAAGAACTGGTAATTTTGCCCAGTTACCCTATGGAATAGGTTGCAACTCCCTTGAAAGCCACCAAGTCAAATTCAGTCATTGTGCAAAGGATGTCATAAACTGATCATAAAATCACATGTAGAAATACAGCTTACATTTGATTGCCATTCAGTGGGTCTACCAAACACATACAGCAGTAGAGGCAGACAACAGGAAAGGGTGACATAAATCAGGCACTTCCCTGCTTAGTGTATCCTTCTGCCATTCCTAAGGGCCTGTCAGAATATCAAATCAGTGGAAG